>NC_090762.1:64094466-64319466 GCF_036898095.1 Palaemon carinicauda | reverse complement strand
AGGCTTATTTATATACTCATGTTCTCTGGTGCAAACTCAAAATTAGTCTTTCGGTATAATGTAGAATGCATTTGTTTATGTCATCAAGTGGGTAAGGCGTCCTTGAGGGGATGTGGGCGGGGCGTTATATCAAGTCTCCCAAGTAACTAGACTATAAGCATGATTATTGCTTGCCTGCTGTATAATTATCAGTGAACCTAAAGTCTCCCTCTCGAGAGCCATGCATATATATATATATATATATATATATATATATATATATATATATATATATATATATATATATATATATATATCAGAGATGTTGCATGTATAACTACCCTATCAGAAAACAAGATCTCGCTGAAGCTACCAGTTACAGGAATTTTATTTCTCACCAACTTCAAGTTAAAATACTTATGGTCTCTTTTAGAGATACTACAGTATAACTATATAAAATCTATGGGGGTACTATTGCAAGGTAATTTTAAGTGCGTTAATTTTATAGTACTGACGAATGGCATTCAGAGTTTATTTTTATGCATATTTAAGGGTTGTATACACTTCATTAAGGTTATTCAGCAAAAAAGATAGCAGATAATATATATATATATATATATATATATATATATATATATATATATATATATATATATATATATATATATATATATACATACACACGCTAAATGCCTTTTCATTCATGGGAAGCCAACGCTTAACAAGGCTCAAAATCTGCGTCAATTTCATTTGCAGAAAGTTTCTCCTTTCGGCTTTAAGTATAAAGACATGCATGCTTCATATGTAAGTACATTTTTTGGAGTATTTGTGTACATATTGAATGCAAAGTCCAAGACTCTATTTAAAGACATTCTTCTGTAGGTCATTGTTGATTATATATACATATATATATATATATATATATATATATATATATATATATATATATATATATATATATATACATATATATATACATATATATATATATATATGTATATATATATATATATATATATATATATATATAAATATATATATATATATATATATATATATATATATATATATATGTATATATATATAATCTGATTATAATGGTATGCCTATTCGTTCCATAGAGTTTTATGATATTGTTTATAGTTTATACTTTTGATAATAATAATAATAATAATAATAATAATAATTATTATTATTATTATTATTATTATTATTATTATTATTATGATTATTATTATTATTATTATTATTATTATTATTATTATTGTTATTATTATTATTACAAGGTAGGGCATACTAAGTATTCTAGTATTGATAGTGAAGTCAAAAGAAAAGCCCATAATGACTGGAGATAATATTTAGACAGGAAAGCAGATGAGGCTGACAAAGCTATGAAATCAGGGAGTGGCTATGGTGCAAAAAAAATGATCGTAGAATAAAAAAAAAAAGAGAGATGAATCTGTCATAATAACAGAAGACGAAGGAAGGCAACGTTAGATGGAACACTTTAGTGAGGTCATGAATAGGATATATGAAAGGAATAATTTATTTGATATACCTGAAGCTGAGAAAAACCTTGATGTGTCCATGGATGAATTTAGAGTGTTTGAAATCAAAGCTATCATTAAAAAAAAAACTTAGTAGATGGAAAGCCCCTTGATACGATGGAATAACTACTGAGATGATATTGGCCGAAAACGAAGTGACTCCCAGAATACTTACAAGATTATTATTTGTAGAATGTGACGTAACGAGGTAAAACCTGATGAATGGGAGCTAGGAGTATTGGTGAAAATGGCCATAAAATAAAAAGGAGATATGGCTGATTGCAATAATTATAGACATCACAACGTCAGTTGTCATAAATATACATAGTATGCTCATTCTAAAGAGGCTAGAGAAAAAAAATTAAGAAAAGCTGAGAGGTGAACAAGCAGGCATAGGTAGTATTTTCAAGAAAAAAAAAACCCAAAATTTGTATTTGTAACTTATGGTAGTTTATAATTGACAATTGATGATAACTACGCCGCATGATTCTTCAAATGGGTAGACCAAATGTTAAAGGCAACTTATTAGATAATCTATGGCGCATTATCAGCTATCTTATGATATAGATAATGTAGAAACAGCTCATTGTTGGTTCCAAACGATTTGTTTATCACATTAAGATAATTTGTGGTATTAATTTAATCATAATAACATTAGCGTAGATTAAGCAAATAATCTTATTACAAGCTCACTTATGTTTCTCATTTCATTTTGTAATAGCTGCTATTAGATTTCCGAAGACAATTCAAAATCCAAAAGATAGTGACATTTTTATAACATAAATGATAGAGACCCATTGTTACGAATATTTTCTACAAGTTCATCGCTTAAATCTTTTGCGTGCTACACAACTACTGTCTTTGATTTTAGAATTTAGACCAAAGTTAGAGAGCAGCTGGGTTGTGTTCATCCCGGTAGAGTATGGTATGAAAAACATATACATTACGAACTTCTAAATATTATATATCAAATAAGATAAAATCTAATAAAAATAGCTAGACTAAAGATAATTTAACTATACTTTATCGATTGTCTTTTTTGAAAAAGTAATGTTTGAAAAACGGGGACGATTTTTTCTAAGTGAACGAAACCAGGGTATGTCAACACTGCGTAATTTTTCAATAGCCTTTAGTGGAACACAGTAAAGCAACAATCACAAATTGTACTTAGTTTTGGTTAGTTTATTGTATCGTTGTTCGTTTGTCGTGTGATTATCTATTTACGAAGATGCATGTGTGTTGCATCTGTCACCCTACGATTTAGATAAAATAATAAACATTTACTTAATCCTATTGTTTAAGAGTGACAAGACCACTGTAGAACATTAGGGTTAGTCCCATCCCCCATATCACTACGACAAAGATTAAGAGTCAAGGTCAGTTCTGTCAAAACTTTGTTGCCGTTTAGGCCATTACCATTTTATGTAGTACTTTAGTAATGAACTTAAACTGTTAGTAATTATGTTTTTATTTGCAGTGAAAATAAGTCATTTACAAAAATGCCTTTTTTTTCTATAGGAAATACAGTACCCTCTTTAGTTGAAGAGCTTTTCCCCTCCGTAATTATATTAAAACCAGGGACTGTTTGTAGATCGGTGGACGCAGATTAGACCAAGCATTTGTGGTATGTAAAGGGGAAGGAAGTTTTGGTTTTATCCTATTTTACAATATCAAAGTGACTGACCTCCTCCCCTGAGGAGCTATGTAGGATTTTGGGTATGTCTGTAGATCGTTGGGTCACCAGGCCTGCCGCTTTCATCAAAAGTGTGAACCTTTCGTAGCCTTGTCTGGGAGCCTTTGTATATCGGCGACCAGTTCCTCCAGCAAGCATAAAATTTGGATACTAACTAACCTAAACTTCCCCCTCCCTAACCTAACCTACAAGCCATGTTCTTACCTACTTATCTAATGGGGGCGGGGAGGGGGGCTAACACCCTGCGACCCACCTTACACAGCTGTCATCATACGTACAGATGGCCGCTATCATACATGCACCCCCTGTCTGTTGTCATCCACACTAATAAATGTATTTACGAGTATGTTGGTCAACAAACTAACACTTATTCAGCTAGAGTTCTCTTGCATGAGGGTACACTCGGGCACACTTTTCTATCATATTATTTTTTTTTATTCCTCTTGTTCTTTTGAAATGGTGTGTTGGGCAGGCTTAATAGAAGGGCCATGGATGCCTGGTGGTTTATCAAGAGGTCGTCTTTTCCTTTTCTGATTCTTTTTCTTCTCAAAACCATCCTTACTGTCCTTCCTTCAGTTAAAATGGCTATCCTGGAGGGTATTTAACCTTGCATGGTGTATCGGCTCCTCCATGTTGACCAGTTTTTCCAACTTTTATATAGTCTATGGGTTTCATCAATCAATTTATTTATAATTCTCTACATATTGTTTTTGTTATAGTTCTTGTTACTCTAGTTTTTAAGTATGATGTCTCTTTTTTTTACTTTTATTAATTCTTATGCTGTCTGGAGACATTGAGCAAAATCCGGGCCCAGTATGTCCTAGATTTCTTCAATGTCGTCTTCTGTATTGCAATATTCGTGGTCTTCATGGAAATATTCAAGACCTTACAGTTGCGTCCAGACATTATGATATTCTTTTGTGCTCAGAAACTTTGGTTTCTAATATGAGGCACTCATCTGAGCTCCTTATAACTAGTTTTAAGAAGTCAATAATGTTGAAACGTGATGCCATCCCTAGGGCCAGGGGAATGGTGGTGTATATTAGGTCTAAGTACCCTGCTTCTCACAAGTCCTGCTATCATTGTGGATGCCATGAGATTCAGGTAATAAAAGTTTGTGGCAGGCATAACAACTTTTATTTGTGTTCGATCTACCGGAATCCAGACATGGATGATTCTATCTTTGATTGTCTTCTTACCATTATGGCTAAGATACAAGAAGAGGATAGAAAGGCTTCTTTTGTCTTTGTTGTTGATTTTAATGCTCACCATAGGGAGTGGTTAAGTTTTATCTCTCCTACCGATCGCCATGGCTTAAGAGCTTTAGACTTTGCCTCAGAATAAGGCTGTGAGCAAATCATAAATGAAGCTACTCACAGGTCAAGTAATTGCTTGGACCTTGTATACACTGACTCCCCTGGTGTTATATCTAGTGAGGTTGGTTTTCCAGTCGGGATATCTGATCATGCCTTGATTTCATTTGTAGTGAAGACTGAGCAGCCTGTCCCTAATGTATCATACTCTTGTAAAATTTGTATGAAATCCCAAGCAGACTGGAATGGGATTTTTCATGATCTTTTATGCTTGAATTGGTCACAATTATATAGTAGTGTAGATCCTGTTGTCCCTTCGGATGTGAATCTAGTCAACATAATTGATAGGCGTATCCCTTCTTGTGTGCTAAGTTACCATAAAAGACACCCTTTCTGGTACAACCCAGGAACAGATGCGGTGGTCTACCCTTAAATCTGCACTCTTTGGTTCCTCCTTTGCTTAAACCAGATGGCTCAGTCACTCACTGTCCAAAGGAAAGGGCAACCCTTTTGGCTGATGTTTTTGACAGTAAACAGAGAATAACTTGAACTTCTCCATTCCTGTTTCCCTGAGGCTAAACTAACTAGTTTAGCTTTTTGATCTCATGAAATTAAAGCTCTGTTGATGGACCTTGATCCTTATGGAGGTGTAGACCCAAATGGTATTTTTCCTTAGTTTTTGTATAAAGACAGCAGATTTCTTAACTCCAATGTTATCTGTTATTTTGTGCAAGTTAGGAGCTTTTAGCACATGTTCGAGAATTGGTAATGTTACTCCCCTATGTAAATGTGTTTTTGGTAGCTCAAGTCCCATTGATTACCGCCAAATTTCCATAACTCCCATATTATCTAAAGTTTTTGAATGTCATCTGGCAAAACGTCTTAATAGGTTTGCTGAAGGTAATCATCTACTCCCTCGTTTGCAATTTGGTTTTCGTAAAGGCCTTGGAGCATATGATGCCCTTCTTACAATCTCCAATGTTGTACAGAAATCCTTTGATTGTGGTTAGGAAGTTTGTATGATTGGCCTTGATTTTAGTGCTGCCTTTGAGACCATGTTAACCATGAGGCCCTTGTTTTCAAACTCGAACAGTTGGTTGTGGGTGGGTCGTTTCTTAGCCTTATTATCGATTTTTCAAGTAATAGATCTCAAAGAGTTGTTGCTGATGGGCACCATAGTGAGTATAGAAATGTGATATCCAGTGTTCCACAGGGTAGTGTTCTTGACCCATTACTTTTCATACTATATACACATGACATGTGGTTTGGCCTAGAAAACAAGCTTGTTGCATATGCAGATGATGCTACTCTCTTTGCATCAATTCCATCCCCTGAATGTAGATCTGGGGTTGGTGAATCCCTTAATAGAGATTTAGCTAGAATTAGTGCATGGTGCAAATTATGGGGTATGAAGTTGAATCCTAACAAAACTCAAAGTATGATTGTAAGTAGGTCAAGGACGGTGGCTCCTCAACATCCGGATCTCAGTATTGATAAAGTTTCTTTAAATTTGTATGACTCTTTTAAAATTTTAGGTGTGATTCTCGACAGCAAATTTACTTTTGAGAACCACATTAGGTCTGTGTCTTCTTCAGTTGCACAAAAAATTGGCTTATTGAGAAAGTCTTTTAAGATTTTCGGTGATCAATCTATTCTGAAGAAGTGTTTGTTCCGTAACTGACATACAAACCACGCTATTTAATATGGGTTATTACTTTCGGCGTAGCTGAAATGACGAGACATTAGAATTTTAACGAGGGTTTACTACCCCACCACTAGTTAGCGGGGCATAGGGAGAGTAGCTTGCTACCCCCCCTCACACACACCTGTACTTGAGCTCACTTTGCTCTCGGCTCGGGTGGTAGTCAGACGTGTCCGCTGTCACCCTCGCCTTCTTTGAGAGCCATTGTTAATGCTTTTTGCTTTTCCTTTGACAGGTGTTCATGAAGTTGGCCTCTGCTATGTGAAAGTATCCTGGATTGCCCAACCGCCCTTGTGGCATGTATTTGTCGGCGGTCGATACGGACCCTCACACCTTATGTCCTTATTGTAGGGGCCAGCGGTGTGATAGAAATAAAGTGTGTGGTGAGTCTAGGGAGTGGTCTACCTCCCAGTGGGAGAGGTTTTCTCGGCGCCGGAAGAAGAAGTCCAGACGGGATACAGTGAACCCTCGCTACTTCGCGGTTCGACCATCGCGGATTCACCACTTCGCGGATTTTTTCCATAACCCATATATATACAGTAATATATATATATATATAAGTATGCATGTATTTATGTATATATGTAGGTATGTATATGTGTATACATATAAATATATATATATATATACACACACACATACACATATATATATATATATATATATATATATATATATATATATATATATATATACATATATATATATATATATATATATATATATATATATATATATATATATATATATATATATATCTATATATCTAAAGTAGGAAGATGTGATGTAGTTCTAAGGGAAAAGTATGGGAAATATGTCTGGGTAATAAGCAAAGCTCTACCTCCAGTTTGTTTCTTCATTATGATCAGAGATAAATGTAAACAAAACATTGGTTGCCATTTTTTATCGTGCTTTTTAGCATGTTTAGGAAATGCATGATATAAAATCACCTTTAATATTTGTGCCTGTTTTAGTTTAGGGTACTGTAGTACATGCATTAAGTGTTCTGTACATTAAAGGGTAGTTTGTTAACAGTACTACGTACAAGGGAAGGTTTTAAAAGTCTGAATATACATGTTGAATAAATAGGTAAATATGGTGTCACTACTTCGCGGATTTTCACCTATCGCGGCCGCGACTGGAACCTATCTACCGCGATAAACGAGGGTTCACTGTATTTCTCCTTCAAAGGTTTCTTTGAAAGGAGAAAATCCCAAGGGCTCTTCTTCCGAAGCTCTCACTCGATCGGTTTCTTCCGAGAAACTGTCGAGTGGTAGCGTAGGCCATAGTTCTGTTGCCCGATCTCGGGGTTTGGGAGAGGGCATTGCCTCCCATAGCGAGGCAGCTCCTCCTCCTCCCCCGGGGGAGGATTTAAATATTCCTGTAACTAATGATGATTTGTTTCAGCTTTGGGCTTCCTTGGGGCTTGAGGGTTCACCCTCCAAGGAAGGTGACGAGACATTAGAATTTTAACGAGGGTTTACTACCCCACCACTAGTTAGCGGGGCATAGGGAGAGTAGCTTGCTACCCCCCCTCACACACACCTGTACTTGAGCTCACTTTGCTCTCGGCTCGGGTGGTAGTCAGACGTGTCCGCTGTCACCCTCGCCTTCTTTGAGAGCCATTGTTAATGCTTTTTGCTTTTCCTTTGACAGGTGTTCATGAAGTTGGCCTCTGCTATGTGAAAGTATCCTGGATTGCCCAACCGCCCTTGTGGCATGTATTTGTCGGCGGTCGATACGGACCCTCACACCTTATGTCCTTATTGTAGGGGCCAGCGGTGTGATAGAAATAAAGTGTGTGGTGAGTCTAGGGAGTGGTCTACCTCCCAGTGGGAGAGGTTTTCTCGGCGCCGGAAGAAGAAGTCCAGACGGGATACAGTGAACCCTCGCTACTTCGCGGTTCGACCATCGCGGATTCACCACTTCGCGGATTTTTTCCATAACCCATATATATACAGTAATATATATATATATATAAGTATGCATGTATTTATGTATATATGTAGGTATGTATATGTGTATACATATAAATATATATATATATATACACACACACATACACATATATATATATATATATATATATATATATATATATATATATATATATATATATATATATATATATATATACATATATATATATATATATATATATATATATATATATATATATATATATATATATATATATATCTATATATCTAAAGTAGGAAGATGTGATGTAGTTCTAAGGGAAAAGTATGGGAAATATGTCTGGGTAATAAGCAAAGCTCTACCTCCAGTTTGTTTCTTCATTATGATCAGAGATAAATGTAAACAAAACATTGGTTGCCATTTTTTATCGTGCTTTTTAGCATGTTTAGGAAATGCATGATATAAAATCACCTTTAATATTTGTGCCTGTTTTAGTTTAGGGTACTGTAGTACATGCATTAAGTGTTCTGTACATTAAAGGGTAGTTTGTTAACAGTACTACGTACAAGGGAAGGTTTTAAAAGTCTGAATATACATGTTGAATAAATAGGTAAATATGGTGTCACTACTTCGCGGATTTTCACCTATCGCGGCCGCGACTGGAACCTATCTACCGCGATAAACGAGGGTTCACTGTATTTCTCCTTCAAAGGTTTCTTTGAAAGGAGAAAATCCCAAGGGCTCTTCTTCCGAAGCTCTCACTCGATCGGTTTCTTCCGAGAAACTGTCGAGTGGTAGCGTAGGCCATAGTTCTGTTGCCCGATCTCGGGGTTTGGGAGAGGGCATTGCCTCCCATAGCGAGGCAGCTCCTCCTCCTCCCCCGGGGGAGGATTTAAATATTCCTGTAACTAATGATGATTTGTTTCAGCTTTGGGCTTCCTTGGGGCTTGAGGGTTCACCCTCCAAGGAAGCCTTGTTTGACATGATCAGGTTGGGGGCCGCTGTCAAACAATCGCTGACTTTAGCAGAGGTTGATCCTCTGTCTATCGTCGTTGTTGTGGCAGAGGCTTCCGATGAGTTATCTCAAACCTCTGCTCGTGATAATCCTGATGTAGCTGAAGGCTTAGTTCTTCCCTCTGCACATCCTTCGAGAGAGGAACTAAGTCCAACGGTCTCTCCTGCCGGTGATTCTCCCCCTCGGGGGAGTTCACTCACAGAGATTCCTCTTGGGAGGACTGCTGATGGTCAGCCCGCTGACCCCACGACCCCCACAGGGCATATAAGGCGTAAAGCCTGCCTTCCTCTTCGCCGTAGAGGCCTTCCTTCACCTCACAAGGGTGTTAGGTGGCGCCTCTTTGGTTCATCATTACTGCAGTCCGCCGCAGAGGAACCTCGCCGTCGTTCTCCGACTCTCCCAGCTACAACCCTGGACCTCTCTGCAGATCATTCACGATCTTCTTCGGTGGAAGGTTGTCCTTACAAAGGGCACGCCGACCTTCCACCCATCATACCTGCTGACCTGCCGTCACCGTTCTTGGCTGCTGACGCGCTGTGGCCGCCAACGCATCCCGTTGTAAAGCGGGCAACGGTCCCTTCGGGGCATCAAAGGCGTATGCGCAAGTTAGTGCATACGTCCCTTACGCGCCAGGTCTCCCCTGCGCGCCAACGCTCACCTACGTGCCAGCTCTCACCTGCACGCAAGCGCTCATCGGCAGAAGAAGCTCTTGTTAAAGCGCGCCAGCGCTCTCCAGATCGCCAGCGCGCTGCTGCGCGCCCTCTTCCTGCTGCGCGCCATGCGCGCCTTTGTTCTCCTGCGTGCCAGCGCTTGCCTATGCGCCAACGATCTCCTGCACGCCCACGATCTCCTGCGCGCCCACGATCTTCTGATCGGGGCGCAGTGGGGAAGTTAACTTCTTCCCCAGCTCGCCAGCGCTCACCAACGCGCCAGCGATCGCCAACGCGCCATCGGTTCCCGCCTGCGCACCATCCCTCGCCAGCGCGCCCACGCCCATCACCACAGCCGGATGTGCACTCTCATGCGCGCCTGCGCGCAAGGGATGTGTCTCCTGCGCGCGCGCCCAACGTTATCGCCCGCACGGGCTCTTCGGCCGGACCCTGCGCGCGAACAGTCGCCTTCGCGCACGCGAGCGGTTATTCATCCTTCAGCGCACCCTCTGCCTCCGCTAGCCCGCGCCCCTGCTCGCCCGCGCGCCCGCGCGCACCCTCGCCATCGCCCTTGTGCACGTGCGCGAACAGTCTCCCACGCGCGACCCAGGGCATTACCCATTGCGCGAGCGCCAGCATGCTCCCCAACGCGATCCTCAACCGCCCCCGCGCGAGGCTGCAGGACAACGCGTGGCCAGGTCATCATCGTCGCGTTCCCCCCCCCCCCCCCCCCCAAGCGCAGAACAGCGCGCTCACCGGCGGGGGGAAGATTCCAGATAGGTCCAGGGACTTTTCTTCTCCTTCATCTTTCCAGGCGAACCCCCCTTTGGTAACTCCTCCTAGGGATCGGTTGTTCCCCTTCCTTCCAGAGGGAGTTTCTGACAGCGCAGCTGTCAGTCAGCAGCCTTGGTTTGGGTCCATGGTCAGAGCAGTCATGCAGGCTTTTAAACCTGTTCTCTCTGAGCTGGGCCACAAATCATTGGCAGCTTCTACTCCCCTGAAGAGGAAGAGAGGAGTGTCGAATGTGGTAACTTCTCCGAGGGGGAAGCCGACTCCTCGTATTCCTTGAGGAAGGCCTCCTCACCCCCCCAGACTTTCACTCCCTCCCCTTCGGACGAAGATTTCCCGTCCTCAGGGGAGTCACGCGAGGTGAGGCGTTCCCCATTGCACCAATGAGGGAAACCCCACCTCGCGCTGGAAAGTCTTCTCGGGTAGGGGTGGAGAAGAGCCTCCCATCATCGTTGTTGGAGTCCTGCATCCCTCCCGGGAGGGAGTCGAGGGACTCCAAGACTTTGCCGAAGTCATCTTCAAGGCTTAGATCGGAGCCAGCCAAGCACTCAGAGAACGTCCACGAGTCCCCCCAAGAAGAGCCTTTGGGGACAGGAGACTTTGCTGCTAGCCCTTCAGGAGGGGAGCTGCAGGAGTCAGAGCATGCGTTCTGGCAGGTTCTGACCCTTATGAGAATCTCAATGGGTTTTCGGATCCAGAGATTCCCCCTGGTGATGGCAAAGACACGGTCTTGGACCGAGACTTTGGGACTCAAAAACCCTTAAAGGCCAGTGCGGCTTTGCCCTGGTCTCAAGGGGTTAAGAGTGCCAGAGACAAGGTCGAAGCCCAACTCTCCGAGCTTGCCTCCTCCAGCCGATCCAGCGCCGGCAACAAACTCCTTCCACCTCCTCGGGTCCAACAGAGGAGGTACTTTGACATGGTTGAGGAGACTTGTTTAGCTCTTCCCCTACACCACTCTTTGGAAGAGCTTACCTGGGGAGTCCCTCTAGAGAGACTCTCCAACCGGCAGGTCTCGTTTTCAGCGACGGAGATCCTTAGCCAGGAGAAGGTAGCGAAGTGTGCTATGCAGGCAACTTCGTGGCTGGACATCTGGCTAGGGTCCCTAGGCATCCTGTTACGTTCAGAGGACTTGTCCAAAGAAAGTACCAGGAAGGCCATGGAGACCTTTTTACTCTTGGGTGTCCGAGAGATTCCATCAAAAGGTCCCCAACACCGAGATCAGCAGGCTCAGACATTCTTCCGTTATGGGGAAGAACTTGTTCGAGCCTAAGGACGTGGAGCAGGTGGCTGAGAGGTGGAGGAAGTCCAACCAGGACTCTCCTGCATAGGGCTCTAACATCGAAGCCCTATAAACCTCCAGCACCCCAGCAACCACGTCCTACCAAGACCACGAAACCGGCAGCTGCAGCGAAGACGACTGTGTCTAAGCCCTTTCCTGTCAAGGACAAGAAAGGCAAAAAGTCCTCCAGGGGAGGAAAGAATCCTGGAGGGAGCGGCCGAGGCCGCAAACGCTAGGATTGGCAGTCCCCCTGCATGTCCACCAGTGGGGAGATGCCTACAAAGTTGCGCTAACAGGTGGCAGCAACTCTGGGCCGATTCCTGGACGACTTCCGTAATCAGTCAAGAATATCGCGTCCCGTTCACAACATCTCTACCTCCCCTGACAGCGAATCCAGTGTCAATGAGCTCCCTTGCCAGGGGATCGGCAAGGGGGCAAGCCCTTCGGGCAGAAGTCCAGACCATGTTGAAGAAGGGCGCTCTCCAAGAGGTCGTCGACGGGTCCCCAGGCTTTTTCAGTCGACTCTTTCTTGTAAAGAAGGCGTCTGGAGGCTGGAGACCAGTCATCGAGCTCTCAGCTCTGAACAGGTTTGTCAAGCAAACCCCGTTCAGCATGGAGACCGCAGACACGGTCAGACTTGCAGTGAGACCGCAAGACTTCATGTGTACACTGGACCTGAAGGACGCGTACTTCCAGATCCCAGTCCATCCGTCTTCAAGGAAGTACTTAAGATTCAGCCTAGACAGCAAGGTGTACCAGTTCAAGGTGCTGTGTTTCGGTCTCTCCACAGCACCACATGTTTTCATCAGAGTGTTCACCCTAATATCGTCGTGGGCACACAGGATCGGCATCCGTCTCCTCCGTTATTAGGACGACTGGCTGATCCTAGCAGACTCGTAGTCATCCCTTCTTCGACACCGAGACAAACTTCTGGGACTTTGCCAAGATGTGGGGATCATGGTAAATCTCGAGAAGTCCTCTCTGCTTCCCACTCAAAGACTGGTATATCTAGGCATGATATTGGACACCAATCTCCACAAAGCCTTCCCATCAGACGACAGGATAGCAAGGCTGAGGAGGGTCGCAAGTCCTTTCCTCAGCCGAGAAGAACTTCCAGCCCAATCGTGGTTACGTCTCCTCGGTCACGTCTCATCCTTGGCTCGTCTAGTTCCCAACGGTCGCCTCAGGATGAGATCCCTCCAATGGCGACTCATGTCTCGGTGGAATCAGGGTTACGATTCCCCGGACATCATGATCCCTATGGGTCCTGCAGAACAAACGGACCTTCAGTGGTGGGTGACAGACGAGAACCTATGAAGAGGAGTGGATCTTCTCGTCCTCTCCCCGGATTTGATGCTGTTTTTGGACGCCTCAAAGAAAGGGGGGGGGGGGCCCACGTTCTGCAACACAGGACCTCAGGCCTGTGGTCAGAATCAGAAAAGTGCCTCCATATAAATCTGCTAGAAATGAAGGCCGTAATCCTGGCCCTTCAACAGTTCCAACAATACCTGGCGGGTCACTCTGTGGTGGTAATGAGCAACAACACCACAGTAGTGGTTTACTTCAACAAGCAAGGAGGTACCTTTTCAAAGCAGCTATCCCATCTCGCAGTAGAAATACTGAGATGGACCGAAGCCCACTCGATTCCACTTTCGGCTCGCTTCATTCCAAGCAAGAGGAATGTGCTCGGCGACAGTCTGAGCAGAGCGTCTCAGATAGTGAGTACTGAGTGGTCTTTGGATCATCTAGTAGCCAAAAAAGTCCTGACTTTGTGGGGTTCCCCGACTGTGGATCTGTTCGCTACAGCGCTGAACTTCAAGCTTCCGCTGTACTGCTCCCCAGTCCCGGATCCCAAGGCGCTTTGGCAAGATGCCTTCCAACAACGGTGGGACAACATCGATGTATACGCCTTATAGCTCCGCTATGGCATCACGTGGAATGGTTTCCGGACCTTCTGCAACTCCTAACGGAACTTCCGAGAGAACTCCCTCCACGACAGGGGCTACTCAAACAACCACACGCCAACATTTTCCACAAAGCCGTAGCTTCGCTACGACTTCACGCCTGGAGACTATCCAGCATCTCCTCGCTGAGAGAGGATTTTCGCAACAAGTTGCAGTCAGGATGTCTGGACACCTGCGAAGGTCATCCGCATCTGTCTACCAGGCAAAGTGGGGAGTCTTCTGTGGTTGGTGTCGTGGAAGGGGTATCTCTCCACCCGATGCCACTATTCCAGCAATAGCGGAGTTCTTCGTGTATTTGCGGGAAGAAATGTGTCTTTCAGTCTCGGCGATGAAAGGCTATCGCTCAGCCTTAAGTCTAGCCTTCAGGCTCAAACGAGTGGACATTCCTTCCTCGCTGGAACTTTCTCTACTCATACGTAGTTATGAACTTACCTGCCCTCAGTCGGAAGTGAGACCTCCTCCATGGAACGGAGTTCGAGTCCTCAGGTCTCTTAAGAGACCTCCCTATGAACCATTACGCCAGGCATCAGATCGCCACCTAACCTGGAAGACGGTGTTCCTGCTAGCTTTGGTTTCGGCCAAGCGTGTTAGCGAACTTCATGGTGTCTCATATGACATCGCCCATTCAAGGGGATGGGGGAGGTAACGTTCAACTTCGTCACTGAGTTTATTGCTAAGACTCAGAATCCTGGAGTAGTGGACCCTTGGTTCGATTCCTTCCGGATTTCTAGTCTCCGCTCTGTAACAGATGACCTAGACCATCTATTACTATGCCCAGTAAGAAGCATGAGTCTATACCTCAAAAGAACAGCTGCAGTCCGTCCTCATGTGCCGGCATTATTCGTCAGCACAGGGAGGACTAACAGGAGGGTCACCAAGAATACCATCTCTGCATGGATTCATAGGGTCATTCATCTGGCCTTGAATCCAGATCTTCCTCCGCCACGTCGCCCTAGAGCACATGATGTCAGGGGCATAGCTACGTCCCTGGCCTTCAAAAGAAATTTCTCTGTGAAGCAGGTCCTTCAAGGGGGGGTGTGGAAGCGTCAGACAACGTTCACAGCCCACTACCTGCAAGACGCGACCCACAGGAGGCTCGATACGTTCTCTATCGGCCCTGTGGTGGCTGCACAACAGCTGGTTTTAAAACCTCAATCTCCTTATTGGACAAGTAGCAGAAGGTTGAGGGCATTGTTACCCAGTTTTTAGTCTGCATGAATGAAAAGGTTTGATTGGCCCTTATTCTTTTCTTTATCATCCCCTCTCTTGGGGAAAGCAGCATCCTGGGTTCTCTGCATAGCTGACCTCAAACCACTGCAGGTAAACCATGCTCCCTTGTGTTCCTAGTATTAAGTCAATACTATACTGTTACGTCCCCATACCCTGGCGAGGTGGTATTGGGAAAGTCCTAGTCTACAAGTTTCCATCTAAAGGACTTCAGAACAACTTCCCAGGACACATCACGCTTCTTTATACCTTCACAAACAGCTTGCGTAGACCGCGATCCTTGCGTAGGTGCAGGGACTCCTTATTTCTTGGGTGCTTACACACTCAAATATCGAGCCCCCGGGCAAAGCCAAAAGCCAGTACTGGCTGGGACGTCCATCCTTCCTAATGGGTGAGTCACCCCTATTAAATAGCGTGGTTTGTATTTCAGTTACGGAACAAATGACAAATTCGTAGATAATTTGTATTTTTCCTAACTATACAAACCTTAGCTATTTAACCAAACTTGCCCGCCAGCCCTATCCCCCTTGAAGTCCTACCTCCAAGCAAAGTGAGTTCAAGCACAGGTGTGTGTGAGGGGGGGTTAGCAAGCTACCCTCCCCTACCCCCGCTAACTAACGGTGTGGGTAGTAAACCCTCGTTAAATTTTAATGGCTCGTCATTTCAGCTACGCCGAAAGTAATACCCCTATTAAATAGCTAAGGTTTGTATAGTTAGGAAAAATACAAATTATTTACGAATGTCATGTTTTGCTACGCCACTAAGCCAATTTGGCGAGTATTTTGATGGACAAAAATTTGGTAACCCAACTGCTTACATACTACCCCTATTTTGATACGCTAGGTCCATTATAGCAGAAGATGGGTTTTTTGCTTAGATCTGTTACTAAATTCATTGTAGAACTATCCAGTGGCAATTCTAGTCAAGGGTTGACCTACTACTCTACAGGCAAAGGTTAGGCTAAATTGTAGTCAGGGTTAGGTAAAGCTTTATAGAAGTGTACAGTATAAGTTTAATCGAATACAGTTCAGAGATACTAACGATGTTTGTTCTATAACTGGAATACAAACCTACGCTATTTATTAGTGGGTTAATACTTTTAGCAAAGCTGAAAGGATGAGCCATTAAGATTTTAGCAGGGGTTAGCCTCCCGTTCCGCCAGTTAGTGGGGTTAGGGGTGATAGCATGCTACCACTCCCGCTCACACACCAGTGATTTAGCTCACTTTGCTTTTAGGTTGGATGGTGTAGGTCGTTGTCGTTCTTCGTCTGCTATTTAATGCCTTGTGTTTTTACCTTCACTAGTGTGTTTGTGTTGACGTTTGCGACCATGCATACTTTCCCTGGACTTGGAGGTTGGCCCTGCAGAACCTTCATGTCGGCCTTGGACACCGATCTCTTCACCCTTTGTCCTGCCTGCAGAGGTCAACGGTGTGATAGTGGTAATAGGTGTAGTGAGTGTCGTGACTGGTCTGCCTCCAAGTGGGAAAGGTTTGGGCGACAGCAGAAGAAGAAGTCAAAGCGGGATATTTCTCCTTCGAAGGTTTTTTCGAAAAAAGAAAAACCCAAGACCTCTCCCTCCGATTCCCGACCTTCCTCTGAAGCTCCTGCTTGTTCGGTCACTTCCCGGAGTCTGTCGAGTTGTAGTGTAGACCCTTGGATTTACGGCCAACCCCGGTCCTCGAGAGATAGTGTTGTTTCCCCTAGCGAAGTGGGCCCACCTCTCCCCCTGGGTGAGACCTTGTCTATGTGTTCCTCTGTACAGGTATGGTTGTCCTTTGGGGCTTACGGCTCTGCTCTCCAAGGACTCCTTGCTGTGCCTTATCATCCATGGTGCTAGTGCGCAGCCGTTGTCGACTTCAGAGGTAGATCCTCTGTTATGTGTCGACGTTGTAGTGTCTGAGGTGTCTTCTGTGGCCGCTGCTGATGCCCCTACTGATGCCCCTGCCCCTTCAGAATCTGCTAATGTTGCTGCCTACTCTGTTCCCCTCGTTCCAGTTCATCCTTCGAGGGGAACATAGTCTTTCTTAAGTGTCTCCTGCGAGTGTTTCTCCTCCTTGGGGAAGTTCACTCTTAGAGATTCCTCTGCAGAGGACTGCTGCTTTTAAAGGTCAGCTTACTGATCCACCGGCCCACAGAGGGCATCTTTGACGCAGAGCTCACCCTCTGCTTCGCCTTAGAGGTGGCCCTTCACCATCGGTGAAAAGGTACCTCTTCGGCTCTTCAGCCTCATCCTCGCAATCGTCTCCCGCAGAGGAGCCTCCGCTTTAGTCGTCTTCCGACTCCCAACGACCTTCGCCTTTTATTGAACCTTCTCCTGATGAAGCAGCAGCTAGTCCTCGGACTCCAGTCTTGGACCCTTCTATGGATCATTGGCGAGCCCCGTCGGTGGATATTCGCCCTTCCAAAGGGCACATCCCGGTTTCATTTTTACCTTCACGCTGATCTGCTGACCTGCCTTCACCGTTCCTGTCAAATCATCGTGTTTGTGCTGCACCTCCTAAGAATTTAGCTGAGCGCCAACGCTCGCCAGCGCTCACCAGCATCTCGTCAGTGCCCTCCAGCACATCAACACTTTCCAGTGTCTCATCGTTCGTCAGCGTGTCAGTACTCTCCAGCGCTTCAGCACCATTCGGGGCCTCCGCACGCGCCTACTCGCTAGTGCATTCCAATGCTTCAGCCATCTCCTGTTCGCCAGCGTTTGCCAGTTTGCCATTGCTACAGCACTCGCCAACTCGTCAGCACGCCATTGCGCAGCGCTGTTTTCCTGAACGCCCACGCTCTCCAACTCACAAGCGCTCTCCTAAGCGCCAGCTCTCTCCTACGTACAAGGGCTCTCCTACACAACAGCGCTTGCTTGCGCACCAGCATTTTCCTGCACTTCAATACTCTCTGGCTCACCAGCGTTCACCAGCTCGCCCACGCTCACCAGCTCGCCCACGCTCACCAGCTCGCCCACGCTCACCTGTGCGCCAGCGATCACTAGCCCATTCTCAGTTTCCGGCCCACCAACGCTTGCGCTCTCCTGTGCAGCATCGTACTGCGCGCCATCACTTTCCTGCACGCAAGCACTCTCTGTCTCGCCAGCGCTCTCCTGCGCAATTGCGCTGACCATCTGAACAGGTTTTACAGGGTCGATTATGCAAGGAATGTCACAATAGTGTGACAGGTCACCGTCGCGTCACTCCCCTCCCCGCAAACGTATTACAGCGCGACCACTGGAGAAAGGCTCCACAGAAGGGTTCAGGATCCCGAAGATTCGTCCTACAAAGGCTGACCCACCACCAATATCGGTTGAGACTCCTCACAGGGAACCTTCGGTCCCTTTCCTCTCAGGGGATCTGTCCAACAGTGCATCTGTCAGCAAACAGTTGTGGTTTGGTACCATGGTTAGAGCAGTAGTGCAAGCTTTCAGGCCTGCCATGTCATCACGCTCGTCTCTTGACCTCCCTTCCATCGGCACCAGCAGATCTAGGGCAAGGAACCTGGCTTTTTCTCCCCTGAAGAGGAAAAGGGGAGGCTCAGACACGATTGCATCCTCTAGGTTGAAGCTAACTCCTGTTAGACCTTTAAGGCCTGTCCTTCTTGTCCCTCCTGCTGGACACTCTCCTAACTCACCTCTGCCAAGGGAGTCGCGCAAGGCCTGAACTTCCTCCTTTCCACCTTCGGAGAAAGTTTTCCTCGCATGGAGAGTTCTCTGCCACCGACGGAAGTCAGGAGGGACGATTCCGTCCGGCCTTCGATGTATAAGTCCAACCTCCTTCCTTGGAAGGGATCTAAGGACTTCAAGACTCTTCCAAAGTTCTTTCCAGCCCTACAGGAGCCGCTAGTCACTCTAGGGATAATTGCGACCCACCATGAGAGGAGCTCTGTGGGGTGGAAGAAGGAGACTTTGCTTCTAGTCCCACTTCGGAGGCAGAGCAGAAAGAGTCAGAACATGCATTCTAGCAGGCTCTCAATGGGTTTACTGACTTGGAGATACCCCCACGAGAGGGCAGAACGTGTCTTTGGCACTCAGAAGCCCTTTAAGACCAGTGCAGCCTTGCCCTGGTCTCAAGGGCTAAAGAGTGCCTGGGCTAAGATTGCCCAACAGCTCTCTGAGCTCTCCTCCTCCAATGTTTCGGCTCTACCGCCAAGCTTCTCCCACCTCCTCGTGTCCAGCAGAGGAGGTATTTTGAGATCTTGGACTCTCCAGCTGTCAGGTCTCGTTCTCGGCAGAAGAGATCCTCAACCAGGAGAAGGTCACAAAGTATGCTATGCAGGCTACTTCATGGCTTGATCTGTAGTTGGGGACCCTAGGAATCCTGGTTCGAACTGAGGATTTCTCCAAGGAACGCACCAGGAAAGCAATGGAAACTTTCCTCCTCTCAGGCACACATACCATCGAGTTTCTTGCCCATCAAGTCTTGAACTTATGGGCAAACTCCATCCTGAAACGTCGAGATGCGGTGTGAGAGATACCACCAACAGGTCCCAAATGCCGAGATTGCCAGACTCAGGAACTCCTCTTTAAAGGGGACCTCCCTGTTTGAGCAGAAGGACATGGAACACGCTGCTGAGAGATGGAGGAAGTCCCACCAGGACTCCCTCCTCCATAGGGCTTTGACATTCAAGCCCTATAAACCACCATCTCCTCAACAGTCCCGTCCAACGAAGATTTTGATGAGCAAGACAGCAGCGAAGACAACGTCTAAAAAGCCCTTTCTGAACAAATACGGGAAAGGCACTAAGTCCTCCAGTTAGGAAAATTTCCTAGAGCGAGCAGTCATTGCCGCAAATGCTAGGAAAGGCATCCCCCCACTTGTCCACCAGTGGGGGGATGCCTACAAAGTTGCTGGGACAGGTGGAAGCAACTCTGGGCCGAGCCCTGGACAATCTCTGTGATTTGTTCAGGGTATCATGTCCCATTCACAACAGGAATCCAGTGTCAATAGACTCCTTTGCGATGGGATCGACAAAGGGCTAGCCCACCGGGCAGAAGTCCAGAAGGTCCTCGACGAGTCTCCAGGCTTCTTCAGTCAACTCTTCTTGTGAAAAAGGTGTCTGGAGGCTGGAGAACCATCATCGAGCTCTCAGCTCTGAACAAGTTTGTCAAGCAAACTCAGTTCAGCATGGAGACGACAGACACAGTCAGACAACCGGTAAGACCAGAGGACTTCATGTGCACACTGGACCTAAAGGACACATACTTCCAGATCTCAATCCATCCGTCTTCAAGGAAGTACTTAAGATTCAGCCTAGACAACAGGGAATACCAGTTCAAGGTGCTGTGCTTCGGTCTTTCCACAGCACCTCAAAAGTCTTCACCAGAATGTTCACCCTAATATCATCTTGGGCACACAGGATTGGCATCTGTCTCCTCCGTTATATGGACGATTGGCTAATCCTAGTGGCTCGGTAGCAACCCTTTTTCAACACTGAGACAAACTTTCAAGATCTGGGGATCATGAAACCTCAAGAAGTCTTCCCTGCTTCCTACGCAGAGACTGGTATACCTAGACATGATAATAGACACTAATCTCCACAAAGCCTTCCCATCAGACGACAGGATAATGAGAGTGAGAAAGATCCCAAGACCCTTTCTCAGACGAGAAGAACTTCCAGCCCAGAAGTGACTACGTCAATTTGGTCACCTTTCATTTATGGTCCGTCAAGTTCCCAACGGTAGCCTCAAGATTCGATCTCTCCAGTGGTGACTCAAGTCCCGGTGGGATCAGGCAATCGACACCCCGGACTTCCTGATCCCCATTGGATCAGCGGAATAGATGGACCTAGAATGGTGTGTGTCAAACGAGAACCTATGAAAGGGAGTGGATCTTCTCGTCCTCCCCCCAGATTTGATGATTTTCTCAGATGCTTCAAAAAAGGGTGGGGGCCCCACGTGCTGCACCACTCGACCTCAGGACTCTGGTCAGAGTCAGAAGAGTACCTCCACATAAATCTCTTAGAGGTAAAGGCTGTCTTTCTGGCCATTCAACAGCTCCTCCAGTTCCTAGCGGGCCACTCAGTGATGGTGATGAGCGACAACACTACAGTAGTGGTTTACACCAACAAACAAGGAGGTACCTTTTCGCAGTATCTATCCCATCTAGCAATAGAGATACTGAGATGGGCCAAGATTCACTCGATACCACTATCGGCACACTTCATTGTGGGCAAGCGGAATGTGCTCGCCAACAACCCGAGCAAAGCATCTCGGATAGTGAGTACCGAGTGGCCTTTGGATCATCTAGTAACCAACAAAGTCCTGACTTTATGGGGTTCTCCGACTCTGGTTCTCCTCACAACGACCCTGAACTTCAGGCTCCTGTTGTGCTGCTCCCCAGTCCCAGACCCCAAGGCTCTCTGGTAAGATGCATTCCAACAATGGTGGGACAACATCGACGTTTATGCCTTTTCCCTGTTCTGTCTGATGAGGAGGGTACTCAACAAGGCCAGATCATCGGTCAACCTCTCAATGACTTTCATAGCTCTGCTATGACATCATGCGGAATGGTTTCTGGACCTTCTTCACCTCCTGACGGAGTCTCCAAGAGAGAACTTCCTCCACGACACTATCTACTCAAACAACCACATGCCAACATCTTTCCCAAAGCCGTAGCTTTGCTACAACTTCATGCCCGGAGACTATCCAACATCTCACTCAGAGAGGATTTTTGCAACAAGTTGCGAGCAGGATGTTTAGATACCTGTAGAAATCATCAGCAGCAGTCTGGTAGGCAAAGTGGAAAGTCTTCTCTAGTTGGTGTCATGGAAGGGGTGTCTCTCCCCTCGATGCCACTATTCCAGCAATAGCGGAGTTCCTTGTTTGTTTGCATGAAGAAATACGCCTTTCAGTCTCGGTGGTTAAAGGCTATCGCTCAGCCTTAAGCCTAGCCTTTAGACTCAACGGAATGAATATTTCCTCATCGTTAGAACTTTCCTTACTCATACGGAGTTACGAACTTACCTGTCCTCATTCTGAAGTGAGACCTCCCCCATGGAATGTGGTTCAAGTTCTCAGGCCTCTAAAGAGACCTCCCTATGAACCATTACGCTAGGCAACAGATCGCCTGCTCACTTGGAAGATGGTTTTCCTACTAGCTTGCTTTAGCTTTGGCCAAGCGAGTTAGTGAACTTCATGGTCTCTCATACAACATTGCCCATTCAAGGGGGTGGGGAGAGGTAAAGTTGCGCTTCTTCCCTTAGTTTATTGCCGAGACTCAGAATCCGGGAGTAGCGGATCCCCGATTTGACTCCTGGATTTCGAGTGTCCGCACCGCAACTGATGACCCTGATCATCTCTTACTCTGCCCAGCGAGGAGTTTGAGGTTGTGCTTTAAGAGAACAGCCGCAGCCTGTCCCCGTGTGTCTGTGCTTTTCATCAGCATAAGGAGGAGCAAGAGAAGGGTCACTAAGAATACCATCTCTGCCTGGATTCACAAGGTCATAGACCATGCCCTGAAACTGGACCCTCCTCCTTCATGCCACCCCAGAGCCCACAATGTCAGGGGCATAGCTACGTTCTTGGCCTTCAAAAGAAACTTCTCGGTAATGTAGGTTCCACAGGCTGGTGTGTGGAAATGTCAAAACACATTCATAGCCCACTACCTGCAAGACATGACCCACAAGAGGCTCGATACGTTCTCTATCGGCCCTGTGGTGGCTGCAGAACAGCTGGTATAATACCTCAAGCTCCGTATTGGACAAGTAGCAGAAGGTTGAGGGCACTGTTACCCGGTTTTAGTCTGCGTGAATGAAAAGGTTTGACTGGCGCTTATTCTTTTCTTCATCCTCCCCTCTCTTGGGGAAAGCAGCATCCTGGGTTCTCTGCATAAGATGACCTCAAACCACTGCAGGTAAACCATGCTCCCTTGTGTTCCTAGTATTAAGCTAGTACTGTTGCGTCCCCATACCCTGGCGAGGTGGTATTGGGAAAGTCCTAGTTACAATAGTCTTCCTACAAAGACTCGGAATAACTTCTAAACGTCTCGACATACAGCTTGCGTAGGCCGCGTACCTTGCGTAGCAAGGTTTATCGAGGTGCAGGGACTCCTTATTTTTGGTACAAACTTACTCAAAATAAGGAGCCCCTGGGTAAAGCCAAAAGCCAGAGTGACAGTGACGTCCAATCTTCCCAATGGGTGAGTCACCCCTAAATAAATAGTGTAGGGTTTGTATTCCAGTTACGGAAAAAATGACATTCGTAGATAATTTGTATTTTTCCTAACGATATAAATCTTAGCTATTTATGCAAACTTGCTTTCCAGCCCTATCCCCCTTGAAGTCCTATCTCCAAACAAAGTGAGCTAAATCACCGGGTGTGAATGGGAGCGATAGCAAGCAGCCCTCCCCCTTACCCCCGCTAACTAGCGGTATGGGTAGTTAACCTTCGCTAAATTTTAATGGCTCGTCATTTCAGCTTTGCCGAAAGTAATACCCCTAAATAAATAGCTAAGGTTTGTATCGTTAGGAAAAATACAAATTATCTACGAACTTGTCATTCTGTTAAAGATTACTCTCATTGTTATTGGGATACTAGATAAGATATATTTTTAATGCACAGATTAAAAATGAGCTTTGTTTTAACTACGTTCAGTATTAAGGATTGGCTTTTTTAAAGACTTTTAAAGGCCGCTCACAAATGGCAGAGGCAAGGGACAGTGACATTGCCCTATCAAGCAGGACAATGCCCTAGAGACTGACCATATATACATATGATCAGCATCCAAGCCCCCTCTCCACCCAAGCTAGGACCAAGGAGGGCCAGGCAATGGCTGCTAATAGACTCGGAAACTATTTGATATACCGGTAGTATTACCTTATCACTTTACTGTACAGTATATACAATTTATTTATTTTTCAAGTACAGTTCTATATTTTGTTTATGATTACTATGATTAGTATTGGGCTACTAGATAAGATATATTTTTAATATACAGATTACAAATTATCTTTTTTTTATCTACATTGGGTATAAAGGATTGGTTCTTTTAAAGGCTCTTAAAAGCTGCTCACAAATAACAGAGGCAGGGGACAATGACAGTGTCCTATCAAGCAGGACAATGCCCTAAAGATAACCATACATACTTCTGATCAGCACCCTAGCCCCCTCTCCACCCAAGCTAGGACCAAGGAGGGCCAGGCAATGGCTGCTGATGACTTTGCAGATAGACCTTTAGGCTCCCCCAAATCCCCCATCCTTAGCTCACAAGGATGCTTAGGTTGTAACGACCAAAGTAACTAACAAGTTTGAGAGTTCACCTTTCAGGGATGTTCCCACATAAGCCACCACAACCCTAATAATTGTAATAATTTGTAATAATACTAGGTACATAATTAATCCAAATATATGTTGTAATTATTGTAGTTACACAACTGATTCTAATATATGTTGTAATGATTCTAGGTACATAACTAATCCAAATGTATGTTGTAATTATTGTAGGTACACAACTGATCCAAATATATGTTGTAATGATTGTAGGTACCACTGATCCATATATATGTTATAATGAATGTAGGTACACAACTGATCCAAATATATGTTATAATGATTGCAGGTACATAACTGATCCAAATATATGTTTTAATGATTGTACTAGGTACATAATTGATCCAAATACTATATGTACTGTATTAATGATTGTAGGTACACAACTGATCCAAATATATGTCGTAATGATTTAAAGTACATAATTGATCTATATATATATATATATATATATATATATATATATATATATATATATATATATATATATATATATATATATATATATATATATATATATGTTCCTCAATCAGTGTCCTTCAAATTTATAACCTTTTTTCATTTTTGTTTCAACAATGGTCGACTGAGTGGGTGGGCAGTATTTTACTAACGTATGCCTTTATAATTTCTATTCTTATAGTACAAGCAAAACAGGGTATGGCTTTACCTAATAAGATTCCACGGGATAAAATTGTTACTGTATGTTGGGAAAAAAATTATAAAGATTATGACAAAATAATTATAAAATGAGTAAATTTCTTGTATGTAATAAATTACAGATGTAGTAGAGTATTAATGCTGTGTGATACTAAAAAAAGAAAAAGAAAGATCTCGTTACTAATTGAACACGTTTTCTTTTGTGACCTCATTGTGACCCATTGTTACTTGCACCTAACTCCTAAGGTCAGTTTCAAGCTTCAAGTAATATACAGTAATATTTTTAAGGTTGTTATGCTCATTCCTCATATTGTAGCATGAGCCTATATGTCAGTGGAATTTGGCCTTCATTGGAGGCTGTCCATCCAAATACCAATCAGAGAGATAAGGTAAATGTGATATTGTTACATACTCACGTGGGGATTAAAGCCTTGTTAAGTAAGGCTCTGATTCAGAGTTCACCTTGTGAAGTGTTATTTCATTAACACTACTATCTTATCATGAATGTTTGCTGATTCTATAAGCTTGGATTTTTTCTTCCTTATCTCATTCTCTCCCTTGCTACCTCTCAAAGGGGTACTTGCTCTGAGTTGAATATCCATAGCATATTTAACGAGGTAAATATTTGTTTTCTGAATCTGTGATATTTGTGTACAGTACTTGGTTACTAAATTGCAAGTTTTATTAGTGAGTGAAGATGCTTTATATTATATTTGGTATGGTGTGTCAGCCATACCAATGATTCTAGCTTGAAGAGTTGATTTAAAGGATTTTTTTTTAAGTTGGAGTAATAAATCTGGAAAATTATCAGTGAAGTTGGATAAGGTTAAGTTAAAAGGAATTACTGTATATTAAAAAGAACACGAAAGTAAATAACAGGAATCAACACACCTTTGGTTGAAAAGATGCCCCTTGGTAGTAGGTTGGCAGGGCACCAGCCACCCATTGACATACTACTGATAGAGTGTTATTGGGCCTTTTGAGAGGCCAGACAGTACTACATTGGATCGTTCTCTCTGGTTAAGGCTCATTTTCTTTTTGCCCACATATACACGGAATAGTCTGGCCTATTCTCTACATATTCTCCTCTGTCTTCATACACCTGACAACACTGAGATTACCAAATAATTTTTTACTAAAGGTGTTAGCTACTACATTGTAATTGTTCAGTGGCTACTTTCCTCTTGGTAATGGTAGAAGAGACTAGCTATGATAAGCAGCTCTTCTAGGAGGACACTCCAAAATCAATCCATAGTTCTCTAGTCTTGGGTAGTGCCATAGTCTCTGTACCACGGTCTTCCACTGTCTTGGGACAGAGTTCTCTTGCTTGAGGATACAATCGGGCACACTATTCTATCTTATTTCTCTTCCTCTTGTTTTTTTTTTAAGTGTTTATTGTTTATATATGAAAGATTTGTTTTAATGTTGTTACAGTTCTCAAGGTATTTTATCTGAATTCTTAACTAATTTTCTTGTAATTTTTTTGTTTCCTTATTTTCTTTCCTCACTGGACTATTTTCCCTGTTGGAGCCCATGGTCATAATTATAGGGTTGCAGCATAGCAATTAATAATAATGACAATAATAATAATAATAATAATAATAATAATGATAATAATAATAATTACCGAGTACAGTGACTATGTGTAGTACTTATGCTGTGAATTATCAAGATACATATTTGGCAGTACAGTACCTCCCACCAAGTATTTAGTGTGGGTATCCCATTTTAGACATTTTGAGAGCCAAATCATCGTGATGTATATTTTGTCATGGTTTTAGATTGATCTATTGACAGTCCTTATATAAAACAACGAACCAAAAATGGTGATGCACCCCAAAAAAGTTGAAAATATGGTTTTCAAGATTGATACAGAGGTTTTATTATTTGAGCGAACCCTCCTCAGAATCAGTTTGCTTTAGCCTTCTTGGAATGTGAGCTTCTGGACAAAAAATATTAAACTGGGTTCTCGTACGAAAGCATCTATTCCCTGTGATGTCACCAAATGGTGCTGTAGTTCTACAATTATCACAAACTTTGTGTCAGCTTGGCTGATTGCATGTTCTTCACATTTACTGCCATTTATTGATTAGTTGCCCTATCCTGGTAGTTTTTAGGCTTTGTTACACGTATGCAACTCTATTATTATTATTCTTCTTATTATTATTATTATCATTTTTATTATTATTATTGTTTGCTAAGCTATAACCCTAGTTGGAAAAGCATGATGCTATAAGCTCATGGGGCTCCAACAGGGAAAATAGCCCAATGAGGAAAATAAAAAAGGAAAAATAAAATATTTTAAGAACCATAACATAATTAAAATAAATATCTATATAAACTATAAAAACTTTAACAAAACAAGAGGAAGAGAAATAAGATGGAATACTGTGCCCAAGTGTACCCTCAAGCAAGAGAACTCTAATCCAAGACAGTGGAAGACCATGATTCAGAGGCTATGGCACTACCCAAGATGAGAGAACAATGGTTTGATTTTAGAGTGTCCTCCTAGAAGAGGTACTTACCATAGCTAAAGAGTCTCTTCTACCGTTACCAATAGGAAAGTGGCCACTGAACAATTACAGTGCAGTAACCCTTTGGTTGAAGAAATTGTTTGGTAATCTCAGTGTTTTCAGGTGTATGAGGACAGTGGAGAATATGTAAAGAATAGGCCAGACTATTCGGTATGTGTGTGTAGGCAAAGGAAAAATCAACCGTAACCAGAGAGAAGGATCCAATGTAGTACTGTCTGGCCAGTCAAAGGACCCCATAACTCTCTAGCGGTAGTATCTATATGGGTGGCTGGTGCCCAGGGCACCCTATTACCTGGCATTTCCCTTGGCTTCCTACCTGTAACTCCAGATCTATCTGCCTCAGGTATGCAATCTGTTTCTGTAGTATCCAACCTGATGCATTATTCACATCACCATGGTTCTCATGTAATGGTTGCCTCAGCCTCCTTCAATGCCACAGATGTACAGGCTCATTTTGTAGTTTGACCAGTTTATATGGCTTCAACTTTTCATGAGCCAATTCAGTGTCTGTACCATCCACCTCATGTGTTAGAACATGTTTCTCATCCCCAAGCTAATACCACCTCCCTGGTAGTAATGCTGGAAGATAAAAATGTAGACATCAGTTCAAGTGGTACTCTGGGAATCTCCAGTGCTAGCAGTTACTCTTCCATATGATCTAGAAAGATTTGAAGTCTGGTTCATTTCTAGTCTTTTTGTTGAACAGAAGTTTAAAGATATACCTTGGCAATAGCTTTCCCAATCAATTGAGTATCATTCCTCTATGACCTCTCAATCTATTTTGAACACAATTATCTACTGCCTTTAAGAGCATATTTGAGAAACGCTGACAGAATTTCATGTAGATATTCACAGAATAAATCTCCTTATCTATTTATTGACACCCATAGAATATCGTACAATTCTGTCTCAACATGCAGGTGAAGTTCCCTCATTGTCTAATCAACTTTCTCAAGATCTTTCTTCTGCTTTTTTGGGTCAGTATAAAAAGAATATGGTCACCTTAGGCAGAATATTTTAAGGCTCCCAAGGAGTTTTTTGCCTTGGTAAATAGTTCAGGCTAACTTTTGGAAATCTTCTCTTTTGTTGACTCCTCGTTAAGAGAAAACTGATGAAAAGTGAGAACTAAAAGACAATGATAACTATGTGCTGTAGAATGATTTGATTTATACAGTATATTAGATGTTTCTTTGACACATGTCAATATGTTTTCTATTGTAATTATCAGAGGAGGGAAAAGCTTTGTTTTTATCTTGACTAATTAGTATTACTGTAGTTTAGAAAACATAAGATCTTGCAGCCTTATTTTTTGTCCTTTGAAGCTGATGTATATTGCAGAACAGATTAGCAGAAAAGGTCAGTTCGATCTTTATGAAAACGCTCCCTTTCCTTCCCTATGCCTACTTCAGCTTTCTATCTTTATTCTTCTAAGAAGACAGTACTTCCCAGGAAAACCTAATGTCTAATAATAAGTTTTCAATATTAAACTTACCCGATGATCATATAGCTGTCAGCTCTGCTGCCCGACAGAAAAACCTACGGGCGGAATACGCCAGCGATCGCTATACAGGTGGGGGTGTACATCAACAGCGCCATCTGTCAAGTAGGTACTCAAGTACTCGATGTCAACAAAGAACTAATTTTCTCTCTGTCGTGCCACTGGCAAGACCTACTAAATACGCTGTTACTGACTGGATTTGTTTTCACAACTATTTGGTGAAGTACACTATTCCAGTTTTGAGCTTTTGCTATGCAGGGGTTTTATCTTCATTTCAAAACTTGAACTCGTTTTGGATAGATTTAATTATGGTGACAAAGAGAGTATGGACTCTCTTTCTCTTTTAAATGGCCGACCCTTCCCTTAGACGGAAGTGTGTTTAGGTTTTTAGTAATTTTGCTTAACACGTTATAGATCCATATATTTTATATCTCTCCGCCTTTATTAGGCCTCTTCGATTAACTTTTAGTAGGCGGTCCTAACTTGGAACCGAAGTTAATCAACGTTGAGCCCGTTATATCGTATTTAACCTTTAAAGAATTTAAAACTTTTTAAATTTAATGTTTTATGAAAGAATTTCTTTGATAGTCTCGTACTGTTTTCAAAGATGAACTAACGTTTAGTTTTTTAGTCTACGCAGTTGTTGACGTTCAGGACGTTCAACTTGCGCTCTATCGTTACGATAGAGAGAGAGTGTATCACGGTTTCACTTTGCAGTAAGAGTAAACCTATTCTAGCGTTTCGTTCATTCTTTCTTAGCTTAAATGGTTTAAATTCTAAATTAAAGGAACTTTTTATTTGGAAAACCTTTCAGTTTTTTCCTTTAGCAAATCACATGTTTTGACGATATATAATTGGGCTCTTCTCTCAAGTGCGAAATCTAGAGAGAAAGAGAGAGATAGAGACGGAGGGAGAGAGAGGAGATAAAACGTTTCGTTCAAGCGGGTAACGTTGTTCTCGTTTTACTCTCCTCCCTAGTCGCTGTAGGGGAAGAAGGTAAAACGTTTCTAGGGTTTTATTCTTGTTCCCAGGCTATGTGCGGTGAGAGTTTGTAAACGTAGTTTATTTGATCTAGTGTTTAGTCTCTTTCCCAGCCACTGAATTCTTTATCTTTATATATGTTTTCTGTTGCATTATACGACTGTTTTCGCAATTACTACCTTTTAATGAAGGGTAGGATTGCGTGTTTCAGGTAGAAATCAGTAAAAGTTTCGATTTCAGTGAAATAAATGCAAAACAGAAAATCAAAGTGATAAAGTGATATGCGCAAAGTGTTACAGTGTTGCGTCCGAGGGTTCGTCTGTTCGTGCCTGTCGTTCACCTAGTCCGGGACCTCTTGCAAGCTCCCAAGCCCAGGGGAGAAGTAATGTCGAACGACTTATGGGTTCCTCAGGCCTTGATCAGCGAACAGACGTTTTTCCCTCCGTGGTTTCGGGCGTATCTACCCAAGATCGCCCCACCCACACAAAGACGAGAGAGCCCATTTACTTCTCGTCTGCGGAAGAGGTTTCTCGTAAGAAACCTTGGACCAAGGTCTCGCAGCTTATTAAGTGCAAGTCGGTCCCTTCCGCGCAAGTCCAACGGCCCAGGTGTAGCCACTGGGTCAGTTCGGACTCGCTGCAGTCATCCGACGACTGCACACCTCCCAAGAGAGGCAAGGTGGTACCGCAACAGGCAGTAACTCCGTCTGTTGCCGCACCCGCTGTTTTAGACCCTCAGTCACAACGGACAGTAGCTCCGTCTGTTGCCGCTTTTGTAGACCCTGAGTGGTCTTTACTGCAGTCTATGCAGACTCAGTTAGCTGCGGTTATGCAGGAGTTTCGTGCGGAGAAGGTTAACGCTGCACCCGTTAGCCTACAGCCTGCCACGGTTGTGCGCCCAGCTCACGCTGAGGCTGCCTGCTCCCACACTCCGGCTGCGGAGAGGTTGGCGCTGCACCCGTTAGCCTACAACCTGCCACGGTTGTGCGCCCAGCTCACGCTGAGGCTGCCTGCTCCCACACTCCGGCTGCGGAGAGGTTGGCGCTGCACCCGTTAGCCTACAACCTGCCACGGTTGTGCGCCCAGCAGACGCTGAGGCTGCCTGCTCCCACACTCCGGCTGTGAGAGCTCCTCCACCCATGCGCAGTCGACCCTGCCAGACGCATGCTGACTCCCACAGACGCACGGAGCACTCCGTTGCCGTGCGTGAGCTACCACAACAACAGGAGGGTGGAGTTAAGCTGCCGTGTTTTGACACGGTGCGTCAGCCTCCGCAACCCACTGTGGTTACCGCCACTCACCCGCAGCAGACTAGTCAGTCAGGAGTTGAGGCTTCCCCACACAGCTTTGGTTGTTGCCAGCTCACAGACTGTCAAGCAGTTACATGACGTTGCCTTCTGGTCTGCTACTAATGCACCAGTGCTGTATGTCCTCACGCACCTGTTGTGGTTGACAGTTCAGTTTTTTGACAGTTCACAGACTGTCAAGCAGTTACATAACGTTGCCTTCTGGTCTGCTGCTAATGCACCAGTGCTGTATGTCCTCACGCACCTGTTGTGGTTGACAGTTCAGTTTTTGACAGTTCACAGACTGTCAAGCAGTTACATAACGTTGCCTTCTGTTCTGCTGCTTATGCACCAGTGAGACCCTCACTGAGATAACCTAGCTTTTCTCGGACAAGGTTCCTGTGGATGAGAAAGTGCTGTTCTCCCTCCTACTGATATTCCTTTGAGGACTCTGTCATTTGGAGAGGAGCCTTAAGCTGCTTAGCCTCCTATGGACTTTAATTAAAGCATAACAAGGCTTCCAGGGATGGTAAATGGTTCCGCTTCAGTCGCTAACCCCGTCTGTTGCCACACCTGCTCCCGTAGACCCTAATGGGCTTTGCTGCAAGACATGCAGTCCAAGCTTGTGTCCTTGATAGAGGACTTTTTACGGAGAAGAACCTTCTGGCCAACAACCTTCCTACCGGTTGGTTGTGCGCCCTGTTGACACTGAGGTATCCTTCTCGCGTCCGCCAGTTGAGGTGGTTCCTCCACCGATGCGACCCAGGGTGGGTTGCCAGTCGCACGTTGACGTTAAGCGACGCTCGGAGGTGGTTGTTGAAGTGTGTCACTAGGAAGACGTTCAACAACCAGCAGAGGTGACTTGTTGTGACGCAGTGCGTCAACCTCAGCAACCCGGTAGGGTGTTGACTGCACAACCCAGACAGTCTAGGCAGTTTCGGGTTGACGCTGTACTTCCTCGCGTCCCCATGGTTGACAGTTCACAGACTGTGCAGCAGTACCATGATATTGCGTCCGGCTCCGTCACGCATCCACCAGTGCGACCGGATTCAGCGAGTCAGACGTTGCCCACTCCGTTGCCGTTTCCTCATCAGTTTCGGATAAGGATCCCTCTGATGAGGACGTTGCTGAACTAGACGATCATACCTCAGCCCTGCTATCCATCCAGAAGATGCTGAAGAAGGAACGCTGCCCTGTCAGGCTGTGGATGAGTCTGGTAAGGACACTGTCATCCGTGGTTCTTTTGTGTCACTTGGAAGACTACACCTCCGTCCTCTTCTGTATCATCTAGCTTTTCACTGGAAAAAGGACAAGACGCTAGAAGCGGTCTCGATCCCGGTTTCCGGAAAGATAAAGTCTGGTCTGACTTGGTGAAAGGACTTTATCAACCTTAGGAAGGGTCTTCCCCTGACTGTTCAGACTCCCAACCACGTTCTCTTCTCGGACGCATCGGACGTAGGCTGGGGTGCGACATTAGGCGGTAGGGAATGCTCGGGATTATGGAACTCGAGTCAAAGGACAATGCATTTCAACTGCAAGAAGCTACTTGCAGTACGTCTGACCTGGAAAAGCTTCAGGTCTCTCCTTCAAGGCAAAGTGGTGGAGGTGAACTCGGACAACACCCGGCTTTGACGTACATCTCCAAGCAAGGAGGGACCTACTCTCTGACATGGTACGAGATCGCAAGGGACCTCCTCACCTGGTCAACAGGTCTAGACTTTTCACTAGTAACGAGGTTCATCCAAGGCAACTTGAATGTCATAGCAGATTGTCTCAGTAGGAAGGGACAAATAATTCCAACAGATTGGACCCTCCACAAGGATGTATGCAAGAGACTTTGGGCCACCTGGGGCCAGCCAACCATAGATCTCTTCGCAACCTCGATGACCAAGAGGCTCCCAATAGTTTGCTCACCTATCCCGGACCCAGCAGTAGTTCATATAGATGCCTTTCTACTAGATTGGTCACATCTAGATCTATATGCATTCCCTCCGTTCAAGATTGTCAACAAGGTACTGCAGAAGTTCGCCTCTCACGAAGGGACAAGGTTGACGCTAGTTGCTTCCCTCTGGCCCGCGAGAGAATAACTCACCGAGGTACTTCGATGGCTAGTAGACGTTCCCAGAACACTTCCCCTAAGGGTGGACCTTCTACGTCAGCCACGCGTAAAGAAGGTACACCAAGGCCTCCACGCTCTTCGTCTGACTGCCTTCAGATTATCGAAAGACTCTCGAGAGCTAGAGGCTTTTCGAAGGAGGCAACCAGAGCGTTTGCTAGAGCAAGGAGAACATCCACCCTTAGAATCTACCAATCGAAGTGGGAAATCTTCCGAAACTGGTGCAAGTCAGTATCCGTATCCTCGACCAGTACCTCTGTAACTCAAATAGCTGACTTTCTCTTATATCTGAGGAAAGAACGATCTCTTTCAGCTCCCATTTTCAAGGGTTACAGAAGCATGTTGGCATCAGTCTTCCGTCACAGAGGCTTAGATCTTTCCAACAATAAAGATCTACAAGACCTCCTTAAGTCTTTTGAGACCACGAAGGAGCGTCGTTTGGTTACACCTGGTTGGAATTTAGACGTGGTACTAAGATTCCTTATGTCAGACAGGTTCGAACCGCTTCAATCAGCCTCCCTGAAAGATCTCACCTTTAAGACTCTTTTCCTGATATGCTTAACCACAGCTAAAAGAGTCAGTGAGATTCATGCCTTCAGCAAGAACATCGGATTCTCATCCGAAACGGCTACATGTTCTACAACTTGGTTTTCTAGCCAAACACGAGCTGCCTTCTCGGCCTTGACCAATATCGTTCGATATTCCAAACTTATCGCATGGTTTGAAATGAACTAGAAAGAGTATTATGTCCTGTAAGAGCTCTTAAGTTCTATTTAAAAACCTTTACGAGGCACGTCTGAAGCTTTATGGTGTTCAGTTAAGAATCCATCTTTGCCTTTGTCAGAGAATTCTTTATCCTATTTTATCAGACTGTTAATACGAGAAGCTCATTCCCATCTGAATGAGGAAGACCAAGCTTTGCTGAAGGTAAGGACACACGAAGTTAGAGCTGTCGCAACTTCCGTGGCCTTTAAACAAAATAGATCTCTGCAAAGTATATTCGACGCAACCTATTGGAAAAGCAAATCAGTGTTCGCGTCTTTTATCTTAAGAATGTCCAGTCTCTTTACGAGACCTGCTACACTCTGGGACCATTCGTAGCAACGAGTGCAGTAGTGGTGAGGGCTCCACCACTACAATTCCCTAATTCCATAACCTTTTTAATCTTTCTCTTGAAATGTTTTATTATTGTTTTGGGTTGTCCGGAAGGCTAAGAAGCCTTTCGCATCCTACTTGATTTGGCGGGTGGTCAAAGTCATTTCTTGAGAAGTGCCTAGATTAGAGGTTTTGATGAGGACCTTTAGTATGGGTTGCAACCCTTCATACTTCAGCTCCTAGGAGTCGCTCAGCATCCTATGAGGATCGCGAGGCTCAGTAAGGAAGACGTACTTAAAAAGGCAGAGTAATTGTTCAAGTCGACTTCCTTACCAGGTACTTATTTATTTTATGTTTGTTATTTTGAATAACTGCTAAAATAAAATACGGAATACTTAGCTCATAATAATGTCAACATGTAATGCTGGTCTCTACCCACCCCCCTGGGTGTGAATCAGCTATATGATCATCGGGTAAGTTTAATATTGAAAAATGTTATTTTCCTTAGTAAAATAAATTTTTGAATATACTTACCCGATGATCATAAATTAAAGAACCCACCCATCCTCCCCAATAGAGACCCAGTGGACAGAGGAGAAAATTGGTTCTTTGTTGACATCGAGTACTTGAGTACCTACTTGACAGATGGCGCTGTTGATGTACACCCCCACCTGTATAGCGATCGCTGGCGTATTCCGCCCGTAGGTTTTTCTGTCGGGCAGCAGAGCTGACAGCTATATGATCATCGGGTAAGTATATTCAAAAATTTATTTTACTAAGGAAAATAACATATTTAGAACACAATGATGCATGCTGGGGGCAATTATGACCTGCAGAGACTAAGAATATGGGTTCTTTGGTGATAGGTTAGGGTTATCATTTTCCTTTTCTAATAGATCCAGCCAACCGTTAGATAGCGCCATAGCCACTGTATTATGGCTTTCCACTGTCTTTGGATTAGAGTTCTCTTGCTTTGGGATACACTCAGGCATGCTGTTCTGTCTTGTTTCTCTCCCTCTTGTTTTTTCTAAGTTTTAATAGTTTATATGTGAAGGATCTGATTTAATGTAGTTACTGTTCTTTAAATATTCATTGTTTATTCTTTTCTTGTAGTTCATTTATTTCCTTGTTTCCTTTCCACACTGGGCTTTTATTCTCTGTTGGAGCCCTTGGGCTCATAGCATCTTGCTTTTCCAATTAGGGTTATAGCCTAGCTTGTAAAATAATAATAATAACAATGCATTCCACTTGAGATTTGTTAGAAGGAAATAGGAGTGACAATTTTTTGGTTTCCAGTGCATTTCATAGCATCTTTTATACATTTTTTTTATGTTTTATTCTATTTTTCTCCTTTTGTATGTCTTGATCCTATTTTACTGTATGTAAATAACTGATATCAAATATCAGGGCTCGGCCAGACCAAGCGCGGCTAGCGGCGAGGTTAGCGGCAAGAGGTTCCAGCTGATAATTGAAACCTTAGGTATCTTATGTAGGTGGCCAGATAGGAGTCGCGAGGCTTCCCGCGACTCCTATCTGGCCACCTACATAAGATACTTAAGGTTTCTATTATCAGCTGGAACCTCTTGCCGCTAACCTCGCCGCTAGCCGCGCTTGGTCTGGCCGGGCCCTCAGGATTTTTATAGGATTTTTGTTAGTGGATGCTAACCATTAAGTACTTTACCTTGTGCTACATATTATGCTTGTATAATATAAGGCTCAATACTTGCCCCTCACACCTTGTTTTTGAACCAAAATATTATGGAATTTGTTAAATTGAAATCTAGACTTTATAGTGAATTTATATGTGCATTCATAGAAATAAAAAATTAGACAAATTAGGAAAGCTCATGTCACCTAGAGACAGAACGGAATGTCCTTTGTATTTCTTTGTAGTTTAGTACAGTATTTATGTTTGTTATGAATATTGTTCCTGAAAAATGTCGAAGTATAGTTACTATCGTGTTTACTTGAAACTAAAAATAGGAAATAGTTTATTACTGTGGATACTTATGTTTACAGTATCTTTTGGCTTCAATTTTCATTTCATACCTACTAAATATTCTCTTTCAGGCAATGGAGGGGGTCCGGTATTGCTTAGTACAGTTGCAGGATTACATCAATGAAATATGTAAGGACACACCAAGTTGGGAACTAATTCTTAGGACTGCTGGAGTGACTCTGGTACTTGTTTGGTTAAAAGGCTTCTTATTTCAAGATGAAAGTAAGTTATGTACCTTGTTTTAGGTAAAATTTTTATGATAAAGTCAAGTATTTTTGTACATAGGTACTGTACTACATTTCCACCCATAGATATTTTTAAATGCTCCATATCACTAATTTATTTAAAGACAAATAGACACATGGTAAAATCCAAGAGAGATGAAATAGATTTAGAACTATCCAAAACAATAAGCAAGTTAAAAACCTAAGCATTCATAAACACAGACCAAAGTTGAGGAAACAAAAAAGAAGGGAAGAAGCATTAAATTGATTAAAGGAAGACAGGGAACACGGTGCTAACATATACAAGATATTTGCTTTGAAGGATGAAATTGGAGATATTTTCAACAAAAAAGAAGGATTTGTAAAAATTGTAGAAGATTTCTATATAATGCTATACAATAGTGGTCCGTATAAGAAATAACTTTGCCAAGAGAAATAAGGAAACACCTGAGCCGGTACGAAAAGTAACAGTAGAAGTAAAGAAAGCATTAAAAGGCATGAAAAGATGCAAACCAGCAGGAGAAGATGGCCTAACAATCGATTTAATTATAGATGGAGGAGATTTCATAGAAGTAAAACTCACTGAACTTTACACAAAATGTTTGCAAGAATGCTCTATATCTACCCCATGGAAAAACTTCATTATACTAATTCACATAAAGGGAGACACAAAAGACATAAAAAATTACTGCCTGGTAAGTTTAATTTCAGTAATATATAAAGTATTTAAAAAATTATATTAAGCTGAATAGAAAAACAGCCAGACTTGAATCAACCAAGAAAGCAAGCAGGCCTTTAGAGGGTATTCAACAACTGACCATATCCATGTAATTAACCAATTTATGGGAAAATGACCAGAGTAGGATAAACCACTGTGTGTTGCATAAACTATGAGAAAGCTTTAAATCTGTCAAAACCTCAGCAGTAATGAAAGCCCTTCAAAGACAATGAATTGGAGAATATTAGGTTAGAACTCCTGAAGTTATCTACTGTATATGAGAAGTACAGCAATCCTAAAACTACATTAAGATAGAAAAATTCTAATTCAGAAAATAGTTTTATTGGGAGGCCTCATCTCCTAAATTGTTTACAGTGTGCCTAGAAAATTTTTTTAAGGACTTAGATTCGGAAAATGTAGGAGTTAACATTAATGGGGATTTCCTTAACAACTTAAGATTTGCAGATGACATGGTTCTGTTTAGTGAATCGTGGAAGGAATTGGAAAAAATGATAAAAGATTTGAATAGATATAGCAGAAATGTAGGACTGAAAATGAATATGAGTAGAACTAAGATAATGTTCAGTAAAAATATTGAGAGACAACAAATAATAGTTATGGACAAAACTCTAGAGTTTGTTAATGAATATACATACTGAGGACAAACAGGTGTTTCCCCCAGGACATGAGACCAAGATTAAAACAAGGATAAGCATGGAATGGAGAACTTTTGGTAAACAAAAGGAGATTATGAAAAATAAAATGCCACTTTCTCTAAAGAGGAAAGTATTTAATCAGATGGTCCTACCTGTAAAGTAGAAGATATTCTAACAATATGTAAGAAAAAGAAATGGACATGGGCCTGACATATACTGTAATGAGAATGACAGGTAATAAATAGACAAGAAGAAAAAGGGAATGGGTCCCTAGAGATTACAAACGAAACGGGAATGAAGAGAAGACAATGGATTGGCGAGTTAAGAAATTTTGCTCATATAGACTGGCATAGAAATACTGTACCATAAACAGATTGGAGCTCTCTCTCTCTCTCTCTCTCTCTCTCTCTCTCTCTCTCTCATGTGTGTGTGACAAAATTTTGGAATTTTTCCACTGTTTAGCATATATGACAAAAGCAGGAAAATAGACATCATATACCTAGATTTTCAAAAGGCTTTTCACAAAGTTCCTCATAAAAAATTCATGGTCAAAATTAGAGCACCAGGCATCGTTGACTAGCCAGCTGAATGGATCAAAGATTGGCTAACAAACAGAAAACAGAGTTGTAATCAATGGAGAAGCTTCAGATTGGGCAGCTGTTACAAGCGGAGTACCTCAAGGATCTGGCCTTGGCCCAGTGCTATTTCTGATCTACATTAACAACATAGATTTAGGATTAACTAGTATAATATCCAAGTTTTCTGCCGATACTAAATTAGGCATAAATGTTGCGAACTCAGAAACCATAGAAGCCTTAAGAAAGGATCTAGTAGCACTAGGAGAATGACCCAGAAAATGACAAATGCCTTTCAACTGTGGGAAATGTAAAGTCATGCACATAGGTTATAGTAACCCAAAGTCAGATTACTCACTGTTGGGTAATGAAAAGGGATTTTGACGAAGGAAAAATCTATTTCTGGGGAGAGACCTGTGACGCCCGGTGAAAAGGGTCCTTCTTTACACTTTTCTGATATAAATCTTCCAAATATACCAGAGAAAGATAAAAGCATGGAATGCAGAGGTTACTACCCTCGCGCGAGCACCTTGTGGGTGTCGTGTATATATGAGGGGCGTGTGAAAACCACTATTCACAGGCTTTCTTCCATTTAGATAATTCCTTCATCAAAGGGAAGGGCCGTAACAGAGGCCCTAGAAACCTCACTTGGACCACGCCACCGACACCTAACACGAGCGCCCTCTAGGACATCCTTATGTTTTGGACTTGCTGGCTTAGTCGTTTTTCTTTGTGCTCTTGATGTTTTGTCCCGTTTTTGGCTTAATTCATCATGACTGACGCTGCTACTTCACCTTTACCAATGTTAAGTACCATAGTTTGTTTTGAAAGCTTTTTTCAGTACCGGGCATTTGTTCTCTTTCCAGTAATGTGGATTTTAATTTTGGATCGGCTTGGCCTTTCTCGGCAGCGGCAGCCATTATGGCGTTGTTCGCTTCGCTGGTATTTCAATTTAATATTGCCCATCTGGTACTCTGTCATCTAGGTTGTATCACTTACGATTTGTGACCATTATTTTTATCATTATTTTATTATTGTTTTACTATGGTATTTTTTGCTAGCAAGTCCAATTTGGACGAACGAAGAATAACGTTCTTGGCTTTACTATAGTTTAAGTACCCGCCTCGGGAAGGCGATCGTTTGTAGACTATATCTTTTCATTTATTTATTATGCAGTTGTTATTCTTCGTTCATGGTTGTTACAATTTTTTATTATTATTCTTATATCATATTTCTGGGTCGATCTGTGGCGCCGGGTGAAAAGAGTCCTTCTTATATACCTTTTCTGATAAAACCTTCCAATTATACCAGAGAAAGATAAAAGCATGGAATGCTGAGGTTACAACCCTCGCGCGAGCACCTTTAGGGTGTCGTGTATAAAGCAAAGGCGCGTGAAATCCACTATTCACAGGTTGTCTTCCATTTAGTTAATTCCTTCGTCAAAGGGATGGGCCGATACAAAGGCCCTTGCCAACCACCAGCGCCACACCACCCACGCCACGACGCGAGCGCCATCTGAACAACATCCTTCTTTTTGGACTGATAGAATAGTGTGTATTTGTGGTGCTCTCGATCGTTTTTAACAGTCATGGATTTATTTTTTCATGTCCGAAGCTCCATCTTCACACATTCCAATGTTAAGTACCATAGTTTGTTTTGACAGTATTTTATTGTACCGGGCTTTTGTTTTATATCCAGTATAGTCTGTTTTATTATTCCCGTCTGGCCTTTCATGGCGGCCATTGTTTGTTCACTTGTTTGGGAATTCATCTTTATCTGCCCGTTTAGTACTCTGTCACTTAGGTTCTTGGTTAAGTCCCTGGCCTTATGCCTTTAGAACCGTTATTATTTTTATTTTTTTGTGTATTTATGCTCATGGTACTTTTTGCTAGTAAGTCCAGCCTACGAACGAGATAGCGATTTAGCTTTGTTTTTGTTTAGTAACCGCCCGAGGCGTTCGTCACTCGACTGTGCTATTTATTTAAAGTTTTAGCAGATGCTATTCTTCGATCGTAGTGTTATATGGATGTACATTTTTATTTTATACGTTTATAATAGTGTTGTGTGATTTTTAGTCCTGTTTTTGTGTCCAAGAGAGCGAGAGATTGGGGTCCCCGTTTTCTGTTCGCAGTCACGAGTTACCCCTTTATCTCGTTTTCTTTCTTTGCTCTGGTGGTTGAGCGGATTTCCCGTTTTCCGTTTTGTGCGTTCAACGGGGTCTCCCTCCCTCACCTCTCCCCCTCGGGGTGGATGATATCTTACGAGTTATTTATTTTTCGTGACTTTTCAATTGTTAGCGTTATTTTGGTCCGTGTTCGTCCTCTCCCCGTTACGGCTCGGGAGTAGTTTATGAACGTTTTCCACTCCGCCTTGAGTTCTACTCCGGCTTGAGGGATTCTCAATGACTTTCGTTCTATTGTTATATTTATATATTGTTTACTACATGGGACGGGCTTCAAAATTGTTTAGATACGACCCTCCGGTGGCCCTTACTGCGGTCTCAGGCCACGGCCATATCCACAATAGCCATTGTTATTACAATTGTGTTTTTATTCACAATAATTATTCAGGACCTTTCTTCTCCCTCCGGCCTCACCGGAGTTTGTAAATACGCTTTGCTATGATCTAAGCCTTAGCCCTTAGCTGCGGCTTGGCTTTTATATCTTCACAATTGAATTATTAGCCACAATTGAATTATTCAGAGTATCTCATTATCCTCCGTCGTCACCGGAGGTCGCCCATACACTTCACACTTATATTTGCCTTGCCTTTGGCTAAGACGGCATTATTCAGGACATCTCATTACGCTCCGGCTTCACCGGAGGTCGCCCATACACTTAACACTTATATTTGCCTTGCCTTTAGCTAAGGCTGGGGTTTACAGTATATTTATTTTAAGGGCATGTCACTGCTTCCCCGACCCTCGCAGGTCGGCAGATTGCTTTAAGTTATTTATCCTTATGTCATTATCAGACATTAGGTAAATTACAAATATACAAACATTTGGATATTATAGTGCCAACAATGGTTTTGGCCGAATAGCGATTTAAACGTTTGCGATTTAGTCTGTTAGTTTGTACTCGCCCCAGGAAGGCTCGATTTAGACTATATCCTTATTTATTGGTTAAGTTGTCGTTATTCTTCGTTTTTGGTTATTACAATGACTAAAAATTAAAAAGAAAAAGGAAAAATAAAAATAAAATAAAAACAATCAGTTTTATTTTACTTTCCTTATATTATTGTGTGATGTTAGCTTTTATTAGGTAACCTTGAGAGTGAGAACATAGGGTGCTCGTTTATTAGCTCGAGTAAGGGAGGTGATTTTCCCGTTCTCCGTTTTTATACGTTCACGAGTTATTCAGGCCTCCTCTTATTATCAGAGTTGATGATAGTACGTTTAATGTTATACACGTTTTATTGATGTGGTTACTGTTAATATAGCTAACACTATTAGTAGGAACGTTGGTGTATGAGTCATTAATTGGGTTCGATTTATACCGACACCCTTAGCTCCGCCTTGAGTTATGTTTAGCTCCGCCTTGAGTTATACGCCGCTATAATGGATACTCATTGGGTGAGAACTAGTCAGATATTTGGAGTGCAACGGTGAAATCCGGCACTCAGACTCCGGCTGAGACCTTTTTGCACACGAACCTTTGTCATGTTTGATCTCAATTACACCTTTCCGGCCCCTTTTTTCATCGAATCTCCGGCTACGCTGGAGATAACTCAAACATTCATTGAGGTTAATGTTATCGTACCGGTGACGGTCACGATCTCACGGGGACTAGCCTTTGCTACCGGATCTCCCATACAAACAGAGATCAAGCAGACGTCCAGAACCGGAGTTAACAATGTGATACCGATGAGGATTTCACAGTTTCATTATTACGGTTTCTTTTTCATCGAATCTCCGGCTTAACCGGATATCGTACAGGCGATCAGCATTGAGGTTAATATTAGATTTCCTCTGGTTCACGTTGTCACTATGACGGACCTTTGTTTGTACCGGGGATGGTTACCGGAGATCCGGTACAGTCGGAGATCACTCAGACCACGGGTGGCCAATCTTTTGTTTTACCTGTATAAAAAAAAAAAAAAAAAAAAAAAAAATTATTATTTATGAACGTAACTATGCCTATATTTATGCATGTATTTAATTCTAACTATGTATAAATATGGATAAATATCCATACAACATCGTGTTCAAATAGAATTAAATTAATTATGCCTATATTTATGCATGTATTTAATTCTAACTATGTATAAATATGGATAAATATCCATACAACATCGTGTTCAAATAGAATTAAATTAATTATGCCTATATTTATGCATATTCAATCCTAACTGTCTAAATATGGCTAAATATCCATACAACATAGTGTTCAAATAGAAATACATTAATTATGCCTATATTTATGCATAGTCAATTCTAACTATGTCTAGATATGGATAAATATCCATACAACATAGTGTTCATATAGAAATAAATTTCCACCCAGTGGCGAATGCGCCAACAGTGTCACATTTCATGAATACAAGTGTCGCACTATACCCCAGAAGATAATACATTAAATAACTTGTCTTTAAAATGGCTTTTTAAGAGTATACAGCTGATCCCAGCCTGTGAATAGGATCGCTAACCAAAGTTCAAGGAACATCCAGACTTATGTCCCCTTTGTGTTACAGAAGGTTCGCCTGCATGGTTCCCATCAGGATGATGATGATTCTCTCTGGCCTGCAAAGAGAGGCTCTCCACCCTTGGGTATCGAAGTTGGGAAGGAATGCTCCATCTAGAGGTCCCTATCTCCTCGGAGTGTCCTCTCTAAGGTTGGACAACGACCCCATGGACGGGCAGGTATGTGGGGATGAGTTTTGAGCCTTCAGCTTTGCAATTACCTACGTCACCGACCTAGGACCATTAAAGGATCCTAATGTTCATGTTACCCTGCATAGACTGTGACGGCTAAAAGCAACACATTCTAAGGAAATCCAAGGGGCTATGACGAGCTCTAAGGTAGGGTGGTGAGTCAGTGCCGTTCAGGAACTCGGATATAGGTGGTACCATAAATCTGGAGGGCATAGACGTCCTCCCTCTGGGGGACCTAGATTTTACTCCCAGGTACTAGAATTCCCATTCAACGGATTCGTTCGATTGAAAGAGATTGCCTTGGTTAGCTTAGACAAGGTACCGAAGGTAACGGTATTATTTCCTAAAGGGCAGGCCCGATCTGTCTGGACCAGGATGTTGTCAGCCTGGGGGGTACGATAATTCCAGGCTCTGCCCTTCCAGTTCGACCTACACGTTTGTTGGTCTGATCGGGTCAGTTGTGGGAAGTACGTTCTGTCTGAGACCTCTATCAAACAGGAATTGATAGTCGGTTTCCCACTCGTCATCACAGCCTTCCTCTGGTTCGACGATTTTGTATCTGACCCCCCATCATCAGGTGGTCTACCTCACTGATTCCCCAGGTACACAGTCCAACTCCGTTGGGATGTTTTGCCTGCATGCAGCCCTAGATCCGAACCCTCAGGCTCCTTTCATGGACACCAGAGAGGAAGCTACAGGAGTAGAAGACAGTCCCGACATCAAGGCGGACCTAGGAAAAAGGGGGCTCGGAGAAGGGAAGGACCTAGATTCACTCCCTCACAACGCGGTGGTCCTGGTAGAGGGAAGACTTTACCACTTTCGTGACCATTGGACTCGGTCTGTGGGATCATAGCATAGTCTCTAACGGTTTGAGATGAAAATGGCCTCAAGGTCCTCCTCCTCCGCCAGTGACCTTCTCCCAGAAATACACTCCCGTCCTGAAAGAGTACACCACAGGGTTACTCAAGAAAAAGCAATCAAACGACTATCTCTTAGGTATGGACCTTACTTCCCCGTGGGACCGTCACCACCTCTGTCGATCTTACCGACCGCTATTAGCTTGCGCCTATAGCTCGAAACTTCTCTTCTTATCTGGGTTTCCACCTAAGCAGGAAAGCCTTTGTGTTCAAGACATGCCCTTCGGCCTCAACATTGATCCCAGGATATTCACGAAACTGGGAGAGGCAGTGTTAGAACAACTCAGGAACCAAGAGATACAGATCATTGCTTATCTGGCCGGTTGGCTCATTTGGGCCCGGCCGGCCATAGAAGGTAACAGAGCTACGAAGGAATTTCTTCGATCGCTCGACAACCTGTGATTTCGGGTCAATCTCCATAAGTCTCGCCTGTGACCATCAGGCCACTTAGAATGGTTAGCCATTCAGTGGGACCTTTCGAAGCACACGTTGTCTCTCCCTTCCAAAAGTAAGAGGAATAGGTTCCAAGATCAAGAATTTCTCAAGCACAAACAGGTGTCCAAAGAGCCTAGAAAGTATCCTCGGCCTTTCCCAATTCACTTCAGTAACAGATCTCCTAATAAAAGCCAAACTCAAGACATCAATCGATTTTGGAGAAAGAGAGCTACAGTACCTATAAGAAGACAAGGTCTCGAAGATCCCCTCTGTCGGGAAAATGAGACTACGCCCATGGTCCGAACCGAAGAACCTCTCCAAAGCGGTTCCTCTACAATTCCCACCTCCACAAGTGACATTCCATTCAGCCGTGTCTCTAAGTGGATGGGGGGATTTCTCCGAACATCAGATGTTTCAGGTTCTTGGTCACTAGCCATGAAACAGTCCCATATCAATGTTCTCGAAGCCATGGCAGTGTTCTTGACCCTGAAGAGAGAGACTCCTCCGAGGTCGACCCACATCAGAGTAGTGTCAGACAGCACAGACGAGGTACACTACGGAAACAGGGGAGGATCCAAGTCACCCAACCTGAATCAGATCCTGGTCACTTTCTTCGACTGGGCAACAGAAAAGAACTGGTTCCTGTCAGCACCTCACCTAGCGGGAGGCCAGGATGTGAGAACGGGCTCACTATCCAGGACGAGTTCCCTGGAGTCAGAATTTCACTCCGGTGGATACTCAGGTTCGTTCCAGGCATCCAGGTAGATCTATTCACATCTCAGATCAATCACAAACTTCCTTGTTATGTGACCCCAATCCTGGACCCTCGGGCTCATGCCATGGACGCATTACCCCGGGATTGGAATCATTAGAGGAAGATTTCCCTATCTCTCCCAGTGAATCTTCTAAAACTTTAACACCGACTGCGCTCCTTCCGGGGCGCAGTGGTTTTAGTACCACCTCACTGCCCAAGAACAGTTGGTTTCCTCTCCTCCTCGAGTGGAAACTCCGTCCCATCCGGATTCCGTTCCTCAAACTGACCCGAGTATTCCAAACTCACTGTGTCAGATTACTCAAGGATGTCCAAAACCCTAACTTTGTGGACTACAGGAAGTTGGCAGCTCGTAGAGACTCGAACATTGAACCGGAAAACGATTTCTTACTCGAATCAGTCTAAAGGGACTCGACAATTCGCCAATATGATTCGGCCGTTAACCCCCAAAATAGGTGGTCCCCTTGGAAAGTTATTCCTCTTCTCCAAGATACTTTTCTATGTCCGGTCACCACTCTCAGGGCCTTTTTAGCCACGACTGCTACCCGATCGTCTGGCCCCTTGTTTATCAGGGAACAAGGAGGTACCATTCCCATACGTGGTATTAGGCTATAGATCCTATACTTCGTTTGACAAGCCAATCCGGGATCATTTCCCCCAGAAGATGGACTTTGATGACCTTATAAAGTTCACGGGTTGGGAATCTCCTATGGTCTTCAAACGCCACTATCTAATGAACTTACAGGCTCTTAAATACCCAACAGTTGCAGCTGGGAGCCGTATCTCTCCCCAGTGATCTTTTGTTCTTCCTTTCATCCATCTCTTTTCTTCTCCCTCCTACCCGCCACTCGCACCACGACGCCGCTTCCTTGGTGGTTCGTTAGCCCTAAGTTTATTACATATTAGGTTATGTTTGTAACTATTATTGATTACCGTTGTTACAGGGTTGGGATATTCTTAGCCATGTCAGTTTTGTAGCATGTTTCCTCTGATACTCGGAGGCTTCCCTGTTATCATGTTTGTTTACCTTAATTATTTATGATTTTCTTTACATGGTGTTGTTTCTCTCCCCTCTTTAAATTAGTTATTGTTGGGCTTGGAAGGCATTCTCTGGTACATTTTCACCCGGCGCCACAGATCGACCCAGAAAAGGGATTTTGACGAAGGAAAAATCTATTTCTGGGGAGAGACCTGTGGCGCCCGGTGAAACCCTTCCCCTTTATTTTACACAATCCCACCCTTTCCTTTCCAAGCCATCATGGCCAATACAGAAGGATGTTGTTCAGATGGCGCTCGCGTCGTGGCGTGGGTGGTGTGGCGCTGGTGGTTGGCAAGGGCCTTTGTATCGGCCCATCCCTTTGACGAAGGAATTAACTAAATGGAAGACAACCTGTGAATAGTGGATTTCACGCGCCTTTGCTTTATACACGACACCCTAAAGGTGCTCGCGCGAGGGTTGTAACCTCAGCATTCCATGCTTTTATCTTTCTCTGGTATAATTGGAAGGTTTTATCAGAAAAGGTATATAAGAAGGACTCTTTTCACCGGGCGCCACAGGTCTCTCCCCAGAAATAGATTTTTCCTTCGTCAAAATCCCTTTATTGTGTGCTTTTGGTTCTTTATAGTGTAACCATGAGAGCGTGAGCATGGAGTTCTCGTTTTCTGTTACTACAGTTACGAGTTACCCTTTCTCTCGTTTTCTTTCTTAATCTCGAGTAAGAGGGGTGGATTTCCCGTTTTCCGTTTTATACGATCACGAGTTATCCCTCCCCCCTCTCTTTCTACGGGTTTATGATATTTACGTTTGATGATATTTACGTTTTAATTATGTGGTTACTGTTAATATAGCTAGCATTTTTAATAGGTCCCGTTAGTGTATGAGTCATTATTTTGGGCCCGCTTTATACAGCCACCCATAGTTCCGTCCTCTCCTCGCTCCGCCTTGGGAGTAGGATCGGAACGTTCATTCTCTCCGCCTTGAGTTCTACTCCGCTATAAGAAATACTCATTGAGTTGGAAACTAGTCAGATATTTGGAGTGCAACGGTGAACCCCTGCACTCGGACTCCGGCTTCGGCCTTATGCACACGAACCTTTTTTCATGATTAATCACAATTTCATTATTACGGACCTTTTTTTCACCGGATCTCCGGCTTCATCACACAGACGATCAGCAAGTGTGGACCAAGAGGAAGATCTCGGTATCATTATCAGCAAGGATTTGAATTTCACCAAACAGAGCATAAAATCTTACAAGAAAACAGAGAACCTAATAGGCTACATAAAGAAACAATTCAAATACAGAAACAAAGACACTGTACTACAGCTGGACACATCACTAGTAAGACCCCATCTAGAATACAGAGTCCAATTGTGAGCTCCAAGTATCAGAAGGATATAGATAGACTGGAAGCAGTACAAGCTAAGGTCACCAAATTAGTTCCAAAACTAAGGCCATTTGGATATAGATGGAGGATGGAACGTTTGAACTTATTTGATCTACAAACTCGACGACTAGGGGGACAGTTAATAGAGGCATTCAAAATTCTTAAAGTAATAACAAAAGTAGATGGATTACAACAATATATTCACGCTTAGCACAAATCAGGCCAGAGGTAATGGATACAAACTGGAATTGAAAAGATACAACACCACTCGGTGTGGCAGTTTCTTTACATACAAAATAGCAAATACTTGGAATAAACTTCCAGCAGATGTAGTAAACAATAACACAGTAAACGAGTTCAAGAATAAGTTAGAAAAGATCGTAAGAAAACATTAATTGCATAAACTAAATTTCTTTACCCAAGAGCAAATGGAGTTTCTGTGGATGGACTAAAAGGTCAAGGAGACATCAAAATCCTTGTAGCACATATTCTCTCTCTCTCTCTCTCTCTCTCTCTCTCTCTCTCTCTCTCTCTCTCTCTCTAACTAAACTTAGAAATCTAGAGATATGAATATAGGTGTGTAAGTACTATTGGCTCGAAATTAACAAAAATATGAGTTATATATTAATACATCATCATCGTTTCCTCCTACACCTACAGACGCAAAGGGCCTCTGTTAGATTTCGCTAGTCTTCTCTATCTTGAGCTTTTATTCAATGCTTCTCAACTCCTCATCTCCCACTTCACGTTTCATAGTCCTCGGCCAAGGAGGAGTGAGTCTTCCAACCCTTCTAGTGCCTTGTGGAGCCCAGTTGAAAGTCTGACGAACTAGTCTCTCTTGGGGAGTGCGAAGAGCATGCCCAAACCATCTCCTTCTATCCCTAACCATGATCTCAACCATAATATGGCAATCGAGTAATCTTTCTTATAGTCTCATTTCTAATCCTGTCCTTCCATTGAACTCTCAATATTCTTCTATGGCTTTGTTATCAAATCTACAAAATCTGTTGGAGATTATTTCCTTTTCATACCACGACTCATGTCCTTACAGTAACACGGATCTCACTAAACTGACATGTAGTCTGATTTTATATGTAATTTCAGGCGATATGATTTCCAAATTTTACTTAACCTAGCCATTGTCTGATTGGCATTTTTCAATCTTTCACTACACTCTAATTCTAATGACCCTGTATGGGTGATTATAGCTCCTAAATACTTAAATGATTCCACCTCATTGATCATTTCTCCTTCCAATGATATTTCATCTTCTTTTGCATATCCCGTTCTCATCATCTCTGTCGTTCTTCTATTTATCTCGAGCCCAACCTTGTTTGATATTTCATGCATTCTGGTAAGGAAGCATTGCAAATCCTGTGGTGTTCTGCTAATAAGGACAGCATCATCAGCATACTCTAGGTCAGCTAATTTCCTATTACCAATCCAGTCTAATCCTTCTCCACCATCTGCAACTGTTCTATGCATTACAAAACCCATGAGGAAGATAAATAACATAGGTGACAACACATCCTCTTGCATTACTCTGCTGTTCACTGGAAATTCATTTGATAGGACTCCACTAACATTAATTTTACACTTGCAACACTTATGAACGGACTTAATTAAATTTCCATATTTAAGAGGAATTCCATAATAATGCAGGTCTCTCCACAAAATTGGTCGGTGCACAGTATCGAAGCCTTTTTCATTGTCCGCAAATGCCATAAAAAGTGGATTTCTATATTCTACACACTGCTGTACATCTCAAAATGAAAATTTGGTCAGTACAACTTCTACCTTTTCTTATTTTAGCCTTTCACAAGAAAGTCCTTGAAGATCACACAGCATATTAATCCTAAAAACTAGAAAAAAGGAAAGGCAAAACCCTCAGCCCAACACCTATACTGTACCAAACATGAACCTTGAAGAAAAAAAAAAATCAAGGAAGTGCAGTAATACACATACTTTATATTTGATTATGATGCAGTGTAATAAGTTTAATACTTTCTTGATTGGGGAAAGATCCTCAGAAATAATGGTATAATTGTCCTTTGTTCCGTAACCGAAATACAGACCACGCTATTTACATAGGGTTTACCGTTCGGCGTAGCTGAAATGGCGAACCATTAGAATTTAACGAGGGTGTATTACCCCCCTGCTTTAGTTAGCAAGGGGGTAGGGGAGTGGTAGCTAGCTACCCCTCCCCCCCCCTCACACACCGGTGAACTGCTTCACTTCACTTTTGGCTCGGACAATGAACAGACGTCTCTGTCCCGTTCTCGCATGGCAGCCATTAATGTTTTGTCTTACTTAATTACTGTACTTACTTCCCTTATACTTAATATATATGTAAGCATTCTTATGTTTATGTATATATTTGAGTATAGAAATACAGTAAGTTTCCTCTTCAGTGTTTGTGCTGTGTGTGTGTGTGTGTGTAGGAAGTCCACTCATTGTACGACAACTTCTCCGTGTGGTCTCAGGCCACCACGGTGACTTTCATGGGTCGCGATCTCCCTTGGTCCTTCGGTCTCCCTTCGGTGGGCGCCGTGGGGAATCGTCATCGTTGGACTTATTTATTTATCTGTTTCTCCGCTGTTCCTCCTCCCCTACGGGGAACTTGGTCTTTCAGCGCAGGGAACTTGGGAGTTTAGTTTGACTACGGTCTCTCTCTCCTCTCCTTGAGGTCGTTCACCCTTTTATTACTACTACTACGTATTCCCGTTGCGGGATGAGTTGCTACTCCGTTTATTTTGTCTCAATTATTTTTTAATTAAATCTAATTGTATTTGTTAACTTTTCAGCCTCTGTGTAGAACGCTTCCCTTTGGGGTTCATTCGTTCTTACTATTAGTGAACATTCTTAGATGAATTACATATTTATAATTGTTATAATTCTGTTTTGTTACAGTTCTCCGCCTTCCCCCCCTTCCCGTGAGTGTCGGTGGGGGAGGAGGGCGCATTCCTGTGCGTAATTTTTATGTTCTTTCCCGCAGGGGTTTCCTCTTCGGAGTTCCCCCGGGGGCATTAATGTTAACTAATTGTTTTGTTTTCACAGTTAACTATCTAGTTTTTCGTTTGCCAATGTGCCAACGAAGCAGAGCTGTCCTGTTGGGGCCTGGGGAGTCTGCTGTTGCCGCCTCCTCTCCAACTTCGTCATGGGCGTGTTCCCTTCTCCTAGAAGTTCTCCCGTGACAACTGTCAGCTCCTTAGTTCATTTAGAACTCTCAGGAGGTTCGCCTCCTTGGGTGGGTAACTTCCCTTCCGAGGGAGGTTCCCTTCCCAGGTATGAGTTTTTTCCCCTTCAGGGGGGGCAACTTCTCTTACCTTATATTTTCTGGTCCTCGGGCGGTTATGCTCTTGGTGCTGAGCGACCGCTTTTGTAACCATGCTCAAGGGGCTGAGCGGTTGCAAGGCCGGACCATGGTGTTCGTGCGATTATGCTCTTGGTTCTGAGCGGTCACACTTGCAGCTACGCTCAAGGGGCTGAGCAGCTGCAGGAGCTCTTCTTCAGAGGTTGCTCTTTATGGTCAGCTTGCTGATCCATCGGCCCTAGGGGCGCCTGTCTCTTCTACGAAGTGTTCACCTCTCTCGTTCGCGAGAGAGGACACTCATAGAGACTCCTCTTCGGAGGACTCGCTTTCTGTTGTTGCTGAAGGCTCAGTTTCCCCCTCCGAACATCCTTCGAGGGGTCAGCTGAGTCCAACGGTCTCTCCTGCGAGTGTCTCTCCCCCTCGGGGGAGTTCACTAACAGAGACTCCTCTTCGGAGGACTGATGATGGTGCTCCTGTCCGTGGTCGTCTTCATCTTCAGCCGCAGAGGATCCTCCTCGACGAGAACAGACCGTTGCAGCTGCTTCGCTTCTCCTGTCGGCAGTTCGTTCGCGATCCCCGACACCTGCCAGATCTTCTTGTCTTCCTTCCCCGTTCCTGGACGCAGAAGCGCTGTGGGCGCCACTCCTCCCCGTTTTCCAAACGGGCACCGGTCCCATCGGGGCAAAGGGCTTATCTCACGGTGTGAGTAAGTTCCTATTGTGCCAGGTTTTACCTGTGCACCGCGTTCTCCTGCGCGCTCGCACGCAGTAGTTCGCAAATGCTCTCCTGCTGTGGACCAGACTTCTGCTGAATCAACACTCCAGCGACCTCCTGTAGCTGAGTCTCGCCGTAGTTCTCCTGATCGCCAATTCTTCTGAGACTTTCTGTGCGGCTACGCGCCATGTGCGCCTACAGTCTCCTGAACGCCCACGTCGCCTGCTCGCCGGCGCACATCTGATCGCCCTTTTCTGATGTGCGCAATGAGCGCCACCGTTCGCCCTCGCGCCCACAATCTCCGGATCTGGATGCAGGCAGAGAGATTATTTCTTCACTGAACTTCTCGTTCACCTGCTCGCCAGCGCGCATCTGCGCCCACGCGCCCACGATCTTCGGATCTGGGCGCAGGCAAGGAATTTATTCCTTCGTCTCCTCACCGACGATCTCTCTGGTTCTGCACCCTCGCCGATATCGTCTGGCCTATCTTCCGGCCACGCAACTACGCTCCTACGATCTCCTGGTTCCTGCCTCGTCACGCGCAGTTCAAGAAGTTCCTACGCTAGCGCACAGGCGCTCACAGGTTCTTCTGGACTCGCAGCGCCCTTCTGAAGTTTCTTGCCAAACATGCCCACACGCGGTTCCAGTTCCAGCGCGCCAACGCGCCAGCATGCTTCCACTTCACACCGCGCCGCCCAGAAGACACCTCACAGGCTCCCCTGGGCTCTCCTTACGCGCAAGCGATCTCCTACGCGCCCGCGTGATTCTTCGCCTGCGCACAAGCGTTTTCAACGCGCCAAAGCGTCAATCGTCGTAGGTTTCCTACGCGCCCACGCGTTAACTCTCCTGTACGCGCCATCGTTCTTCCAGCCGCCTGCGCTCGCCCTTACGACCGTGCGCCCACGCGTCCGTGCCCACGCGCTTGCGCGCTCACACGCATACGCGCCCGCGCTCATGCACACCCATGTTCGCCCACGCGCGAACCAATGGTTTTCCATCGCGCGAGCGCCAGTGAGCCATCCCTCGCCAACGCGCCATCGCTCACCTACGCACCATCGCTCGCCTTCGCACCATCGGATTCCGACTGCCAGCGCTCGCCCTTCCAACCGCGCTCGCCCCCACCTGCGCGCCCTCGCGCACTTTCGTCTGCGCACCCGCGCGAACCAACGATTTACCATCACGCGAGCGCCAGGGCGATTTCGACCACGATTCCCGTCGGGTTTTCGCAGCATGGGCAACCTGGCGAGTCTTCTGGAGCGCGTACTTCCAGATCACGATCTTCACCCCGTAAACGCAGAGCATGGCACGTGCAAGAGCATGCAGAATCTTCAGAGAGGTCTGGGCAACATTCTTCTCCTTCTTTTCAGAACCTGGTTTAGCCCTTCCTCTCCACCATTCCGTGGAAGGGGCTTACCAGGGAGTTTTTCTCTCGAGAAATTCTCCGCCCGGCAGGTGACTTTCTCGTTTTCGGAGATCTTCAGCCAGGAGAAGGCCGCAAAGTGTGCCATGCGGGCCACTTCGTGGCTGATCGTCTGGCTTGGATCTCTGGGCATCCTGTTGCGATCCTAGAATTTGTCCAAGGAGAGCTCCAGGAAGGCCATGGAAACTTTCCTCCTCTCGGGCACGAACACCTTCGCTTCCCGGCTCACCAAGTTTCGAACTTGTGGGCAAACTCGTTGTTGAAATGCAGTGACTGAGAGGTTCCTCTCAGAAGTCCCAACCATGGATGTCGGCAAGCTCAGTCACTCTTCCACCCTTGGAAAGACCTTGGTTTGAGCCCAAGGACGGGAAACGGACAGCTGAGAGGTGGAGAAAGTCGAATCACGATTCGCTCCTCCAAAGGCGCTTACATCCAGACCCTACAAGCCTCCAGCGCCTCATCAACAAAAGCCTCGTCAGCCTAGGACATCGGAACTGGCCCCAGCAGCTAAGACAAGGTGTCTAAACAGCAGCCCCCTCCTGTCAGAGACAAGAAGGGCGGGAAGTCCTCCTGGGGAGGCAATAATCCTGAGGGAGCGGCCAAGGCCGCAAACGCTAGGATTGGCAACCCCCCTGCATGGTCCCCAGTAAGGGGGTGCCTAAGGTTGCGCGCTCAGGTGGCAATAACTCGGGGCCGATTCCTGCACAATCTCCGTGATCAGCCAAGGATATCGCGTCCCGTTCTTTACATCTCTACCCCCCGGCTTCTTCAGTCGACTCTTTCTTGTAAGAAAGCGTCGGAAGGTTGGAAACCTGTCTCGACCTCTCAGCCCTGAACAAGTTTGTCGAACAAACTTCGTTCAGCGTGTAACAGCAGAGTCAATCAGGCTTGTAGTGAGACCACAAGACTTCATGTGCACACTGGTCCGTCTTCCAGGAAGTACTTGAAATTCAGCCTAGACAACAAGTTATACCAGTTCAAGGTGCTGCGTTTCGATCTCTCGACAGCACCGCAGGTGCCCACCAGAATGTTCACCCTGTTATCTTCATGGCCACACAGGAGCGGCATCTGTCTCCTTTGCGTTCTGGATGACTAACTAACCCAGGCAGTCTCGGAATCGACCCTTCTTCGACACCGAGACGAGCTTCAGGGACTTTGCCAAGATCTAGGGATCATGGTAATTCTCGAGAAGTCTTCTCTGCTTCCATCTCAACAACTGGTATATCTAGGCGTGATTTTAGACTCCAATCTCCAAGCCTTCCCATCAGATGACAGGATAGCAAGGCTGAGGAGAGTTGCAGAACCTTTCCTCAGGCGAGGAGAGCTTCCAGCCAAACCTTGGTTACGCCTCACAGGTCACTTTTCCTCCTTGGCCAGGCTAGTTCCAACGGCCGCCTCAGGATGAGATCCCTGCTTCGGCGGCCTGAGTCCCGGTGGAATCAAGACAACGATTCCCCGGACATTCTGGTCCCTTTTGGGACTTGCGGAACGAATGGACCTGCGGTGGTAGTTGACCTACGGGAACCTTTGCAAGGGAATGGATCTTCTCGTCCTTCCCCCGCATTTGATGCAGTTCTCGGACTTGTCGAAACAAGGAGGGGGAGGCGGGGGCCACGTTCTGAATCAGGCGTATAGTCGGAACCAGAAGGGTACCTCCACATCAATCTGCCAGGAATGAAGGCCGTATTCTGGTCCTTCAACACTTCCAACAGACCCTGGCGGGTCACTCCGTGAACGTCAACTTTCTCATCTTGCAGTAGAGATACTGAGATGAACCGAAGTCCACTCAATACCCTATCGGCTTGCTTCATTCCGGACAAAGGAATGTGCTCTCCGTCAGTCTGAGCACGGCCTCACAGATAGAGAGTACCGAGTGGTCTTCGCCCCCCCCCTGGTAGCGAACAAGTCCTGACCTTGTGGACCTGTTTGCGACAGCCTTGAATTTTCAAGCTGCCACTGTGCTACTCCCAGTCCCAAACCCCAAGGCACTCTGGCAAGATGCCTTCCTACACGGTGGGACAACATCGACGTCTACATCTTCCCACCGTTCTGTGTTGAGAAGGGGGCTCAAAAAGACCAGACTATCAGTCAACCTGTCGATGACTCTGATAGCTCCACTGCGGCGTCATGCAGAGTGGTTCCCGGATCTTCTACATCTCCTGACGGAACTCCTGAGAGAGCCTCTCCCACGACACGAGCTACTCAAACAACCACACTGCAACATTTACCACAAGCCGTAGTATCACTTCGGCTTCACGCCTGGAGACCATCCAGCATCTCCTCACAGAGAGAGGTGTTCCGCAACAAGTTGTAGAGCGGATGTCTCGACACCTGTGAAAGTCATCTGCAGGGGTCTACCAGGCGAAGTGAGAGTCTTCTGCGGTTGGTGTCGTGGGAGCGGTACCTCTCCCCTTGATGCCACTATTCCAGCATAGCAGAGTTATTGTATATCGGCGGGAGGAAATGCACCTTTCTCTCTCGGCGGTGGAAGCCTACCGCTCAGCCTTAAGCCTGGCCTTCAGGCTGAGAGGAATAGACATTTCCTCCTTGCTGGATCTTTCTTCGCTCATACGAAACTACGAACTTACCTGCCCCCAGTCAGAAGTGAGACCTCCTCCATGGAACATTGTTCGGGCTCTTAAGAGATCTCCTTGCGAACCATTATGCCAGGCTTCTGATCGTCACCGGTCTTGGAAGACGCTGCTCCTGCTCGCTCTAGCCTCGGCCAAGCGTGTCAGCGAACTTCATGGTCTCTCGTACGACGTCGCCCATTCAAGAGGATAGGTGGAGGTAACGTTCAGGTTCGTCCCTGAGTTGGTTACTAGACTCAAAATCTGGGAATCCCGGACCTTCGGTCGACTCCTTCAGGATTTCGAGTCTCCGTTCTGTAACAGGTGACCCAGACCTTCTCCTACTATGCCCAGTAAGGAGTCGGAGGGGTTACCTTAAAGAACAGCTGGAGTTCGTCCTCACGTGCAAGCCCTGTTTGGGAGCACAGGGAGGATGGAGAGGAGGGTCATCAAGAATGCCTTTTCAGCCTGGACTCAAAGGGTCATCCATCACGCCCTGAATCCAGATCCTCCTCCGTCACATCGCCTTAGAGCACACGATGTCAGAGGCATCGCAGCGTCCCTGGCCTTCAAGAGAAACTACTCTGTGACGCAGGTGCTACAAGCTGGAGTCTGGAAGCGTCTAACGACCTTCACAGCCCAGTACCTGCAGGACGTGACCCACAGGAGCCTCGATACGTTTTCTATCGGCCCTGTGGTGGCTACACAACAGCTGGTCTAACATCAGGCTCCTTTATGGACAGGTAGCAGAAGGTTGAGGGCATTGTTATCTGGTTTTAGACTGCATGAATGAAAGAAGTATGTCTGGCCCTTACTTCTTTCTTCATCTTCCCCTCTCTTGGGGAAAGCAGCACCCTGGGTTCTCTGCATAGCTGACCTCAAACCTCTGCAGGTAAACCATGCTTCCTTGTGTTCCTAGTATTAAGTTAATACTGTCGCGTCCCCCATACCCTGACGAGGTGGTATTGGGAACGTCCTAGCCTAGAATTCCAGCTAAAAGACTTCAGGTCGACTTCTTAGGACAAGTCTCACTTCTTCCCTCCACACACAAGCTTATGTAAGCCGCACGTTTCTTGCGTAGCAAGAAACTTGCGAGGTGCAGGGACTCTTTTTCTCGAGTGCTGCTCACTCGGATTCTGAGTCCCCGTGTAAGCCAAAGCCACTAAGGCTGGGGACTTTCCACCCTTCCTAAGGGTAAGTCACTCTATGTAAATAGCGTGGTTTGTATTTCGATTACGGAACAAATGACAAATTCGGAGATAATTTGTATTTTTTCCTAACCATACAAACCTTAGCTTTTTAAATATTTAACTTAGCCGGTGAATATATAATAGCTGAGCCTCCGGCGGCTCGACAGAAAAAACACTAAAACTCGCGAGCGATCGCTATGAAGGTTGCGGGTGTGCCCACTAGCGCCAACTATCGGCCAGATACCGCATATACATGTAAACAGACCCAATTTTTCTCTGTCGGTCTGATCGACAAGACGTACCATTACTCGCTGTTAACCTGGAGTTTTTCAACAGTCTTGGTGAAGTACTTCCTTTTGGTTTGAGCTTTCGCAGTGCAGGTGTTTTATCTTCAACTTAAATCTTGAACTCGTTTTTGGATAGATTTAATTGTTGATGACTTTGGATTGTTTTTTGGACTTTCTTTGACTTTTAAATGGCCGACCCTTCCCTTAGTAGGGAAGTGTGTTTTAGGCTTTTAGCAATTATCTTATCACGTTATAAATTGTTGTTGTTAATTATAGATTTTCCTCTATATATTTTATATCTCAACCGCCTTTATTAGGCCTCTTCGATTAGCTTTCCATTTATAATAAACATCAAGATAAATTTTTTATGATTTGTTTATATGCGACCTTACCTATTCCTCCCCTAATCCGAGAGTAGGCGGTCCTAACTTGGAAACCGAAGTTAAACAACGTTGAGCCCTTTCAATCGTAAATAACTTTTTCAGAGCAAATGATTTAAAACTTATTAAATGAATATTTTTTAGTAGATATTTTATGAAAGATTTTCTTTGAATAGTCTTCGTACTGTTTCAAAGATGAACTAACGTTTGGTTTATTTATGCTACGCAGTTTGCGCTCTATCGTTACGATAGAGAGAGAATCACGGTTTCACTTTGCAGAAAGAGTAAATCGATTCTGACGTTTTGTTCATTCTTCTTTCAAACTTAAATGTTTTAAATACTAATTTAAAGGAACTTGTTAATTTTCAATTTCATAGTCCTTTCAGTTTTTTCCTTTGGTCAAATAACCTGTTTATTGACGAAAGGTAAGTGGGCTTTTCTCTTCGGTGTGAAATCAAGAGAGAGAGAGAGAGAGAGAGAGAGAGACGGAGAGAGAGAGAGGAAGAGAGAACGTTCCGATCTTTATTCTCGTCCCAAGCGAGTAACGTTGTTCTCGAGTCAGTTTTTTTACTCTCGTCCCTAGTCTCTGTACGGGGAGAAAGGATAAAACGTTTTTAGTTTTTATTCTCGTCCCAAGGCACTGTACGGTGAGAGATTGAAAACGTAGTTTTGAATGAACTAGTGTTTAGTCTCCTCCCCAGTCACTGATCTTTTTATCTTAATATATGTTTACTGTTTTTTGCTTGTATTAATGAGCTTACATTATACGACTTATTTCGCAATTATAACCTTTTGATGAGGGTAGAATTGCGTGCTTCAGGTAGAAATCAGTTTTATTCATGCCTAATGTGAATTGTTGAAAAATTCGATTTCAGTGAAGTAAGTGCAAAACAGAAAATCGTAGTGATAAAGTGATAATTGCGCAAAGTGTTATCAGTGTTGCGACCGAGGGTTCGTCTGTTCGTGCCTGTCGTTCGCCTAGTCCGGGACCTCTTGCAAGCTCCCAAGCCCAGGGGAGAAGTAATGTCGTACGACTTATGGGTTCGAGAGGCCTTGATCAGCGAACAGATGTTCCCTCTATGGTTTCAGGCGTGTCTCATCAAGACCGCCCCTACCATAAGACGAGCGAGTCGATTTTCTCCTCGTCATCCGAAGGCTTTTCGCGTAAGAAACCGTGGAGCAAGGTTTCGAGGCCCTTAAAGCGAAAGTCAGTCCTTTCAGGACAGGTCCAGCGTCCTGGTTGTAGCCATTGGGACAGCTCTGACCCTATGCAGTCATCGGAAGACTGCTCGCCGCCTAAACAAAAGCGTAACACAGGCTCCGAGAGTCTTATTGTAGGCAAGGTTTTGCAGTCACAGACGTTACCCTCGTCTCTTACCGCACCCATTCCCGTTGATCCTAAATGGGTTGTACGGCAAGACATGCAGAATAAGCTTGCCTCTCTTATGGAGGACTATTCTGCTGAGCAGGTTCACGATGATCCTCGCCGCTTAGCTGATCGAGATCCTGGCCGTCAGCCGCCCAAACGAGCCTTTGCTCGTCCTGTTGACATTGACGTTACAAAGTCACGTCAATCATGTTTTGTAGAGCCTCACTCGATGCAGTCCCGTGTTGACTCTCAGCCGCTTGTGGACGTTCAGCCGCTGCCGCTTGCTCTTGTTGATGTTCAGGACGTTCGCCAACCAGCATAGTTGACTTGTTTTGACGTTGAGCGTCAAGCACCGCAGTCAAGAGTTGTTTTGACTGCTCAGTCTAGGCAGTCAAGGCAGTCTCGAGTTGACGTCGAGCGTCCTCCCGCACCTGTTGTTGTTGCTGGTCAGTCCTTTAAGCAGTTACATGACATAGCGTCCTTGACTGCTACTGTTGCTCCTTTGCGTGTGGACTCTGCTTGTCAAGCATTGCCACCACGGCAGGTCTCTCCCTTGCTTGAGACTCGGCAATTGTCGGACAAGGTTCCTTCAGATGAGGAAGTTGCTGATCCCCCTCCTACTGATATTCCCTTGAGGACTCTGTCAGACGGAGAGGAGCCTAAAGCTGCTCAGCCCTCTATGGACTTTAAATAAATCATGCTGATTTTTAAGGATCTTTGTCCGGATCTTTTTGTAACTGCTGCTCCTCGTTCGCCTAAACGTCAGAGTTTACACTAGGCCTAGCTACTTCGAAGCCGTTGTTTTCTAAGCTAGTGCTCTCTCGCTCTTCTAAGAGAGCTTTACGTTTGCTAGGCGACTGGTTAATCACCAGGAGGAGTTTGGGGGAGACAGCCTTTGCTTTCCCTACTTTTAAGCTGGCTTATAGATCGAGAGTCTGATATGACACGGGAGAAGTTCTCGGCTTGGGATTTCCTGCCTCTGCCCAGATAGACTTCTCAAACCTCATAGACTCTCCCTGGCGCCTGGCCATGAGACGCTCCAAGATTTTATGGTCGGCTTCAGAGCTAGACCATCTCCTGTTAGGAGTTTTTTTCAAGCGTTTGAAGTTTTGCTGTACAATTATGTCATGCATAAACAAGGCTATCAGGGATGGCTCCAATAATCTGACAGCCACGTTCTCTGCAGGAACAAGTCTATCAGGGATGGCTCCAATGATCTGGCAGCCATGTTCACTGCAGGAGTACGTAAGAGGTAAGTGCGCTCAATGTGTTCATTGTCAAGACAAACTTCACGATGAAGTCTACCAGGCTGTCTTGACAGCATTAATGGAAGGCGACTGGATGGTCTCTCTCGACCTTCAGGAGGCATACTTCCACATTCCTATACACCCGGATTCCCAACCGTTTCTGAGGTTTGTTTACAGGAATGTGGGGTACCAGTTTCGAGCCCTGTGCTTTGGCCTCAGTCCTGCTCCTCTCGTGTTTACGAGGCTCATGAGGAATGTGGCAAAATCCCTCCATCTATCAGGAATCCGAGCCTCCCTGTACTTGGACGACTGGCTTCTCAGAGCATCGTCCAGTCTTCGCTGTCTGCAGGATCTACATTGGACGTTGAGTCTGGCCAGGGAGTTGGGACTTTTGGTCAACCTAGAAAAGTCCCAACTGATCCCATCCCAGATTATTCTATATTTGGGGATGGAGATTCGCAGTCCAGTTTTTTCGGGCTTTTCCGTCTGCCACCCGAATAGAACAAGCCCTGCTCGAAGTCCAACTAATGCTGAAAAGAGAACGTTTGTTCTGTCAGGAGTTGGAACAGTCTCGTAGGGACTCTCTCATCCCTGGAGCAGTTTGTCTCTCTAGGGAGACTACACCTTCGGCCTCTCCAGTTCCATCTAGCCTCTCACTGGAACAAGAACAAGACGTTAGAGACGGTATCATTCCCAGTCTCCGAACCAGTAAAGGCATGCCTGAAATGGTGGGACAGCAATATCAGTCTGAGAGAGGGACTATCCCTAGCAGTCAAGAACCCAAACCACGTGTTGTTCTCAGACGCGTCGGATTTGGGTTGGGGTGCGACCCTGGACGGTCGGGAATGCTCGGGTCTGTGGACCTCAAGTCAGAAGAGCATGCACATCAACGGCAAGGAGCTATTAGCAGTCCACTTGGCCTTGATGAAATTCGAAAGCTTTCTTCGAAACTAAGTGGTAGAGGTCAACTCAGACAACACCACAGCTTTGGCGTACATCTCCAAGCAAGGAGGCACACACTCCCTCACGCTGTACGAGATCGCAAGGGACCTTCTCATATGGTCAAGAAATCGAGGCATCTCCCTGTTGACGAGATTCATCCAGGGGGACTTGAACGTCTTGGCAGACTGTCTCAGTCGGAGGGGTCAGGTGATACCCACGGAATGGACCCTCCACAAGGACGTGGGCAAGAGTCTTTGGGCTACTTGGGGTCAACCCACCATAGACCTCTTTGCCACCTCGTTGACCAAAAGGTTACCGATCTATTGCTCACCAGTCCTAGATACAGAAGCAATCCACATAGACGCGTTTCTACTGGATTGGTCTCATCTGGACTTATATGCATTCCCACCATTCAAGATAGTCAACAAGGTACTGCAGAAGTTCGCCTCTCACGAAGGGACAGGGTTGACGTTGGTTGCTACCCTCTGGCCCGGGAGAGAGTGGTTCACCGAGGTACTTCAATGGCTGGTAGACATTCCAAGAAGTCTTCCTCTAAGGGTAGATCTCTTACGTCAGCCCCACGTAAAGAATGTTCATCAAAGCCTCCCCGCGCTTCGTCTGACTGCCTTCAGACTATCGAGAGACTCTCAAGAGCTCGAGGCTTTTCGAAGGAGGCAGCCAGTGCGATTGCGAGAGCTAGGAGAGCTTCTACCATCAGAGTATACCAGTCGAAGTGGGAAGTCTTTCGAGATTGGTGCAAGCCAACATCTATGGCCTCTTCCAGTACCTCTGTAGCCCAATCGGAGATTTTCTTTTACATCTGAGAAATGTTCGCTCCCTCTCAGCTCCCACGATTAAGGGCTACAGGAGCATGTTGGCTTCGGTCTTTCGTCATAGAGTCTTAGATCTTTCCAACAATTAAGATCTCCAAGATCTCCTTAAGTCTTTCGAGACCTCTAAGGAACGTCGTTTGGCAACTCCTGGATGGAACTTAGACGTGGTCCTAAGGTTCCTCATGTCAGACAGGTTTGAGCCATTACATTCAGCCTCCCTGAAGGATCTCACCCTCAAGACGCTTTTCCTAGTGTGCTTGGCTTCGGCTAAAAGGGTCAGTGAAATTCATGCCTTCAGTAAGAACATCGGCTTTTCTGCAGAAAAAGCCTCATGTTCACTTCAACTTGGTTTCCTGGCCAAAAATGAACTGCCTTCTCGTCCTTGGCCTAAGTCTTTTGATATACCTTGCCTGTCAGAGATCGTAGGCAACGAACTTGAAAGAGTGCTGTGTCCAGTTAGAGCTCTTAAGTTTTACTTAGCTCGTACTAAGTCCTTACGAGGTGGATCTGAGGCATTATGGTGCTCAGTTAAGAAACCATCATTGCCTATGTCAAGGAATGCTTTGTCATATTTTATCAGACTTTTAATACGAGAGGCTCATTCTCACTTGAATGAAAAAGACCGATGCTTGCTTAAGGTTAAGACGCACGAAATAAGAGCTATAGCAACTTCCGTGGCCTTTAAGCAAAATAAATCTCTGCAAAGTATTATGGACGCGACCGTTTGGAGAAGCAAGTCGGTATTTGCGTCATTTTACTTAAAAGATGTACAGCGAATGCAGTAGTGGGTAAGGGTTCTACCACTACATTCCCTTAATTCCAATATCCTTTTAATCTGCTCTTGAAATGTTTTTTTTTTTTTTTTTAATTGGGTTGTACGGAAGGCTAAGAAGCCTTTCGCAGCCTTTTTTGATTTGGTGGGTGGTCAAATCTCATTTCTTGAGAGCGCCCAGATTAGGGGTTTGATGAGGTCCTGTTGTATGGGTTGCAGCCCTTGATACTTCAGCTCCTGGGAGTCTTTCAGCATCCTAAGAGGATCGCTGGGCTTCGTGAGGAAGACAGACTAATAAGGCAGAGTAATCGTCTAAGTCAACTTCCTTACCAGGTACCTTTATATATTTGGGTTTTGTTATGATATAACTGTCAAAAACTCTAAGCATATACGCTGTAAACTTAATTAACTCTGGTCTCTACCCACCACCATGGGTGTGAATCAGCTATTATATATTCACCGGCTAAGTTAAATATTTAAAAATGATATTTTAATTATAAAATAAATTTTTGAATATACAGTACTTACCCGGTGAATATATAAATTAAAGGCCCCCCCCTCCTCCCCGATAGAGACCCAGCGGGATGAGAAAAATTGGGTCTGTTTACATGTATATGCGGTATCTGGCCGATAGTTGGCGCTAGTGGGCACACCCGCAACCTTCATAGCGATCGCTCGCGAGTTTTTGTGTTTTTTCTGTCGAGCCGCCGGAGGCTCAGCTATTATATATTCACCGGGTAAGTATATTAAAAAATTTATTTTATAATTAAAATATCATATTTACACATATTTGCCCGCCAGCCCTGTCCCCCAAGGCAAGTCCTACCTCTAAGTGAAGTGAAGCAGTTCACCGGTGTGTGAGGGGGGGAGGGGTAGCTAGCTACCACTCCCCTACCCTCTTGGTAACTAGCGCGGGGGTAATACACCCTCGTTAAATTCTAATGGCTCGCCATTTCAGCTACGCCGAAAGGTAAACCCTATGTAAATAGCTAAGGTTTGTATGGTTAGGAAAAATACAAATTATCTCCGAATTTGCCATGTTTCACTATTTTCATTATTATTACTATTATTTTCCTGTGTGTTTGCCCTGTGGGCCATAAGGGGACCCTAAACCTGGTTAACAAATACTTTGTGTGTAATTTGTGGTACTATACTGCTCAACTCATGATAATTCAAATGATATTTTTGTACCATATAATTTTGTGGAGTGCATTGAACGTACAAATATACTTGCTATATATAGTACAGTAATTGTTATTACAGTATTATGGTTATTAATTTTATTTATTGTAGAATTTAATGAGACCATTGATTTAGTTTGTTCCTATATTGGCAGTTTTCTAAATTAGAATATACACTATCTTCTCCAAATAGGTTTATTTACAAGAGTCAAGAAGACAGTCTTCAAGCTTGCTCGAAAAATTCCAGCTGTTAGAAAGAAAATAGAAAGTGAAGTGGCAAAGGTGAGTGATTTAGTGCATGTGCATTTATTTATTTTACTTCCATCATCTCTAGTTGTAAAGGTTGTAATTTCTAGTATACTGTAATTTGAGGATTATGGGAGTTACTGGGCTTAACTTCCAAGTCACACTTCTCAAAAATGAAAGAAAAAATGCTTCAAGTCCTCTAAATAAATAATTTCAATTTAAGAGCTTTCAAAGATTAGAACTTGAGTGTGTAATACCCAAGTGTTTTGAATAAGGGGAAAACAGAATACAAATTTATTAACTTTCTTTTGATACATATTAATTCCTACATGAATGCAAACCATTCACTCTTTACTATGGATATATGTTCATTCCTACGCGGATACAAATTTCTGAGTTATTTAGGCTAATGGGGTTACTTCTAGTTTCATTTTCTACGGCCAGGCAATAAAAAAAATCTGTAGATTATGTCCTGTTACATTTCTAGGCAACTGTTGCCCAATGCTTCTGGCCATGGAGGTAGTCGGATGTGCATGGCTTTTCTCCTACAATTAGACAACAGTATCACCTACTTTTAGCCCTCTTAGTGTTTGTCCTTATGTCTTTGACATTCCTTGTCACTTGCTTATTAATTATCTATGAGTTAGAGCGTAAGCCCTTCTTTTTATGAATAGAACTTACCTGGCAGTTATATTTATATAGCTATAGTCTCTGACTTTCGGCAGAATTTTTAAAAAATCGCAGTAACCGCCCTGTGGTGGTTGTGCGGTTAGGTGGTTAACAACCCTTACAGGGTGGTACTTGGAATCATTCCTGTTTTCTGTTCTTCAGATCATCTCTGCCGGCCGGATCGACAACACGTTGGTCCGTCATTAGAGTTTTTCCTTTCGCTTTCCCTGTGTCGCTGTACCAGTCTGCTATTTGGTGAAGTACATTGATTTGGGGATTTGGGAATCGTGTTTTGTTATTTCTGTGCTTTTTTGCTTTTGATCATTATGAGTGATGAACTTCATTTCCGTGTAGGTGCGAATGAGGAATGCAAGGTGAGGTTGCCGAAAATGTTGGTAGACCCTCACACCGTGTGGTTGGGTTGTAGAGGTTTTAAATGTGCACTTAATAACAGGTGTGAGGAATGTAAGATTTTGAATGAAAAGGATTGGTTGGCTATGAAGCGTTATGTGCGTAAACTAGAGGTCGATAGAGTTAGGAGAGCTTCTAGGTCTAAATCTAAGTCTGTTAGCGAACTTAGTGTTGATTTATCCTTTGAACCTGTAATTAATTCCTCTTTGGAAGTTGATCCTTCCCCTGAGATAGTAACTCTTGCCCCTTCTTCAGGATCCGTATCTGCGGATGACCCTCGGTACGCCAGGATGGCTGCCGAGTTGAAGGCCATTAAAGAGCACCTTGCGGCCTTTAAAGGTAAGCCAAGTGAAAGTGATTTTAGTGCTTGTGAAAGTGCAGTGGAGGTGGCAACTGACCGAACCTGTCATTACCCTAGGTCTAGACCTCTACCAAGCTCCCAGGACCAAGGGAGAAAGTATGTCGACAACTGAAAGGGGGTGAGAGGTATGTACCCTCGGTCAGCCGTCGCCTCAGGCAGTCCTGTTGCCAATTCCCAGGCTGCTTTTGACCGCCAGGGAAAAGGCGTGTCGGACGTGATAGTTTCTTCTCCGAATCCCTCTCCCAGACGCAAATGGAAGTTTGAGGCGTCAAGACCAACTAAGAGGAGGTGGAACTGTGAGGAACAGTCTCGTTCTCACTCTCCCGGTTCTAGTAGCTATGAACCTTGTCCTTCAGAGGACGATTTGGATTCCATGACTGAGAAGAGGACGAAATCTAGGTCCGCAAGTCGAGATAGAGCAGCCGAAGATCCTTCTCCTTCCACCAGCGCTATTCGTCAGCCCTCTCCTTCGTGACCGCAAGACCCAGCAGAAGTCGCTAAGTCTTTCATGTCAGTAATGCAGGAACAACTTTTTTCGTTGGTTCAAGCGTTTAGCCGCCCTCATGCCCAGTCCGACAGATGTAAAAACGACTCTTTGCCCATCAAGAAGTCAGCTTCTAAGAGGGAACGGAGGAACCCTTGCGCGCTTCTTCAAAGACCCGACACCGCTCTGCTTTCTCTTCTGCTCGGCGCCAGGACAATTCCGCCTCTCGTTCTCGGCGCCAGGACGACACCGCCTCTCTCTCTCGACGCCAGGACGATGCCAGCATGCTTCCTCAGGACGAAGCTTCCTCTCGTTGCCAGGAGGATTTTAGCCCTCTTTCTCGACGCCAGGACTCTTCCGCCTCTCGTTCTCGAAGCCAGGACTCTTCCGCCTCTCGTTCTCGAAGCCAGGACGACTCTGCCTATCGCTCTTGATGCCAGAACGATCCCAGCCTGCTTCGTAAGGACGATACTGCTTCTCGTTGCCAGGACGATAGCAGCTCTCGGCGTAAGGACGCCTCCTCCTCTCACCGTCAGGATGCTTCCTCTTACCGCACCAAGGACTCTTCTTACGCTCGGCGCCAGGACGCAAGCGGTTCTCGTGGTTAGGCTGCTTGCAGCCCTCTACTTCAGGACGAATCCTTCGATATGCCTTTGTCAGATTCTAGGGAGCCTTCTTCTCGAACGAAGGATGTTGTAGAGCTGGATCAGGATCTTGAGGATGTCTCAGAGGACGAAGACAAACCTGCTGACGCTGCTGGCAACTACAAGGTTCTCTCTCACTCCCTCCTTGAACTTTATGGGGAGGAGTTCCAACCGGCTGCTCCGCGATCTCCCCAATCTCAATTTAGCAGGAAGAACGCCAACAAACTGTCGGCCTTCATCAAGATGAAACTTTCCATTTCTGTAAAGAAGGCGCTTGCGAAAATTGATGATTGGATGAAAGAACGGAGGCAAGCGGTTAAGACTTCCTTCTCTTTTCCACCAGCTCGTCTTGCTTCGAAGGCTGACATGTGGTATGAGATTGGGGAACCTCTGGGTCTGGGAGTACCTGCCTCCTCCCTGGGTGACTTCTTTGGCATCGTGGACTCGGCTAGAAGGCATGCTCTCAACTTGGCCAAGGTTATGTGGTCGATGTCGGAGCTGGATCACCTCGTCAAAGGAATTTTTAGAGCCTTTGAGGTTTTTAGCTTTTGGACTGGTCGCTAGGGACTCTGGCTAGGAAGACTGTGCAGATGGAAGGAACTCAAGATCTTACCAGTATTATGTCCTGTATGGACAAAGCCCTTAGAGATGGGGCTAATGAGTTGGCAGCGCTGTTTTCAGCAGGAATCTTGAAGAAGAGGGCCCTGCTTTGCTATTTTGCTTCGAGATCTGTGACTGTTGCACAGAAGTCTGAGCTTCTTTACGCCCCCCTGTCGCAATATCTTTTTCCTGAGGCCCTTGTGAGAGACATTATGCTTTCTCTTGCGCAGAAGGCCACCCAAGACCTTTTATCACGTTCAGCTTGTAAGCCTTTGACAGCCGCTCCTTCGACTTCGAAGCGGGAGGAAAAGAAATTCCAGCAGCCCTTTCGAGGCAGGTCTACTTAAAGACCTGACTTTAGAAGAAGAAGGCAAGAGTCAGGAGCAAGATCGAATAGAGATTCGTTCAGAGCTCGCTCCAAAAAATGAAATACAACTCCTCCAGACAATAGGCGCAAGACTCACGTTTTTGGCAGTCTTGGAAGAGAAGAGGGCCGGACACCTGGTACCTCTCAGTTATCAAGGAAGGATACAAGATCCCCCTTCTGAAGAAGCCTCCTCTCTCAGATACTCCGCTAGCCTAAGTAGTGCAGTACACAGATCCGGGGAAACGGAAGGCTCTCCTGGATCTAGTCAACCAAATGCTGGACAAGGGAGCGATAGAACCGGTTCGGGATCTATCCTCCCCAGGCTTTTACAATCGCCTGTTTTTAGTACCCAAGAACTTGGGTGGATGGAGACCGGTCCTGGATGTCAGCTCTCTGATCATTTTCATGGAGAAGACAAAGTTCTCCATGGAGACGACTCAGTCTGTGCTGGCATCAGTACGTCCAGGGGACTGGATGGTGTCCCTCGATTTGCAGGACGCGTATTTTCACGTCCCCATTCATCCGACTTCAAGTACCTGAGATTTGTAATCCAGGGCAAGTGCTTCCAGTTCAGGGCGCTTTGCTTCGGTCTCAGCACGGCTCCTGAAGTTTTCACCAGGATAATAGCGAATGTGGCAGGCTGGCTGCATCAAGAGGGGATAAGGGTATCTTTTTATCTGGACGATTTGCTAATACGTTCACGATCGAAGGAGAAATGTCTAGAGGATCTACGAAAGACTTTTATTATGGCTCAAGATCTAGGCCTGGTCATCAACAGGGAGAAGTCTCAGACCGAGCCGAATCAGACTATTCTCTATTTGGGGATAGTTCTGAATTCAGTTCTTTTTCGGGCTTTTCCCTCTCAGGAAAGGCAGACCAAGTGTCTCGAGAAGGTCCGAAGTTTCCTGGACAAGAAGAGGTGTTCAGCGAAGGAGTGGATGAGTTTGCTGGGAACTCTCTCCTCACTCGAGCAGTTTGTCTCTCTGGGGAGACTCCATCTAAGGCCTCTACAGCACTTTCTTTCAAAGATGTGGAACAGAAAGACACAGGAAGACTCCTTTTCCTTCCCTATTCCAGCGGAGGTCAAGGATCATCTGATGTGGTGGCTGGATCCAGCTTTGTTGGGGGAAGGGATCTCCCTGTACAAGAAGAACCCAGACCTAGTGTTGTTTTCAGACGCGTCAGAGTCAGGTTGGGGAGCAACACTAGGAAGCAAGGAGGTCTCAGGCTCTTAGGAAGAAAGTCAGTTGGGTTGGCACATCAACAACAAGGAGCTGATGGCCATTCTTCTAGGGCTAAAGGCCATCAAAGACTCAGTGTCAGGGAAGATTGTGGAGGTCAACTCGGACAACACCACAGCTCTAGCGTACATCAGGAAGCAAGGGGGAACTCACTCTCTGTCTCTGTTCGATACAGCAAGGGAGCTCCTGCTTTGGGCGAAGGAGAACAAGGTAGATCTGCTGACGAGATTTGTGCAGGGAGAGAGGAATGTGAGGGCAGACATGCTCAGCAGGAAAGGGCAGGTTTTTCCCACAGAATGGACCCTCAACCAACAGGTCTGTCAGAGTCTCTGGAGGCTGTGGGGGAGACCCTTAATAGACCTTTCCCCCTCCAACCTGAACAAGAGGATCCCCAACTATTGCTCCCTAGATCCGGACAAGGAGGCAATAGCGGTGGACGCCTTTTTGATGGATTGGACGGGGATGGACACATATACCTTTTCCCCGTTCAAGATCATAAATCTGGTCGTCAGGAAATTCGTCCTCCTCGATTCGGGACGAATGATCCTGGTATCTCCATTCTGTCCAACGAGAGAATGGTTTACGGAAATGGTCGACATGTTGATGGACTTCCCAAGAAGCCTTCCTGCAAGTCCAAAGCTGCTCAGACAACCCCACTTCGAGAGGTATCGTCAAAACCCCCTCGCTCTCAAGCTGACTGCCTTCAGACTATCAAGAAGCTTGTCAGAGCAAGAGGATTTTTGGCGCAAGCTGCGAAAACTATCGTCAGAGCGAGGAGGGTCTCTTCACAGAGAGTCTACCAATCCAAGTGGGAGACTTTTAGAGCTTGGTGTAGGAAGCACAAGGTTTCCTCATTCACTACCTCTGTGAGCCAGATCACTGATATTTTAGTATACCTCAGGCAGGACGCTAAACTGGCAGTGTCCACAATCAAAGGGTACAGAAGCATGCTCTCTACAGTCTGTTGACATAGAGGCTTAGATTTGTCCCACGATAAGGACTTGCAAGACCTCGTGAAGTCTTTTGAGACAACCAAACAGGTTCAGTTAAAGCCCCCTTCTTGGAACCTTGATGTGGTTCTTAAGTTTCTTTCCACCAAGAGATTTGAACCCATCTCACAAGCTTCTCTTAGAGAGGTAACGCAGAAAACCCTCTTCCTAATGGCCCTAGCCACAGCTAAAAGGTTCAGTGAGGTCCATGCGATTGAAAAACAGGTAGGCTTCAATCAGAATGGAGCAGTTTGTGCCTTAAGAATGGATTTCCTCGCCAAGAACGAGAACCCTTCAAAGCCTTGGCCAAGGACTTTTGAGGTTCCTAACCTTACTAACCTAGTGGGTCAAGAGCAAGAGAGGCTCCTCTGTCCAGTTAGAGCTCTTAAAGCTTACTTGTCTCACGCAAAGAATGTGAGAGGCTCTTCTAGCTCCTTGTGGTGCTCGGTGAAAGATCCGCAAAAGCCCCTTTCAAAGAACGCTTTGTCTTTTTTCCTGAGGGAAGTTATAAGAGAAGCACATCTCTTGTGTGAGGAAGAGCACTTCGGCCTTTTAAAAGTGCAGGCTCACGAAGTGAAAGCCATTGCGACTTTGCTTGCTTATTGCAAGAACATGTCGGTCAGGCAAATTATGGATGCAACGTTCTGGAGAAGCAACTCTGTGTTTGCATCTCATTACCTTAGAGAGGTAAGAGTGGATTATGAGAAGTGCTATACCTTGGGCCCATACGTAGCTACGGCTTCTATATTAGGCAAAGGAGTTGCTACCTCTCCTCAACCTTAGTTTTTTGTATGCCTGTGTGTGGGTTGGTGTTTTTAATAGTTGTCTGAGGACGTCGACTTGTGGTACAGTCACCTCAGTCTAGATAGATAATTGATATCTATTCTGCAAAGGTTAGGTGGTTATTTTTGTAAGGTTGCAGTTTTTAATATAAGGGTAGTAGGTAGTTCTGAAGTCTAGTCAGATTGTTGGTCTCACCCCGTTGACAGACTCGATTGAGTGGTTTCAGCATGACAGGTCCCATCCTGGCTGACACTCCTAAGGGAAAGCGACTCAAGAGGCAGGAACCTTTGAAGTCAGCTATCTTAGCAGGTAAGGAATCAAGGTGTTTTTTATCCTACAACTTTTTGTTGTTTCCCCAACAATGTTTACTGTCTATCACCCTCCTCCAAGTGTGTGAATCAGCTATATATATATATAACTGCCTGGTAAGTTCTATTCATAAAAATGGAGTTTTTATGATAAAACAAAGTTTTATGAATACTTACCTGGCAGTTATATATATATTCTAAGGCCCACCCACCTCCCCTCAGGAGACAGGTCGGCCATAGATGATCTGAAGAACAGAAAATGGGAATGATTCCAAGTACCACCCTGTAAGGGTTGTTAACCACCTAACTGCACAACCACTACAAGGCAGTTGCCGCGATTTTTGAAAAATTCTGCCGAAAGTCAGAGACTAAAGCTATATATATATATATAACTGCCAGGTAAGTATTCATAAAACTTTGTTTTATCATAAAAACTCCATTTTATGTTGAATTCGATGCGTTCCTGCTCAGGCCGTAATGGTCGCCTGTATGTTACCTTCATGAGCAAGGTAGAAGTGAATCCTCACCTGGTATGTCCGTTGTATTGAAAAAAAGATGTTCGATGAATTTTCCATGTGAGTATTGTAAGGAGTGGTCATCCTCCCAGTGGGATAAATAATGTTTTCCCCGGAAGAAGCGAGCCAAGAGAGATCACTCTCCTCCTCCCCCTTCGCTAAGCATTGACAAGAAACGAAAGTTAGTTTTGGCGACAAACGTTATCTCCCCACCTAGTTCTTCGTGTCAGGAACCCTCTGAGTTTTTGTCACAGAGGGCGATGGCTGTAATTTCATTAACATTTTAATACCTAGTGTTAATAATACCCCCTGAGGTTTCTATCATAGAGGACGATGACTGTAATTTCATTAACATTTTATCACCTAGTGTTATTAATGTGCAATATTGATCCTGTTCTTATTGCAGATCCCCTGGCTATGGCAGCTGCACTTCCTGAGCCAGATCTGCTTGATGGTTCTCTGCCAGATTATGCTGTTATATCTAGATCTCCCTCACCACTATGAGTGCACTGAGTGGGGATTTGTATTTGTCAGACTATGCAGATAAGATGTTCACCCCTATAGAAGTGTGTCTTATTAGAACAGGGAAAGCATCTTCTTGTTCCCGGAATGACCTTAGATTTGAGCCTTTCATTTCTCCTCGTACCAAGGCAGCCTTATTGGAAGATCCTGATTACCAGTCTCCAACCCGTATTACTGAGAATGGCTTGCTTCATACAACTAGGGGTCCTTTGTAGAAAACTGTAAAAAGTGCTCGTAATTAGTCAAGAGATTTGTCATCTGTCTTCTATGAGGGTGGTCTGACCGCTTAGGGTGTCTCCCCCCCACCAAAGTTGGCAATGCAGTACATTCTAGCTCCAAGCAGGCTTCTCCTTTCAAGCTTACTAAAGCCTGAAAGTCAAATATAACTATCACTGCCATTCCAAGAAATTCTTCTAAGAATTCCGTCAGGGCGAATGTACAGATTCGTAAATCTGAATGCACTGACGTATCCAAACATGATGTCATTGTACGCACTGCCTTCTTTGTGCGTGAAATAATTCCCTCGCAATCTAGGCAGGCCGACAGGTCCAAGAAAGCTGTCACCCCTAAGCATCATGAAGTCACCGAGTCACTAAACATGCTGCAATTTTAATGTGTGAGAGTATTTGTCCATGTCATAATGATGCTAAAAAGAATGTAACTTTATGCCTAACTGATGTTAGAGGGCATAGTAAACCATCTCATCATAAATCCAGAGTTCCCCCAGAGTTTTATAGACCCTCTGCCAGGAACCAACAAGATAAAACCTCACCCTACGCAAATAAAAACCCTGTGCCTTACGCTAGAGACAAATCCACTAATCATCTAGATAGACCCCATTCTTACACTCGATCTGACGATCATGATTATCAGGATGAGCGTTCATCGGAACGCTATTTTTTTTTCAGATAATTCTTTACAGGTACAGGAAGCGGATAAGGGGCACGGGAAGCTTCCCTTCTTCCCGAGGATTACTCCCCCATCGGACATAGGAGAACGGATCGGCAGACGATGTAGACGTGACCCTCACCATAGGCATTCAAGATGGTAGAGTACTGAGAATTCTCTCTCTCATCTCGTTAAATGAGTTTTAAGAGACTTAAACTCTTCCGCTTCCCGGTCAGGATATAGAGATGAATGCTTTTTAACAAGTTTTGAGCAGCGAGGACTAGCGTGTTCAAAAACTCAAGTGTGGCCTAAGTCTGGTTGGAAAGGACCATGTCAAATCTAAGTCTGGGGCTCTGAGGCTGTGGGAAGGTAGCGTTGATAGTGCACCGTCTGTTAGTGATCTGCGCTTAGGGAGGCTCAGCTAAACCTCTTAAATGATGAATTAGGCTCATGATCTAAATGAAGTTAGAGGCTTCCTAGCTCAATGGCGGGGCCTGAAGATAGGGTACATCAGCAGAGCTTGTACTCGCGTGAGCCAAGCTCTTTACTTTTCTTCCAACGTCCTTCCTTTTCTTTGGGTGATAACAGCAAGAGGAGGCAGAGAAGGAATGATGGGAATCTAGTTTGCTCCCATCTGCCCTGACGTGGCGTGGCAGAAGTTGTTAGGTCACTTCTCCTCGTTAGAGAAACTCGGGTTCCTTGTTGGACGAGTAGCAGATGGTTGAGGGCATTGGTTACCTGGGTTAAGTCTGGTATAAATGAGATTATTTCTGGTATTTTCCTTTCTTCATCTTCCCCTTCCTTGGGGGTACAGCACCATGGGTCCCTCTGCAAGCTGGCTTCAACCTCTGCTGGTAAGAATCACTTCCCTTGTGTAGCCTAGTACTATATAGTCATAAATTTGATATACTGTCCACGTCCCCATTGCTTCCCGCAAGATAGGCAGTGGGAAACGTCTTTGTTTATATCCTATTTATAAACTCACAATATGCTTCCATAGACATTCAAATGATATCTTTCACAACAATAGAAATGCTCAGGCCGTTATCATACTTAGTATTGTTAGCGAGGTGTCAAGGTTTTCCTAAGACCACAGTCATATGCTGTACTAGGTAAACCTGGGTCAATGTCCATGCCAGAAATAGGACTTCCGCCCTCCTAAGAGTGAGTCATCCACATAAATTAAGGAAGGTTTGTTAGTATGGGAACAAATAACAAATTTGGAGATAATTTGTATTTTCCTTAAATATTAAAAACCTGTAATTATTTATATAAATTGACCCACCATCACCTGTCCCCCAGTAAGTCCTGCCTGCAATCAGAAATTGATGTCGCTCACAGCTGTGAGAATACAGTCATACCTCTCTTCACGAAAGACTCTGCTTACGAAATATTCAAGCTGTGAAACGAGATGCAAATATTTTTATGATCCACTTTACGAAAAATGTTTCATTTTAAGAAAAGAGATTTGCCATCCAGGCCAAGAATAAAGTAGTCACCCATCACAAAGAGTTGAAGAAAATGGGTTCAGACAACAAAAAAATGTAACTGTAGTCTATAATAGGGGTAACTATAATAGTACAGTACATATGGAACTGTATATTTAGTATATGTACAGTATTATTCTGTATGTATTATATTATTTTCCATTTATTATTACATTATGTTGTAATAACTACTTAATTTACAGGTATTAACAGTTAGTTTAGGTATATTGAATAGTTCAAATGTATTTGGCTGTACAGTATTTCAGTGTGGTTATACTGTAGCTTTATTGTGAGAGTTAATATGGTGTTTTGTAGGGTTTGGAATGTATTAGGCAATTTACATGTGAAATGTGACTCACAACCCGAAAAAAATCACTTTACGAAAGCCATTCCAGAACTAATTAAATTTGTGTTGTGAGGCGTTACTGTATATATAGGTGGCTGGGTACACCCCAGCCACCCCCTGCCTAACCCCTGAAATAGTTAGGCAGGGTCGCCACCTCGCACATTTTGTCTAATGGCTACCTTCTAGCTTTTCTGAAATATAATCCACATAAATAACTACAGGCTTGTATTAGTAAGGGAAAAATGTAAATTATCTCTGAATTTGAAAGTTTTCCTTACTGGGGAACATTTTCAAAGTTAAACCTCCTTTGAAATTTATCAAACCATCCCTCACTAGCATTAAATTTGGGTGGTTTGGTGGGAGATGCCACAGATGGTTCTGTTTCTTGGATGTTGTCACCACCCTCCATAAACTATCTTTACAGGTGTGTGGCCTTCTTGTGTATGGTGTTGGTATCCATTGCAATGTTCTTCCTACAGACACTGATCTAAATGACTAATAGAGATTCCATCCCTACAATGTCCTTGTTATGGGAAGTTACCACCCGTTTGGTTTTTTGTTGAAAGTCATATGTGCTGTAACCCTTATATTTTTTCCCTTGATATAGCGAATGGTATATTCATTGATTCCGTAATGGCAGCCTACGTCTGCATAGCCTCACCCTTCCTTTAGCATTTTGAGGATTTTCATTTACTTTGCTTTACTGTAGTAAGCATCTTCCTCTTGTAATTAGTTTCACTACCACAAGACTTATAAGGTGCAGAATATTTGGCTGACATTGAAGGCTCAAAAGAAATTCACAATTTTACACAAAAATGTAAATAACACCACACAACACCGATAAAGATGTGGAGCAGTACTGCATACATATGTTTAAAAGCAAAGTGAACAACGTGGGATTCTGGATGCTGCGGTAGACTGTAGAGTGATCATGCAATCACTGACCCAACCAGCACCCAAAATACTAAACTGTATGCTGTGATTGGTCACGTGTTCTCTATTGACCAATAGTGTGCCCTATATGAAATCATTGGGGCAAACTAGGCCATGCCCCCACACCTCCCGAGTTTTGCTTTCCATACAGTAGCGTGATTTTTTGTTTACAGTACTCATTTACTTCATACAGCATAATTTCTTTTAATATATTTTAATTTGAAGTGTGTTAAACAGTTTAGTATTGTACTGTATTTTTATTTATTAATTTACTTTATTAATTTTTAAGTCTAAAAGTGCATATTTTCACCCCCAAAATAATTAAAATCTAGAGAAATATAAACATAAATCAGCTGTGGAAACCTTCAATACTCAGTGGAGTCTGTAATGTAAATTTACATACGGTATATTTAGTACAGTAAAAAAAATTTACAATGCACTGAGGGTGTGATAGGTGAGCTTGGTGAGGGATTCCTATATACTGTATAAAGAAAATTAAAGGACAAAAAGGAGGAGATAATAGTTTAGTCAAGCAAAAATTACATTGACTAGATAAAAGAACGCACAGATAGGAAGACATAAAAACAGTAAGTTGTTGAAGCTTGCAGTTAGCTGTAAAAGTGCAAAGGTAGTAAGAGGTAAAGCTATTACAACTGCAATGAATACAGGAGCACCTAAACAAAAGATCACATTTTGAGTTGAGGCCTTTGCAAACATCATGGAGGTGCATGTCTTTTGTCGTGTTAAGACTTCTTTGTAATTGTGGCAAAAATTTAGAGAAATAACTTTTTAATGAAAACTTTATCAATTTTCACATTACAAAATGCTGTGAAGGATTTATACTGTGAAATCTACCTAATTATTTTATATCCTTATCCTATTTTTTGTGATATTTACATTAAATGCAAAAAAAGTATTTATATAGTGAGTATGATATAATTTATTTTTCAGGTATCCACTTCAATGAATGAAACCATGAATAAGAGCATTGATTATGCTCCTTATATCTCAAAGTTACCAGCCGATGGATGGAAATATGAGCAAGTTATTGATGAAGCTACAAAATATACCAAATATGGTGAGAAATAATGATTTATTTCCTATACGGATACAAACCCTCGTCCTTTAATAGAAGTATGATTTCAGTGAAGAGAGAACTCAGCTTTTAAAATTTATGACTGCACTAAGTATTGGTAGATACTGGTTGGTAGCAGGAGGAGGCCCCACCCCCTTGCTGAGTAGTCAAATTGTCTTCAGTTACCAAGTTATACAGATGTATGCTCAGCGTTCCAATTTTGGCTCGTTTAATTTTCTTTTCTTACTTTCAGATTTACATTCAGAGGTGTATGTTGCATTTATTGATCTGGAGAAAGTTTATTATAGACTTGATAGGGAAGCGATGTGGAATGTGATGAGGTTATATGGAATTGGTAGAAGGTTGTTACAAGCAGTGAAGAGTTTCTACATAGGCAATAAAGTGTGTGTTAAGATAGGAAATGAAGTGAGTGAGTGGTTTCCTGTGAGAGTGGGACTTAGACAGAGATATGGCATGTAGTCATGGTTGTTCAATTTGTTTGTTGGAATTGTCAGATAGGTGAAAGCTCAAGTGCTTGGTCGAGGATTGAAACTGATAGACGAGAGTGATCATGAGTGGGAAGTGACTCAGTTGTTGTTTGAGGATGATACTGTATTGGTTGCAGATTCGGAGGAGAAGCTGGGTCAGTTAGTGACAGAGTTTGGAAGGGTGTGTGAGAGAAGGAAGTTGAGAGTTAATGTTGGTGAGAGAAGGTAGAATGGGGTTAATTGAATGTCATGTTGAATGTATAGTTACTTGAGGAAGTAGATCAGTTTACAGTAAGTACTTGAGGTCTGTTGTTGCTGCAAATGGTGGAGTGGAAGCAGATATACATCAGGGAGTGAATGAAGGATGTAAATTGTTGGGGCAGTGAAAGGAGTGGTAAAGAATAGAGGGCTAGGAATGAATGTAAAGAGAGTTCTCTTTAGAATGAAAGTGACAGAGAGACAGAAATTAAATGTGTTTAACATGAAATGTTTGAGGAGTATGGCTGGTATATCTCAATTGGATAGGGTTAGGAACGAAGTAGTGAGGGTGAGAACTGGTGTAAGAAATGTTTTAGCTGCCAGAGTGGATATGAATGTGTTGAGATAGTTTGGTCATGTAGAGAGAATGGAAAATGGCCTGCTAAAGAAGGTGATGAATGCAGGAGTTGATGGGAGACGTTCAAGAGGAAGGCCAAGGATTGGATGGATGGATGGAGTGAAGAAAGCTCTAGGTTATAGGAGGATAAATGTGAGAGGCAAAAGAGCGTGCTAGAAATAGGAATGAATGGCGAGCAATTGTGATGTAGTTCCGGTAGGCCCTGCTGCTTCCTCCAGTCGCCTTGGAGACCGCTGAGGTGGCAGCAGTAGGGGATTCGGGCTATGAAGCTTCATTTGTGGTGGATAACGGGGGAGAGTGGGCTGTGGCACCCTGGCAGTACCAACTAGACTGCTGAATCCCTCGTCAGGCTGGGAGGAGCTAAGAGAAGAAACGTCCCCTTTTTTTCTTTCTTTTTGATGTTGGCTACCCCCCAAAATTGGGGAAAGTGCCCTGGTAAATAAAATAAATTGACTGTTTGATTGCTGTGTTAGTAATATGGGGAGACCATGAGTAGGCATGTGGTCTTCCCCATGACTTTCTGGCTGGAAGTGCAGAACCTCTATGAGCAAGTTGAGTGTGGATCACCATTCATTGTACCCTTATTGTAAGGGTCATAACTGCTTACAGTTGTTTCCCTGGATGAATGTAAGGATTGGTCATGCTCCCAGTGGTAGAAGAACAAATAAGGCCAAGTAAGATTATTTACCTTCTGGCTCTTCTTTGAAGTGTAAGAAGTCCGCTGGTCATGTTTAATCTTCCCCTGGTACTTTGGCTTCTGATCCTTTTGCAATCAACCTCATCTGGTGGGGAGGCAACAAAGGACAACAATATTAATTTAACTTGGGTAAGCCCAGAGTGAACTAACTGTAACCACTTTCCTTAGAGGAGCAAATATTCTGTCTCATTGCAGTGAACCCAAGGAAATATTAACTTCAGGTAACAATGTAGACAAGGACATCCATAGGTCTGGAGGGTATTCCGTTGAAGGAAAGACGTCTGCATGGCCTGGTACTGTCCAAGGCAAAGTTTTCTCCTCACGAGTCTTCTTATTCTGCATGCACCATTGGGGAAAAATACTTGGCGTATCCCCCCTCTGTCTTGCCCGCTCCGCTGGAGGCACACTTGATTGCTGATCCTCACCTTCAAGGGTGCCATTACCTTGACGTCTTTAGGTAATGGAAGGAAGCACCTACAGCTCGTTTCGCCTTTCAGTCTATTCCCTACGACATCGTCTTTGGCAATGGCTTCACCTAGTTTTACTCATCTTGAGAAGGTGAAAACGAGAGATTACCTTCAGCACAGTTTGCCAACTTCTTGAAGGCATAACAACAATGTTTTTTACTCTCCCAGGGATCCAATATCTCGAGCTGTCAAGACTTGTAGTATTATGTCCTCAGCGGACATCTTCTCTCCACAGAGAATTGCAACAAGAACGAGATACACCGAGAGTGCTCTCACACTTACAAGTAATTACCTGTTTGTACACACTGCCCAATGAGAGTGCTATCATATTTTCATGAGCGAGCTCTTCAGATTATGCACACTGCACATTTAGCGCAAACTTTTCACACTTTTAACACTTAATATGTTTGTGCTCACTTTATTTTTGCACTTATGCGCATTCTTCCCTTGGTGTGCATGCGGCTGAATATGAGCATTCATTTGCTCACAAATACTCTTCACTTTAATGTGCATTTATTGAACTTGGAACATTCATTGCTCACATGGCTGCTCTTCTCTTAGCTCACAATCAATGGACCTTTAACATTCACATGCTTGCTCGTGCTCCAAAGAGGGAGCATACTCATCTGTTGGAGTGCTATCTACTGATTGGGAGTACTGTACTACTCTCCTTGTGTGCAGTCATCCGATTATAATGGTCACACTTGTTTGCATGGCGCTCGGTCACCAGCTGGCACACGATTTCCAGGTGGTAGTGATCTACTGTTTGCCCGCCCTCCCCATTTAATCACAAATCTTTCTGAACTGGAAAATTCTTCTGTCGACTCATGTCCCTGCATAAGCACATTTGCTCCCCCGGTAATGTGCTCATCTGTAGTCACGAGTTCAGGCTCGATCATCTAGATATGCTTTGTCATACGACATGCCAGTTATCCAGGAAACCTATACTGTATTAAGGAGTGCTTTCATCCTCGGACAAGGTTTCCTCTTCGTTGTCCTCCTGAGAGCATTTGGTCACGAGAGAGGGAAGAGATCAGAATTCATCAAAATAACAAAGAACATTCTTAACTTGAACTTCAGGATAAGGAATCCTGTAGGGAGAGAGATCTCTAGAACACCATGGTTGAGCTATTATAGAATTCAGTCGCCCAGGTCATCATCCTCAGGTATCAAACAGACCAAGGAATTTTCAGTCTGTAGGCCTTCCCATCATGAATTTGCTGGCCCTTGAGAGATACAAGCGTCTGCTTTGTCACGCAAGTAGCACTAGCACAGGAACAGAGAAGCCTTGAGGCCAACAAGAAATCCCCCCATGCAGGAAGAATCTCCAGAGTACCACCCAGGTTTGGCACTAGGTTCAGAGAAGATAACTGCTAGATCTTGCCAACCTTCCTCAGATTGAGATGACTTCTTCGTTTGACGAGGGGTCAGGAGACATTAGACGATTGGTTCCTTAAATGGGTTTTGTAGCTTTAAAATTCACCAGACAAATTGGTCTATGGGAGGGCCTGCCATTGAGGAATGCCCCGATTAGCCAGAGCCCAGTTCTTTCTATACCCGAGTAAGTGGAGAGAACAGTGGAAAAATGGAAGTCATGCTAGGACTCTTATTTTCCAAAATTCTGTCACATTAAAAAATTCTGAAACAGCAGGACCAACAACAAGGAATAAAGCTATGACTCCTTTGAGGTCAGCCCGTACGAAGACCCAAATAGCTCAGAAAACAAGAACATCTACACCAACAGTTCTGTGTTATTTACTTGTTTTTTCTGAGGGTTGGAGAAAGGTTCGCTCTCCTTCGTTTTAGAGTTTGTGGTGTAAACTCAGAATCTGGCAGTAAACAATACAACGATTGAATCTCTCCATCTCTTCCCTTATGGCTGCAACTGGCAACCCGGACAATTTACTTTTTTTCTCCCCGTAAGGGCACTAAGATACTACTTGAAGTGAACTCAACCCCCTCGAGTCCTAGACCATGACTTCAGATCCTCTTCATCAGATCTGGCAGGGTAAAAAAAAAATCCAAATAACACCATACATCTGGCTTCGAGATGATTAGCAGAGCACAAACAAAAGCAGCAAGTGAGCCAGAGGAACCGGAAAAGGCTCGTGCTCATAACTTCAGAGGAATAGATGCCACATTAGCCTTTAGGAAAAACCTGTCGGTGCAGCAAGTTCTGAGGGTTGGAGTCTGGAAATGCCTGACAGACTTCACAGCCCACTATTTATTGGAATGCACCTACAAGTCACTTGATGTGTTTTCTTTAGGACCTATGGTAGAAGCTCAGCAGGTGTCGCAGCGTACTTAGCTCTGTCACAAGATAAGAGACATCTCGTCCAATATGCCGGTTCCGACATGTCTTGGGTGAAAGTAAAAATATGTGTTATGTCACTGGATTGGACCAAATCAAGATAGAAGTACTTTTCCCTCATCCTCTTGATGATTGGAGGATGGGTAGTAAGGTAAACCCTTCACTTTATTTTAGCCTTACATTGAAGAGGCTATTCCTAAGTTCCATCATAACTGTCTGTCTAACAACAGAAACCTAGCCTCACCACCTGAATCTCAGGTCATAGGAGGTGGATTGGAATCAATACTGTACCTGCTACTAATGACTGAGTGTATATGATATCCAAGGATTTTGAGCCAGTCAGTTTGGTTACAAGGACTTCCTCCCACCTAAGGATAAGTTTCCAATTGAAGGATGAGGGTTTGTATCCATGTAGGAACTAATTACAAAATTTTTTAGTAATATGTAGTTTTCATAGGTATACAAACCTGAGTCCTTTAATTAGCACTAAACACCTCATCCACCCCACAAGCCCAAGATGAAGGTCAAAGTGGCTACTCAGTGAGCTGACAGTGGGTGTAAGGCATTCTTCGCTATATGCCAGCAGCTACCAACACCTTGTTATTTATTTTAACAGCTGAGATCATACTGAAATCATACTCGTATTAAAGGACTTAGGTTTACATAGTTTGGAAAAATGCAAATTAATTTTTAAAAATTTTGATGTTAAGTAACAGTCTGCATTATAAGGTTTTGAAAATATTTCAATGTACTATATCATCATAACAACTGCTTAATATGGGAAATAAACTTTATGTAAGTAGTAATATTTGAATATTTTTTCAGGTCATTATAATTGGAAAGAAGGTTGTGCTTCAGGAACAGTGTACAATTACAACGAATCCTTAACTGACTTGACAACAGAGGTGTATGGTGAGGTTGATTGCTATTTTTTATTGTTATTTTTAACTTAAAGGGTGTGAACATAGCGTATCCTATACTGTGCAGTATTGTGATTTTTATTATTTTATCAGTTTTATATTCACGTAATATTTTGTGTAACTGTACTGGTAACTGTTGTACTTGGATTTCAATTTAAAGTTATGGTTACAATGTACTATCTATGTTTATTTTGCTCACTTTTTTCCAGGCTTGGCTGCGTGGTCCAATCCACTCCATGCTGATGTTTTCCCTGGTGTGCGTAAGATGGAGGCAGAGGTTGTGAGGATGTGTTGTACAATGTTTCATGGTGGTGCTAAGAGTTGTGGTTGTGTAAGTTATCTTTAACTCTGAATTACTTTTTTCTTTGATTTTCCTTGTAAGTTTCTATTAATGATGGGGAGGTCTCAGTTTTAAATGGAGATGAGAAGGGATGCAAGATGAAAATGGAAGGGTGTTGAAAGGAGAAGCGGCAAGAAAAAGGAGGGGTGAATATTTTGAAAGGTTGCTGAATGTCAATAATAATATGGAGGCAAATCTAATGGCTGGTGCAGTTGTTGAGGGGCCAGTGATGGGAGGTGAGAATAAGAGAGAGATTACAAGAGAGGAAGTGAAGAGAGTACTAGATGAAATGAGACCAAGAAAACCACCTGGTATGGATGGTGTGATGACTGAGATGTTAAAGGAGAGGGGTGTGACTGTACTTGAATGGTTGGTGAGATTGTTTAATATATGTTTTATATTTTCAATTGTACCAGTGGACTGGGTGTGTGCATGTATTGTTCTGGTATACAAAGGTAAAGGAGATAGACATGGGTGTTGTAATTCAAGGGGTATTAGTTTGTTGACTCTGGTTACAAAAGTATATGATAGAGTGCTAACTAATAGGATGTAGGATAAAACAGAGGATACAATCTTAGAAGTGCAAGGTGATTTTAGAAGAGGTAGGGAATATATGGATCACATTATATAGTTAGGCAGATTTGCGAGAAATATTTTGCAAAAGGTAAGGAGTTGGTTGTTGCATTTATGGATCTGGAGAAAGCTTATGATAGAGTTGATAGGGAAGTAATGTGGAATGTGATGAGGCTATATAGAATTGGTGGAAGGTTTTTGCAAGCAGTGAAGAGTTTATACATAGGCAGTGATGCATATGTTAGGATAGGAAATCAAGTGAGTGAGTGGTTTCAATGAGAGTTGGACTGAGACAGGGATGTGTGATGTTGTCATGGATGTTCAATTTGTTTGTTGGTGTTGTGAGAAAGATGAATGCTCAAGGACTTGGTTAAGGATTGAAACTGATAGATGAGAGTGATCATGAGTGGAAGATGAGTCTGTTGGTGTTTGCATATGACACGGTATTGATTGCAGACTCGGAGGAGAAGCTGGCTCAATTAGTGACAGTCTTTAGGAGGGTGTGTGAGAAAATGAAGTGGAGAGTTAACATGGGTAAGAGTAAGGTGTGCTAGTCAATATGGGTAAGAGAAGGGATGATGGGGTTAGATTGAATGTCATGTTGAATGTATAGTTACTTGAGGAAGTAGATTAGTTTACAGTAAGTACTTGGGGTTTGTTGTTGCCAATTGGTGGAGTGGAAGCAGATATACATCAGAGAGTAAATGACGGGTGTAAAGTGTTAGGGGTAGTGAAGGGAGTGGTAAAGAATAGAGGGATTGGAATGAATGTAAAGAGAGTTCTATATTAGAGAGTGGTTGTACCAATTGTGATGTATGGATTTGGGTTGTGGGGAATGAAAGTGACGGAGAGATACAAATTGAATGTGTTTGATGTGAAGTCCCTGAGGAGTATGGCTTGTGTATAGTGATAAGGTAGGGTTAGGAACGAAGTAGTGATGGTAAGAACAGGTGTGAGAAATGAATTAGCAGCTAGTCAATATGAATGTGTTGAAGTGGTTTGGCCATATAGGGAGAATGGTAAATGGCTGTCTGCTGAAGAAGGTGATGAATGCAAGAGTTGATGGGTGAAGTACATGAGGAAGGCCAAGGTTTAGGTGGATGGATGGAGTGAAGAAAGCTCTAGGTGATAGGAGAATAGATGTGAGAGAGACAAAAGAGCGTGCTAAAAATAAGAATGAATGGCAAGTGATTGTAACGCGGTTCCAATAGGCCCTGCTGCTTCCTCCAGTCACTTTGATGACCGCTGAGGTTGCAGCAGTAGGGGATCCAGCATATGAAGCTTCATTTGTGTTGGATAACAGGAAAGGGTGGGCTGTGGCACCCTAGCAGTCATGCTGGGAGGAGCTAAGAGAAGAAAAGTACCCTTTTGTTCTTTTTTTTTTTTATGTCGGCTACCCCCCAAAATTGGGGGCAGTGCCTTGGTAGATAGAAGAAGGGATGGATTATGATTGTTCAGAAAAGTATAAGATATGAAAGTAGTACAGTAGGGTGAAGATAGGAATTGGAAAGAACCAATTGTTCCTACAGGAATATAGACCCTCGTCCTTTAATAGGAGTATGTTTTTAGCATAGCTGGGAAGGGCTCCACTCTTCTTTCTCCGTTTTGGACAGAGAAGTCCTAAAATCCGATCGATAGGTGTTGTGAGTTGTGTAAGCATAACTCCTCCTATTTCTCTCCCTGTAGGGCAGATGGTGGTGCTTCAGGAGCCCTTTCCCCTTCTTCATCGAGGACGAAAAGAAGACAACTTGTGCATGCTCACTTGCTGGCTACTTTGCGCACCCTCAGCTGTTCATGTGCTTAAACATGCGCTCCATTTCTTGTACCCACTAGCTCACTACTATGTGCTCACTTGATCCTACAGAAGCGCTCCCTGACATGAAAGCACGCCCCTACAAGCACTCTCCAGACTTTCCCAATTCAATGCTTGGACAAGTTAGATCTTCTGATCTTTGTGAGATACATCATGTGCACTGATCTGATTTTGAACACTTCTATGGATGCACTCAGCTGTGTACTCCTACAAGTTTTCCTACAGGAGCACGCCCTTATCTGCCAGCGCATACACACCTGATCTGAAGTATTCGACTGTTTACATGTACCCTTCTCTTGTTCTAGAATGCTGGTGTTTGTACATGGTCTCCTGTTAGCTTGCACTCAGCCTCAGTCTACAGTTGATGGCCCTACACATATACATTTGTGCCTGGAGTGCACACTCTCAGTCTTCACTTTTGATGTGCTTGAACGTAATTACAGTCGGCCCTCATCCATGTGTTCTTTGTTCGCGATTTCGCCCATTAGCGACGCGGAGAACCGTATAATGTATAAAATAAAAAGTCCCACATTTGCAGGTTAGTGATAAGTACTCTCGTGGTGCGACAATTTCAAACCGACCACGCTCCTTTGCACCCGGTTTGCTTTGCCCCACTTCCTTCTCAGCCCAGCACAACATTTCATCTCTCACTGACTCGGCCTCACTCTGGCTTCGTGTGTCCTCGTGTGTACATCTCTCGCTTCATCCCAACTTATTTTGTCCGACTTTTCCCTTCCATTTGTTTAGAGATCATGGCTCCCAAACGATCTGCTTTGACTTCCGAAGGGTTTGCTAAATGGCATTGTACAGGTAGTCATCGATGACCGAGATAAGAACCAAGAAATGGGTTTTAACTTGATCTTGATGCATGTCGAACTTAAAGTATAAAGTTTACGTAGATTTATTATGCTGTGTCATGATACTGTAGTGATCTTAGTCATATGTCATCAATATTTTCTTTCTGTATATCATTATATAATTTCTTTTGGTTCATAGAATAGCATATGCTTTATCAAAGCATGTTTGTATGCTATTTATCAATTTGGGATCATTTTAACAATCAACAATAACTGCCTTTTTTGTTTATTTTTGTTGTGATCAGCTAGTCTATAGATCCCGCTACCATATGGAGAAATGCGCACATACGAATACCAAGGAGTATCATTTATATGATTTTTAAAGATTTATTCAAAATATCTTCATAATGAATTTTACAATGCATCGAAAGGACATCACTTGGTTTGCCACTGCTTCTGCCAGTACTGTAATATGACGTCACCAGACATATAACGTGAACTTGACAAAGAATTACATGGGAAATACGTAAAACCCTTTCTGTTTTCTTGCAAGAAATAATGAAAATACCAACATAAAAGAAAAATTATTTCATTTTTATAATGTAAACGAAAATATATTATTTCTGAGATTAACTGTGCAAGCATTGAAAAAATTACATACATCTGAAAAATGAATTTAAATGCTATATAATTACAGTTCATCTTTGATATTAAAAAATGACATCAGCATACAATTAAGGGAGATAAAAACACTAATGACTTGCTCATAGCTAATTATTAAGAACTACATGAACACCACCCAAAAGGAGAATTATGGACAGGACCACTGATACAGTACTTTGATAGTGGGCTGAATATCAATTATAAAACTTGAGGTACACAAATAAGCTACCTAAGTTTATATCTGAAAAGAGAATATGGGTAACATTTAAGTACCAACCAGAACTCCTATCCATGTTAGGCATTACTTGTCAACTTGAGAAAAACCGAAGATGAATTGTGTGGATAATATAAGATTGTACTGCTCGATACTTGTTTACCATTAAAAAAAAAATATATACTAATAAGATTCAACCTGAAAAGGCAGTGAAATGAAACTTGCTGGGGACGAAGCCCACTAAAACAAATTCTTTTTAGTCTTTGTAGGTCATTAAATAGTACACGAAATCTGTAAAGAACAAAGCGAAATATGTAAAGATGATGAAAATAAATAAAAATAGGCAAAGATTAGATGATTGGTGGGGTATACAAAAAAAAAATTTGTTCCTACTCAAATACAAACCATCGTCCTTCACTATAGGAGAATAGATAACAGCGATGCTGCAACACGGCAGTTGAAATTATAATGGGGTGTAACAACCGACAGGTAATTTACCTCTCGGTAGCGAGTAGATGATTACACCCCCCCTCCCGTCAACTAACTTCCTACTTTACTTAGATCTCAGCTGTGGGTGAGAACAGACATTCTTCTGGTTAAAATTTCTGTATATTGATTTTGTTTTCTTTCTTCTCCAGCATGTTTGTGATTTATGTGAATGGCTTTCGGTGATTGTTCAGCTCGTTCTCGAATGTAAGAAGTGTGTTTTTCCTTGGTTTCCTGCAGATCCTTTGACTGTATCCAAGGGCTTCGTTGAAGTGTATGCATTTAATGCTTTTGAGTTTCATCCCTCCCTGGCACGGAAGGGACAAAATTAAAAGCTGTTTATGTAAAAGGTATTAGTACCTCTTTTGCTTTCAAGAGGAATTTCTCTGTGATGCAAGTTCTTCAGGCAGGTGTTGGAAGTGTCAGATGACACTGCTCACTACTTGCAGGATGTGGCTCTCAGGTTCCTAGATGCTTTTCCCTCAGAATCTGTTGCAGCTGCTCACCGGGTTGTATAGCTGCCTCTGCTATTATCACAGGACTAGTAACTGCAGATCAAGGGCTGAGGTTGTGAACAAGACTGGGATGAAAGCAAAGAATGACTGGCTTTTTCATTCTTTTTTCAATTTTCATTCTTTTGGGGGTACAGCTTCTAAAGACCTTTTCAGCTGGACTCAATCTGATAGTTAGGGTAGCCCACGTTCCATGAAGGTGTTCCATGCTAAACCACGGAAAAGTCTTTGCCCCACACTTCTTACGAAAGGGAGTGTGATGTAGCCAGGCAAACCAATAAGCTTGAAATATACATCAAGTCTTTGCGCCAGCAAACTCTTTATTCTACTTGCCAGGTCTATGACCAGAGGATTCTGGCTCGAGAACAACCCTTAAAAGCCAGTGCCATGAAACCTGCTGGTTCTCCTTCTGGGATTCACAAGGTGTAAGGAGCCTTTACTCTTTTAGCATCTAAGATGCTCGAGTTTTGTGTTCCTGGATTAGATTTCCAGACAGTTGAAAAAGGGACTTCCTCCCACCTAAGGATGAGTCACCTATAGTAAAGGACGATGGTTTGTATTTTTAAAGTAATTTGTATTTCTACTAACTATACAAGCCTGAGCTCTACACAAACTTTCCCACCATCATCAGTCCTCGAGAAAGTCCCAGGCTTCAATCTAAGTGAAGTTGTCAGTGAGCCTATGGGGCCCGGTCGCCTCTCTGCTACCGATAGGTAATTGAATTAAGTGTTGGTTGTTGCACCGTTATGAGTTTAACTACCATGCTACAGCTTCGCTGTTATCTATTCTCCTATAGTAAAGGACTCAGATTTGTAAAGTTAGGAAAAGTACTTATTATTTCAAAAATTTGTCCTATTTAAAGAGAACAGCTTACATAGCTTACATTGGTAAGCTGATGTCTTGCCAGAAGTGAGCTTCTTACCTACCAAATGCTGGGTCTCTAAACGTATGTGTAATGTCAGCCAACTGGCAGATTAATTTTTTTTACTCAGCAATGGAGTGACTAGAAATTGTGGAGACCCAAAAAGAAGTATTTATAAAAGAAAATGCTAAGTTCCCCAGATAACAACAAAAGGCATCCCAAGAGTAGGTTCTCAGTCCAACATTTATGAATTTAGGCATCCAGCTCATAATCCCCACCCTCTACCCTCCATTCTTTTTTTATCAGATGATTTCACCACAGCTAGTGAGCTACCTAATACTGTATTTGTATCAAGAATTCCTGCAACTTTTTGTACATAGAATGCTTTTAAAAATAAATATAATTGATTTTTATTTCACTTTGCACATATTAAGCACACAGGTTCATAAGTTGTTTGTTCTATTGTGGAACTTACTGCATTTAGAAAATTTATCTTTACAATGTAAGTATACAGTACTGTAATTTTTGTATCATATGACCTAAAGAAAATCTGTAACGTGTCACTTTGGTTTATGCCAACAGATAACCTCAGGGGGAACAGAAAGCATAGTTTTAGCATGCAAGGCATATCGAGATTATGCCATTAATGTAAAAGGAATAAAAAAACCAGAAATGCTTGTTCCTGTTACTGCACATGCTGCTTTTGATAAAGGTAAGTTCTCAGATCCTTATGCACTGGAGTTAGAAGTAAATAAAATTTTTAGTGATGATTGTACAGTCTTGATAAATGAAATATTGCTGATTCTGAAGTGCATTCTTGTGCAATAGAGTATTGTGTATGGTACCAAAGTTTGGAATGTAAATGTCAACTCATCAATGACCGATGGACGTGATATACGTCCTCAAATTCTTCACCCCCTAGACAAACAACCGATGGGCGTATTTGTCCCCAAATCTATATATTTTTTCAAATATTCATTAAAAATTGAATTTTGCACCTAAATCTTGAATAGTTCTATGCTAATAGTAGAGCCTTAGTTGAACTGCATCGCTATGGGTCTCAAATAGCAAATCAATTCACATATTAGCTTATGCTATTCCATCATTTAGTACAAGAGGTGCAGAACTGGTTAGTACTTCTGCAGTCTAGGAAGAATATTGGTCTTCACTTCTGTTGGGTCCTAGCCCACATTGGGGTGGATAGAAATGAACGAGTAGATAAGACAGCTGAGGAAGCTTTAGGGCTACTTAACACATCCCTCATAAGTGTTCCTTACAAATACCTTAGAAGCAATATATATTTTCACTGTAAAAATAAGTGGCTGGCTCGATGGTCTGAACTAATCACTAATACAAAGTTGAAACAAATCCACCCTTTAGTGGATAAATGGTTATCTTGTAATTCTACAAGTAGGAGGGATATAATTTTAACCAGGCTGCTTATTGGCCATACACATGCAACCCACTCCTATTTAATGGAGAGTGGGGAAGGGAGACAGGCCCATCTTTGTAGTAGCTGTCAAGTGACTATTGATGTTAAGCATTTTTTAGTTGATTATCCTGATTTTAATCTTCAGAGAACACATTCACTCCAAGACATATCCTAAGAGGTACAGTATACTAGGGGAATTTTTTAATACCTTGAACTTGAAAAAATGTATACAGAATATTGGGTTTTATCACAAGCTTTAATTAATTTTATGAATTTATTTATTTAATCTTTTTAATCCCTGTTTGTTCCAACACGGAGTACTTACCTCGAACTACTTTCTTAGGAGTATCTTGGATCTCCTCCCAATCAACCAGAATTTTGTGTAGTTTACCCTACTTCCATTTTCTATGAGGGGTAACCTCTGGCAGAGTGATACGCGCCACGAGGCGACCCGGGGTCAGAGAGCATGCTTGCTCAGGTCTCGAGCTCCAGTAAGTTTTCTGGTCGTGCCGCGATAACATCTCGACGCGCTCTCCTTACCCAGTGCGACCCTTTGTGTCCCCGACCCCTTTGTGTCTCACGCTGTCCCCACGTGGTCCCATTGTGCTCTTTCCATACCCTTTCCTACCCTTTCCCTCTGTGTTCCTGTGTCTCGCGGTGCCTTACTAGTGCGTGATGGAGCATCCCCGTCGTTGTCCCGGGCCTATGGCCGGTAAATCGTGTGGTGCTTTTCTTTCGAAGCCTGAAGTCGACCCGCACTCCTTGTGTTCGTTGTGTAGGGGCAGTGCATGTTCCCCTACAGCCACGTGTCCGGAGTGCGAGTCCTGGAACGAGGTGCAGTGGGTGCGCTACAGCACCAAGAAGAAGGAGGCATCCAAGAGGTCGCCTAGGAAGCCGAGCGTCTCCTCGCCGCTTGCTTCTCCCGATGCTTCGTCTGATAGAGCTTCTCAGCCGCCTTCCCCTACCCAGAGTAGGGGACGAGGTAAGTCAGTTGCGGGGAAGAGGCCCATTGCTCTTCCCCAGGAGTCTGAGATACTTGCTAGTGGGGATGTTTTGTCGGTCCAGGCAAGTGGGGGCCCTGAGGGAGGGACGGGAGTGTGTTCAGAAGACGGAATCCTGGTGCCAGCAGGGCCCGGCTCTTCCGATGATCCTATGTGGGAAAGGCTGCTGCAGCCTCTTCCTCCGCTTCATAGGCCTGTATTTCAGGTACGTCTGCAGCCGTGGGAGACGCCGAGAAGGAGGACTCGCCATCGTCGGATCCCCTCGCGTGGGCGCCGCCGAGGACGACCTTCAGGTCGCTCATGAGGCTGGAGGAAGAGTTCGAGACCTGGTTCCCCAGCAAGAAGTTACCTCGCTCTCCCCCAGCGTCTTCAGCAACGCTCCCTCCCGTCTTCCTGGAGTCTTCGTCTCCTACGGATCGACACGAGGAACCACCAGCAGCGCGGGACGACTCGGAATCTTCGGTGCGGTCCTACAGGTCTTCGGGCTCCTCGTTCGAGTCATACTCTTACTTCTCGGAGGATGGAGCTCCGAGGGACTAAAAGAGGAGACGAGACAGGTCCCGCAGGAGGAGGTCCCGTTCCCGTTCCAGATCTCGCCACACCAGGAGGCACGCTAGATCCCCCAGGAGGAAGTACAGAAGAAGCCGCTCCCCTAGGGAGGAATGGGTGAGTATCGCCATCCCGCGCAGCCACCTCCTGGGAGCTTCAGCAGTTCCGGGTACCTCTGGCTGGCTCCCAAGGGCTCGTTCTCCCACCACAAAGTACGTCCCCTACAGCAGGTCCGAGCGTCGGAGGGAATCCTCACTTCAGGCCCCAGGAGACAGGCATAAGTCCGCGAAAGTTCCGACTCCATCCGCCCAGCGGAGAGAGTCGCCCCTTCGGACTGGCAGCCGTGTCCCAGCCTCCAAGTCTTTGACAAGCCGGCCGGAACCCGAGAGACATCCAGTAGCCACGAGGAAGCCCGCAGCAGCTTGGTCTCCCGTGGGGAGAGACGAGCCCAGGACGGAGGCCTCAATCCCAGCGGCGATGCCCGTCCTCCATCCAGAACCGCCGAAGGTGTGCCGCGACAAAAAGATGCCTCCTCCCCAAGCGGCACCATCCGTCGGGGGTGCCCCTTCTCAGACAGAGGAACATCCGACGGAGGGCCTAGGAGACGGCACGAAAGGCTCAGCGGCCGAGGTCTCAGCGTACAGGAAGGTTATAGCCCTCATTAGACGGCACCACAGGCTAGACGAGCTGAAGCCCACCACAAACGAAGACTGGCTCTCGGGCCTCAGCAGGTTGGTCGATACCCCCGTGCAGCAGAGGCCCTCACTGGCTCTTCCCCTGGCTAGAGACGTTAGTCTGGGCATAGCGCATATCGACAAGATAATGGCCAGCCATGCGGACGCCCCCAAGAGTCATAGCGCCTCCAAGCTCCTCCAGGGTCTCAAGACCCAGAAGCGGTTCTACCTCCCTAAGCGCCGTGTGGGTCCCTGTACAGTAGAACCTAATTTACCAATGTTCCTTCTTCCATTTTGCTATCCAACCTCTTATTTTTTTATTTCATTGTGCAAATGTAGGTTTTTCCCCCACTTGTATTTCCACACTTAAATGGCCTCCTAGGCCTTGGTGTTAAGCCTTATGGCCCAAATTCCATTCTTACATCTTACTTGGGGTGAGATTCCTTATCTCAGTTTCATTGTGGGATTCTGGATAACTGACTCCAGGTTATTTCCTTTATGTCACATTTAATTGATAAGTGATATTCTCCATTTTTTAGTTGGCGTATCATGTATGGCAGTACATGTATCTTGCTCCATGATATTCCATGATGAGTGTGTAATAAAAAGTTGCTACAGAAACTGAAAATGTAGAAAATACAGACCTCTTAAGATATTCTATTATGTACCGGGATTTGTTTAACAGGATTTTAACTTCTTTTATGTCTTTGAAAGCCATATACAGTATTCTGAATTTTAAGAGCAATTCCAAGAAGTTTTTCCACTAATGCAACTGTGAATTATTGAGTCCTTGTATTTTAAGCTTATCAATATCTCCCATCTGAATAGAGATTTTGGTGAAATTAATTTTTGTAAACAAATTGTTTAAAAGAAAAAGTTAACTTACGATGTGTCCTTGTCATCCAGCTTCACTGTCTCATGGTTCTTATAACATGGATAATGATGCTTATAGCGGCTAGAGACCAGAGAGTCCACCTATAGTTGTGGAGCACTGAAATTTATTTGATGATTACCTGGTTTGTCCAAAGGCATGGGTTTACTATGCAAACACACACACACATATAAATATATATGAATATATATATATATATATATATATATATATATATATATATATATATATATATATATACCATACTGTATATATATATATATAAGATTACATATATTTATTTTTCTCCAGCTACCCAGTTACTGGGAATCCTAACAAAACATGTGCCTTTTTACCTGTACAGTAGATAATAAAAGTTAACTTTTCAATCATGAAGAAACTAACTAAAAATTATAAGGAATGAATATTTTAAGGTAAATTAGTTTTGTGTAAAAGTTACATACTCATATTTTTTTTAGCTGCCCAGCTATTGGGAATTCCAATCAAACACGTACCTATTGATCCTGTGACCATGAAAGTAGACATTTCTGCCATGAAGAAAATGATAACTTCTAGAACTTGCATGGTGAGTGTTTTGTTTGTATCTTGTCCTACCGTAGTGTTAGTTTTATACTTTTGCATATTTTTGACTAGTTATTGGATAGTGATTCAAGAGGTCCTTTGGATTTTGCTTATTTTGGTCTTATTGTCCCATTTCTATTTACTTTTACTATGTGTGATTGTTGTTCAGACAGATTTTACTATATATAATATATTTGTTCTTACTAAAGGTTTTTGTTTTTTCTCTTCCAATTTGTAGCTTGCTGGCTCTGCTCCTCAGTTTCCTCATGGTGTTATTGATCCCATTGAAGAAATTGCAAGCCTGGGTGTTCAGTATGACATTCCTGTTCATGTGGATGCCTGTCTGGGAGGCTTCCTCATTGCATTCATGGAGGAGGCAGGATATCCTGTAGAACCATTCGATTTTAGAGTAGAAGGTATCACCAGTATTTCTGCAGACACACACAAGGTAACTTTTTGGGGTCTCTTGATTCTTTATAAATTAGTGTTTATATTTTAATACTGTCTTATTTTATGGGATCTTCCAAAACTCTGTGTCCACCCCTTGGAACAGTCATTACAAACAAGGGATCACTTGAAAATTTTCAGGTCAGACTCCTTATTTATGATAGTGTACTTTTAAAATAAACGTATGGGGAGACTAAACTTGAAGCCAAAGAAATAGTGGATAGATTTCTTAATAAGAGGCAAAATTTACAAGAAGTAGTGATTAGCAGATTCTACCCTAAGTCAAAGACCAGATACTACTTTCAAAAGTACTGTTCATAAAAATACTGTATAAGTTAAACATTTAAGGGATTCATTAATGTGCATATACAGTATGATATCATTTTTTTATAGCTTAATATATTACTCCTAGGGTATTTTAGGTTCATATAAGAATTTTTCTGCCTAACAATTCTTAATCCCTGGCTCTAGATTATCCCTGGGAAGTCATGGAACTTATGCTTTTATCTTCTAGTTTATTCCTTTTCAAGCAAGATATTCTTTTCAAGTGATTGTCTGATGGCATTTTAAAATTTATTTAAAAAAAAAAAAAAAGAAGCACAACCAAGAATTGTGCTCATGATTTTCACGTAAATTCTTATATGCATACAAAATTATTCTTCATAAAACATGTGACAAACTGAACAGTAATCATAGTTATGAGTAAATATACATTTAAATACATATACAGTATATCGATATACTGTATATATAAATGAATAATAACTTACCAAGCTTGCCTTTTGGTATATGCATTAAAAGGAATTAAATGGTATGTGTTAAAGTGATTGTGACAAGTTTCATTCATACTGTGATTACATATTGTGAAGTTCTAAGACACTATGTATGCTTTAAAGAAGTCTAAGTTGATCTTGTGTGTGTACAACAGAATAATTCATAAGAGATGTTATACAGTAATTTGAAAATAATAGAAAAATAATTTTGTTAAACAATTGTATCATGCTTCACCTAGCCTGTGAGAACGTGTTTTGAAAAGGTAAATTTGCAGTAGAAAGAAGAGTAAATTCTGAAAACTTTATAATTTATTCCTATCCGGATCTATATGGGTTACTTGTAGTCTCGTTTTCTACGACCAGACAATCAAAGAAAATTTATTGAATCATACTTAGTTGCTAAGCAATCACTGTGCCTGCGGCGCGGGAAGCATGTTCATGACGCTTGGTTGCTTTCCCACAATACTTCTGGTAGTGAAGTTAAGAAGATGTGTCTCATTTCCTCTCTACGATCAAGATTTTCGCATTCTACTCTCTTACCCTTTTAGTGATAGCTACTCTTGTAGATCCACATCCCTTTTGTCCCTCTTGCCTAGAAAGAGGTTTTCAGTGAAATTCCGATGTAAGTATTGTAGAGTGGGGACATTCTTCCAATGAGAGAGATATTACTCTGATCACAGGAAACTAAGTGAGATTTCTCTCCTATTTCGTCTCCTCCAAACAGGAGTTGGAGACGAAGGTTCCTTTCTGTTCGAAAGCCTCCCCCTAGTATTTTGCATCGTGAGTCCTCTGAGACTTTAATCACAGAAGACGATTCCCAAAGTAATCTTGATAGTGTTGATCATACACGGCGGGACCTTCAGCCGGCACTTGTAAAAAATAATCTTACTACAGTAGCCAGGAGCCAGGTCAGTCTAGTAATCCTGATTACAAAGGGTAAACATGTGAAAGATTTTTTCAGAGAAAGCCTTTCTGTACTTGGAACCATGTCCAATATGAATGTCGAGAGCATCCTATTTTCCCGGTTGTGGAACTTTAGAGTTGAGACGGCTTTTCCCCATAGTCCTAAGGAAGCCTTGTTGGAAAATGATTTTTTTCAGTCCAACCAATTTTCATGAACTAGGTTTGCCTCGTACTTACAGGGGTCCAAAGCTCAGATCTCCTTTATAGAGTCTTAAGGACTCTTAAGTAGTTTCTGACAAGGATTGTTGGACTGCTTTAGGTGCATCGACTCTCCAAACCCTACCAAAACCATGTGTTTCTTTTCATCTGTCCTCTCCTTCCAAGCTTATGAGAGCTGGTAAGTAAAGTAGGATAAAGGTACACTCTATCGCTTTTTGTGGTTCAGCCAGGTTTACCGTTTAGCCCGATGAAGCTGTACACACTGCTGTTCCTACGCGGGATGACGTCCCCCCTACGTGTCACCATCCCTGCATGTGATGAAACTTCTCCACACATGAAGCAAGCCTGTAATACAAAACAAGTAGTCATGCCCATCTGTAATGACGACACATCATGTGCCAACATTTTAACGAGTTAGAGTATTCCTCAGCAACATAACGATGCTAACGCACATGTTCCTACCAGAACCCCACAATCTAGTTTATGATCAACGCACCCCACTCTGCGTGACAGATCAACACTTTGTAATTTCAAAGTTCCCTCACAGTTTTATAAACATGCAACTAGGACTTAAGAGGACATCCAAGGGAGTCAGAATAACACTAGTATCTTCAAAGGAGACAACAGAGGAGTGGTACCCAGACCTACTGGAACTTCTCACGGAAGCCCTGAGGAAACTTTCAGAATGACTAAACCTAATAGGTCATTCATGCTGAGATAGTTCTAAGCTGCAGTGCATTGCCTGCCACCTCACAACATGAGACTAGTTGGCTTCGCTTTTGAGAGAAGGGAGTTCAAGCCCAGCTGCTAAACAACTGTCCAGATGTCCCTGAAAGTTGTCCGCAACAGTCTATCGGGCTAAGTGGAACCTTTAATGATCGGGGTTGAAATATGAGCTATTTTACGATTCCAAGGAACGAATTCCTTTTCAGTCAAGGCAGTATAGGACTACCGCTAGACCTCGAATCAAGTTATCAATCTGAAAGAGCTTGACCTCCCCTCTTCAGGAGATCTCTCAGCTCTTGTTTGAATTTTTAGGAGACAGGCTTGTCCCCCCTGAGAACAAAACCCCCTCTCTTCAAATGCAGAGAAGGGTGCTCAATTATTTTAAGAAAGCCCCCACAATCTTACGCATAATGCCTAAGGCAGGGATTTTACCTTGAAGACTGCCGTCTTCCTTGCCTTACCTTCAGCCAAGAAGAATAAACAGCCTACATGGTCTATTTCATCTTGTGTCCCATTACAGAGGGTACAAAGAAATTTTGTTTCCTTTACTCACGAGGTTGTGACCGGAACCCAGATACCAGGGGAATATCAGTTGAACTTCTTTACAATCTTATCTCTCAAGGAGGCCACTGATTATCTGGGTGTTGTTTTACTTTGTCCAGTGAGATCAATTCAAAATTCAGAAATGAACAACAGAACAGATTATAGGCCAAAAAATTTTCAATCTGGGCATGAACACTGGTTGTACCAGAGGAAGTTTTAAAAAATGCAACTTCTTACTGGTAGAGAAATCTATCAAAAGAACTTACAGTCCTCAAGGGAAGCATTGCCAAGGATCCCCAATCAAGCACATGATATCTGTGGTCCTGCCGCAACCCTAGCGTTCCAAGAGAACTTCCAGAATAGCCAAACCTACTACAACAACCACTCATAATATTCCACAACGCAGTGCATTGCCTATCTCTTCACGGTTGGAGACTATCCAGCATCTCCTCCGAAATAAAGGCTTTTGAATACCAACTGAGAAACAGCTTTCTGGATATCTGCGAAAATCTTCCACAGCAGTATACCAGGCTGAGTGGAAAACCTTCTGCGATTGGTGTCATAGTGGTAATATTGCTCCACTCAAGGCCTCTATTCCCCTGATTGCAGACTTTATGGGTGTTCTTGAGGAACAAGAATTCCCTTTCAGTCTACTGCGGTGAAAGGCTACTGCTTGGCCTTGAACCAGGTATTCAAACTGAAAGGGCTTGATCTCTCCTCCTCGAGAACTCAAACCCCCTACTTTGGATGTGGCGAAAGTTGTACGGGGCTTAAGACAAGCCCCTTATGAACCTATGCATAAAGCCTTAGATAGGGACCTTACGTTAAAGACCGTCGTCCTCCTTGCCTAAGCTTCAGCCAAGAGAGTAAGCAAATTACACAGTCTATCTTATCCTACATTACATTCCAGAAGATGGAGAGAACTATTCTTGTCTTTCATTCCCAAATTTGGGGCTAAAACCCAGAATCCGGTTGAAGACGATATCAGATTTGATTCATTATACGATCTTGTCTCTCAAAGAGGTAACTGATGCCCCAGATGACACGTTACTCTGTCCCATAACACCAGTGCAAAAATATTTGAAAAGAACGCAGTACTGTATCTTAAAATTAAAATCGCCAATTTATTTGTGAGCACTGGCCACTCCAAAAACAAAGTATCCAGAAATAATATCTTTTGGGTTAGGAGAAACAATCATGATAGCTTATGAATCCTCAGGGGAAGAATTTCCAGTGGTACCCCCTTGAGCACATAATATACATGGGTTTGCCGCAACCTTTATGTTCCACAAAAATTACTCTGTAGCACAAGCCTTCAAAGCTGGTATATAGAAGAGACAAAGGACTTTTAAGGACCATTATTTTATAGATTATTGTTGCATCACAACAAATAATGTAACTGTAATCCCTTATAGGGACACAACTGTTTTTATTATTATTATTATTGTTATTATTATTATTACTTGCTAAGCTACAACCTTATTTGGAAAATCAGGATGCTATAGACCCAGTGGCTCCAACAGGGAAAATAGCTTAGTGAGGAAAGGAAACAAGGAAATAAGAGAAGTAACTAATAATTAAAGTAAGATATTTTAAGAACATTAACAACACTAAAATAAATATTTCATTTATTATTATTATTATTATTATTATTATTACTATTATTATTACTTGCTAAGCTATAATCCTAGTTGGAAAAGCAGGATGCTATAAGCCCTAGGGGCTCCAACAGGGAAAATAGAAGAGGGAGGAAAGGAAAATTAAATATTTTAAGAAGAGTAGCAACCTTAAAATAAATATCTCCTTTATAAACTTTAACAAAACAAGAGGAAGGGAAATTATATAGATTAGTGTGCCCGAGTATACCCTCAAGCAAGAGAACTCTAACCCAAGACAGTGGAAGACCATGGTACAGAGGCTATGGCACTACCCATGACTGTAGAGGACAATGGTTTGATTTTGGAATGTCCTTCTCCTAGAAGAGCTGCTTACCATAGCTAAAGAGTCTCTTCTACTCTTAGCAAGAGGAAAGTGGCCTCGGAACAAGTACAGTGCAGTAACCCCTTGGGTGAAGAATTGTTTGGTAATCTCAGTGTTGTCAGATGGGTGAAGACAGAGGAGAATATGTAAAAAATCCATCCATCCATATACCAAAGGCACTTCCCCCAATTTTGGGGGGTAACCGACATCAACAAAGAAACAAAACAAAAAGGGGACCTCTACTCTCTACGTCCTTCAGCCTAACCAGGGACTCAACCGAGTTCAGCTGGTACTGCTAGGGTGCCACAGCCCAACCTCCCACATTATCCACCACAGATGAAACTTCATAATGCTGAATCCCCTACTGCTGCTACCTCCGCGGTCATCTAAGGCACCGGAGGAAGCAGCAGGGCCTACCGGAACTGCGTCACAATCGCTCGCCATTCATTCCTATTTCTAGCATGTTCTCTTGCCTCTCTCACATCTATCCTCCTATCACCCAGAGCTTTCTTCACACCATCCATCCACCCAAACCTTGGCCTTCCTCTTGTACTTCTCCCATCAACTCTTGCATTCATCACCTTCTTTAGCAGACAGCCATTTTCCATTCTCTCAACATGGCCAAACCACCTCAACACATTCATATCCACTCTAGCCGCTAACTCATTTCTTACACCCGTTCTCACCCTCACCACTTCTTTCCTAACCCTATCTACTCGAGATACACCAGCCATACTCCTTAGACACTTCATCTCAAACACATTCAATTTCTGTCTCTCCATCACTTTCATTCCCCACAACTCCGATCCATACATCACAGTTGGTACAATCACTTTCTCATATAGAACTCTCTTTACATTCATGCCCAACCCTCTATTTTTTACTACTCCCTTAACTGCCCCCAACACTTTGCAACCTTCATTCACTCTCTGACGTACATCTGCTTCCACTCCACCATTTGCTGCAACAACAGACCCCAAGTACTTAAACTGATCCACCTCCTCAAGTAACTCTCCATTCAACATGACATTCAACCTTGCACTACCTTCCCTTCTCGTACATCTCATAACCTTACTCTTACCCACATTAACTCTCAACTTCCTTCTCTCACACACCCTTCCAAATTCTGTCACTAGTCGGTCTAGCTTCTCTTCTGTGTCTGCTACCAGTACAGTATCATCCGCAAACAACAACTGATTTACCTCCCATTCATGGTCATTCTCGCCTACCAGTTTTAATCCTCGTCCAAGCACTCGACCATTCACCTCTCTCACCACTCCATCAACATACAAGTTAAACAACCACGGCGACATCACACATCCCTGTCTCAGCCCCACTCTCACCGGAAACCCATCACTCACTTCATTTCCTATTCTAACACATGCTTTACTACCTTTGTAGAAACTTTTCACTGCTTGCAACAACCTTCCACCAACTCCATATAACCTCATCACATTCCACATTGCTTCCCTATCAACTCTATCATATGCTTTCTCCAGATCCATAAACGCAACATACACCTCCTTACCTTTTGCTGAATATTTCTCGCATACCTGCCTAACTGTAAAAATCTGATTCATAGGCCAGACTATTCAGTGTATGTGCAGGAAAAGGGAAATGAACCGTAACGAGAGAGAAGAATCTAGTGTAGCACTGTCTGGCCAGTCAAAAGATGCCATAACTTTATAGTGGTAGTATCTCAATGGGTGACTGGTGCCCTGGCTAACCCACTACCTAACAACTATACTACAAAGATTGTAACAAAATAAGAGGAAGAAAAATAAGATGGAATAGTGGGCCCGAGTGTACTCTCTCTCTCTCTCTCTCTCTCTCTCTCTCTCTCTCTCTCTCTCTCTCTCTCTCTCTCTCTCTCTCTCTCTCTCTCTCATAGATTTTAGTTGAAAAAATCCTGATTTTTTACAGATTACTAACTTATTTAAAGAAAATTTATTTTGTTTTGTACTGTCATTTTTTGTTGCTATTTATGTTTAGACCTATACGTATACAACCCTTTAGTCCTGTAAAATATGGAATTGACTTAAACAGAGCTGGAACAGCTGTTGAAATTGTTAACAAATTTGTTAATGGTAGGTTGTAAGCACGATCAAGTAATCCCACCCACTCTCCTGTCAAAGACTCTTCAACTGCGACAAGTATGATTGTACTGTTTTCTCCTATCCATGGTTGTTTAATAATGGAACAAAATAAGAATTCTAGTATAGGTTGAACACTTCATTGGTTTATGATTAAATCACCAATAGATCCACTCACTGCAACTGAGTAGTGTGATTGTTCGTAGTTATCCCATTTTGCAGAGTACTTTCCACTTGACAAGGGTAGAAGAGACTCTAGCTATGGCAAGCAGTTCTTCCAGGAGAAGAACATTCCAAAATCAAACCATTGTTCTCTAGTCTTGGGTAGCGCCATAGCCTCTGTACCATGGTCTTCCACTGTCTTGAGTTAGAGTTCTCTTGCTTGAGGGTACACTCGGCATACTAATCTATCTCATTTATCCTCCTCTTGTTTTGTTAAAGTTTTTATAGTTTATATAGGAGATATTTATTTTAATGTTACTGTTCTTAGAATATTTTATTTTTCCTTGTTACCTTTTCTCACTGGGCTATTTTCCCTCTTGGAGCCCCTGGTGTTATAGCATTCGGCTTTTCCAACTAGGGAGCGGAGCAACTCTTGTGATTCATGGGTAATCTCAGTGACCCCAAGGGTCATTTCCCAGTGTGCCCTGACGCAAGAAAACAGCTAAGTAGGCTTCTCTCCCTGTGGAAGGAGATGCTCTGAAGCTGTAAGGGTGTGAGAAGGCTCTTGGGCTGGTAAACCTGTACTGTACATACCATCCCGTTGCTCATTCCCCGTTCCCTGTAATTAGCTTCAGTACCATTCCTCTGTGCCTCCCACCCTGGCTCCTGTCACCCCTACCCCTGTGCCTGTTACTCCCATACTCTCCATACTAGTGACCCCAGCACTAGATTCTGATACTGGTGCCAGTGAAAGTGCCTACTACTTTCATGTAACAGTAATTCCAGTGTTGTAAATCCTGTCAGAGCAACCCCTGTGGTATCCCTTAGGAGAAATATTGTTGTCGATGATAGCTCTGATGACTTCTGCTTGCAGAACCGCAGAACCCAACATTGGTAAGAGGTAGAACAAGTTCTCTCTTACTCCAGCTCTTCCTCATTCTCCTCATCCTCTTCCCGTTCTAATGCTGACCAAGAATGCATGGCCCCATGATCAGCCGTGCATGTTTCTTGATCATAATCCCGTGCTCCTGGCCCCTCAGGAGTTAGGGTCTTGACCTTGTAGAGCCAAGGCCCAAGTGGCTAGGTTGACTACCTTGGTAGCCAGGCTGGTTGGAGATGCACGGCCCTGTTTGGTGCTGTATTACTGTTGCCATTAGGAAGAAAAGTATTGGAGAAGCTTGGGTGCTCTCTTTCACCTTTCTCCTTGACAGGCAAGTGCTACTACCTTTCATCTTTTGAATACTTTGGTATATCAAATTGAGAAAAAGGCACCTCTTGAGGGCATTGTTGTGTGCTTGCATGCAACAAGCAACAACGGACTGGTGGCTGAGATGACACTGCTGTGTGCTTTTGACATGGCTGTTGGTTACCCTCCATCACAGTCAACAGAGGGAAAGATACTTTGTATCCCTTCTGTCTCTCTTTTGATCTTTGCTAGAAATTTATCTTTCCTCCATGACAACCAACCTCGTCATTCATTGGATCATGATTATGTTGATTGTATGCTCGTATTTATTAGGGGGGATTCAGTAGGTCTCCTAAGCAACTTCCTAGCTTTCATCCCTGGAGAGGGATTAGAATGTTCAAGATTTTTGTGCCCCAAAGATACCACCGGACCTTGCCCAGTACCATTGGAACCAGAGAGCCCAGAGTTAGATTGTACTTTTTTGAGGTTCTATTACTCCTTCTTGAATGCAACAAACTGGGTATGGCAACCATGGTGCCAGCTTCAGGTAGGTCCTTGGTCATTGATCAGCTCTTGTGTGGCCCCTCAAGTTGGTGCTCCCCCTTTTCTTCTGCTGAGAGTAGTGTGATACCTGTCATTGGGCAACTTGGTAGCGACACAGGATCAAACCTTGGGTAGTGGATGTCCTTTTGGTATGGTTACTTGCTACCTTTTCTGGAACACTATTTCCTTTATCTTGCAGACCAATAGCGTTCTCGAACTATCCGCCAACGTCTCTGAAAACCCTAGCCTTTTTGACAGAGATGGAAGGGATGTTGGCGAAGAATGCAGTTGACTCTAGGTTCAGGATGGAAATGGTAGGAACTTTACTAACTTTCATCTGAGAAGGAGAGTTCATGCTTTCAGATCTGAAGAGTTCATATTCCCAAGTGCCCATTCATCAGTCCTCTCATAAGTACCTCTATTTCTTCCCCATGGAATGCTGTATCAGTTCAAGACCCTGTGTTTCACAAGGAGTAATGCTTCCCAAGTGTTCACACTGGTGTCAGCTTCATCCTATTCGCATGTGATATGTCTCTTGATGTATCTCGATGATTGGTTGATCATGGTCTCCTCAGGGAGGCAATGGCTACAGGATCAAGATCACCAGTTTTCCTTTTGTTACCATCTTGGGATTGTGATGAATTTGGAAAAGTTGAATCTCACATTCAAGCAGAGATTGAAGTATCCGGGGATGCTGATAGATGTGACAACAGCAAGAGTCTTAATATCAGACGATTACATCTGCAAGCTCCAAGACAGTCTTCTTGGTCACGTTCCCTCATTGGGAAAGCTCGATCTTCAGGGACGACTCCACCAGAGATCTCTTCAGTAGTGTTTGAAGGATCATTGGTCAACCTCCAGAGATCCCACAAGTTATCCTGTTCTAATGGGACAGAAAATACAGGCTTATGGATTCTCACTCTATTCAGCACCTTGGACATACATCGATGGAAAGGTGTGGACATCCTGGTCATGAAGAAAAGCATCTGCACATAATGTGTTGGAAATGCAAGCACCATTTTAGTTCTGCAAGTATTCCAAGAATGTATGATAAGGCATTTGGTAGTGCTGATGAGCGACACCACTGCCATAGTAGCTTTTTCCAACAACCAAAGGGGCCTTGTTTCTCTCCTTTGCAAGTTTACAAAACAGATGTACATTTGATCGGCATAAGATGCGATAGAACTGTCTGTCAGATGTATCCCAGCAAGTAGAAGTTTAGCTCTGTAAGTATCCCAAAATTGTTTGATGAAAGGTAGAATGACTTGCTCTTCTGCTTCTTTCCCTCCCCTCATTGTGGATGAAGCTGATGTACCAGTATATGCTGGATCTGTCATTGATGCTGGTAAGCTATATTTCTGCTCCCCATTCTTATTAGACTAGATTTGTTTGAATAAGTTCTACCCCATCCTCCCTTAAAAGAGGATGAATGGTGGAATTAATACCAAACCAATTGGTCATCATTTGCCAGGTATAACATTCCAGATACTGATGGGACTAAAGATTCCTTCATTGACTGAGTACCAAGTATGAAACCAAGTATTGGCCAGGCCTTATTAACTTATTCATCCGAATGATTGGCTGATAAGATGTTGGTGGCGTTATCTCCCCTGCTTCCAGCACAGGACTTGGGAGACTTGCATAATCCTGGGAAAAATAAGCTAGCAGTAAAATTTATTTTTAAAATTTGCTACTTATATCTACACATATACAAACCTTTCATCCTGTCAAAATATGGAGACTTACTTATTGGTGGAATAGTCCCCCTAGGAGAAAGGTTTGTATATATGTACAAATAAATAGCAAATTTTAAAAGTAATTTTTACTTTCCCTACCCGTACAAACCCGAGTTCTTTATAGTCAAACTTTCCACCTCAACCACCCTTCTCAGTCCTGAGCCGAAGGTAAAAAATGAAGAGTCATTGACAGGAAAGTGGCTGGAGCTAATTACCCGTGCTCACCACCTGTCGCTATCTACCTCATTAATAATTTCAACTGCTGTTCCAGCTTGGCTAAAAACATTCCTTATTTCAAAGTACTCTGGTTTGTGTAGCTAGGAAAAATATGAATTGCTCTTTAGTTTGTTATTTAATTGCAGAACAGGTATCCTATGATTAATGGACTGTAATAAGTAATCTGTAAACTTATTCATGGTAATAATGTAGGTACTAAACCTTGCACTCTCCTTCAGATCTTGTTTTATTATAACATCAAGTAGGTGTAAAAGCTATCCTTTAGATTTTAGGTAGTATTTTGAAATTCTGTATATCAATATGCTGTAGTAGCCTTATGAACATAAATTTTAGCTTGTCGGTAATTCTTGTATAGTAAGTTGTTAATTGAACTAGACCAGAGATTTCTTGAAAATAAGTTTTCTCTTTCCAGTTTTTTCCAGTTTTAATGAGTACAATTTTATTTTATTACCTATTGAGAGATTTCAGTTTTAGAACAGTGATGATTTAAAAGCATATTTTTTTTTTTTTTAGTATGGCTATGCTCCTAAAGGCACCTCAGTCATTTTATACAGTGAACCAAAGTTTCGCCATCACCAGTTCTTTGTAACTCCTGATTGGCCTGGTGGTATTTATGCAACTGCCACCATTGCAGGTTCTCGCTCTGGAGGTAAGTTCGTTTTGGTGGTTTTATTATTTCCGACATAGGTGAATAGCACCATTTTAAAGACTTACTAATTATTCATTTTAGTGAGTGCTGCTGCACAATTTTAGTTCTCTTATCAAGGTAATTATAGCTAGGGATGCTAGTCTCCCTTAATATATTTGCATGCTTGGTCTGGATTTTTGTATGTATCTTCATTATCTAACCAGTGTCTATGTGGACTTTTTTTGCTATTCAGCAACGTTACATCAATAATTTTGATGAAAATACTGGTAATGCCCATGATATATTTTAACTTTGAAAAAAGAAAATGTATTAAATTGATATTTGTTCCTACACGGATACAAACTTCTTAGTCATTTATATGGGTTTACTCTGTTGATTTACAATAACCTGAAAGAAAGAAAAGTTGCCTACGAGTAACTATAGATGTTACTAGGCAACTCCGTTGCTGTGCAGCGTTGCCTGCTGCTGCGAGGCAAGCTTCACCTCTCTCCTTGTCGCCTCAAAAGACTGACTTCCCCTTGCTGCTCTATGATCACGACTTACTCCACACTGTATTACCCCTGTAGTGTTTTTGTACTTTGTTGTGCCATGAGTAGTGTTGCTAGTGTTATGCGGACTTGCCCCAGCCACGATGGTCGCCCTTGTGGCACCTTCATGAGTCAGATTGAGATTAATTTGCATTCCCTTTGGCTGATCTGCTGTGGTAAGCAGCGTTCCATAGAATCCCCTTTTTAATTTTGTAGGGAATGGCCATCCTTCCAGTGGGAGAAATATTATAATTGTCATAAGAAACAAGCTTAGAAGGATTGCTCCCCTTTCTCATCTTTTTCCTGAGAGAACAAGAAACGTAAGTTCGTTTCTGTGACACGTGATATTCTCCATCCTGTTTCTCCTTTTCTGGAACCCTCAGTGACTCGGGTAAGTGAGGATGATGGCAGGGAATTACTTACTTTACATATTAATGTACTATTGCCCATATGGCCTAGTAATCACGAATCACCACCAGAGACTAATCCCCTGGCTACGGCCCATGTACTGGAGGTTCATGATCCAGTCCCAGTGTTATAAGTACCAGATTACACTGATCTGCATAGATCTCCCTCGCCTCCCACTAATGTAGTTAGTTGTGAGCTCTTTATGGCAGAGTTCCAGCAGGATGACTTTTCTCTTCTGGGGCATCTCACTTGAAAGTTTTGAAGGTCTCCCTTCATTCTCACCTGAGAATATCACAGCCTTAAGTTGAGACTGCCATTTCCCCATCTACTGTGACGGCCATTTTCATAAAATCCTTATCTTTCACCCTCTCATACATAAGAGCCTAGCTTGCCTCATACACCCATGGGTCCTTGGCATCGTTCTCTTCTTGAGAATTCTCCGTGCTTGTTTTAGAACTCTCTTATCCCATATTCTTATGTGCAAACATCCTCAGGAGTGTCTATTACACAGATTTTATTTGTTTGGCCAATTTGTCAGAGCACAAACACGTTATCCCCTTCCAAACAGACTTTACGAAAGGTTAAAGCTATTACTGTACCTACTAATGCATCTACACCGCGCGTGTCAACAACACGTTTCATAGTGCCTCCACGTACCCATGCTGACATTTCAGTACGTGCGGCCATTCCTGCATGTACTGATGTCACAGAATGCACCGCCATCCAGCGCAATGACTATAATATTATTTCACAACCGAGGGATGTGCAACCCGATTGTGCAATCTTCCAAGCATGTAAATATGCAGATGTTGCCCCTGATTATGGATCTTTGTCAACCACTGTTGACAACTAGGTAGCCTCTACCTCTCAAGCCCATTTGCCTCTTTTGGGTCCTACATAGTCTTCCTTGAGACATCATAACAATGACAAACCTACTACTCTATTTTTCCGAAGTCTACTAAAGCTGATATTTTACCTCTCATTCATACTGTTTCTGAGACTTCACATATGTACAAGTTACAAGTAGGAATTTCACCATTATTGCAATTTTCCCACAATCAAAATGTACGAGATACCAATTTGATGTATCTATTTAACCAGACTTGCAACACTTTACATCTGTTTAATAATTCAGCCTCAGCTCTAAAGAATTTGCTCAAGTTTAACAGGTCCTGGAAACTACCCTCTTTGCCACTTTCCCATTAGAGGAACTTTTTATGTTGATTCTGAGGCCCACCAAAGCCCTTTTCCGATTGATCCTGACGTTGCCAGTCTTTTACCTAGTGTACCAAGTGACAGGTTGGCTAACCTTCCTAATACCTTTCCTGCATCAGAAATGCAGATCATGGAGGTTACTGACATGTCTGCCATCCAGGCCTGCTCAGGGTTAGATCACTAGTCAGGAGCTGTGTCCCATTGTTCTGTGATAAACATGAAGAATGCAATGTTGTCAAGCAGTTTGAAGACCTGTCTAGATCTGGAGTTTTTGCTCCACCAGACAGTTTCCATGGGGCAAAACTGCATCTTTAAGAGGCTTGATGCTGTTCTGGCTAGGTTCACTAAACAGCTGTCCCCTATAGATGTCCTGTGCCTGAGGAAATTGAACGTAGTGGATTTCCCCACCCACCTACGAAAGTTGCTGTAGTGATTGAGAAAGCAGAAAAGGCTAACCAGTCTTCCTTTATGAGAGCAGTGGCTAAGAGTAAGCCTGGCCCTCAGCCACCTCCAAGGAAGTCCCCCTTCAAACAACCCACCCAACAAAGATGTTTGTTACCTCCTACGGACTCTCAGCAACCTAGAAAGCAGGACCACAAGCCCACCTTTTGTCAGAGAAGACACCCCTGTGGAGGAAGAAATTGCAGCTATAGAGGCTCCTTCTAGGCAGGGCAAGTCCCGCAACTCGCCACCGGTGGGGGTGATGCCTACAAAGCCATTGGGACTGGTGGCAGTTCTTCGGGGCCAATCCTTGGATGGAAGAAGTTCTCCGTTCGGGGTATCAAGTCCCATTCGTAGACTGTCCTCTGCCGATAGCTCGGACACTAACAGTTCAATCATGTTATTTGAAAGCCTCTACAAGAGACCTTCTTTTACAAGAGGAAGTGTCCAAGATGCTGGCCAAAGGGGCCATAGAAGAGGTCTTAAACAACTCCAGGCTTCTTCAGCTACATCTCCCTAATAAAGAAGTTGACAAGAGACTGGAGACCTGTCATAGAACTTTCTCACTTGAACCTGTTTGTTTTGCAAACAAAGTTCAAGATGAAGACCCCAGTCACAGTTCTTTAGGCCATTGGGAAGAATAACTTCCTGCTGACCATAGACCTGAAAGACATGTATTTTCAGGTCCCTATCCATCCCGGATCAAGAAAGTACCTGAGGGTCCCTTTCAGAGACAAGATGTACCACTTCAAGGTGCTGTGCTTTGGTGTCTCCACGGCACCTTAGGTCGTTATTAGGATTTTTGCCATTGTTGCAGCGTGAGCTCATGCCATGGGCATCTGGCTCCTTTAATATCTAGATGACTGGCTTATTCTTGCAGTCACGAGCCCTGCTCATCCACCACAAGGATCACCTCCGTGACCTCTGCCAAAAGTTATGGTTCCATCTGAACCTAGAGAAGTCTAGCCTCGTCCATAAACAACATATCAGATACCTAGGCATGGAAATTAACTGGCCCAAGCCAGAGCGTTTTCATCTCCCGACAGTAATAAGATACAAAGAAGTGGTAGAGCCCTTTCTTGAAAGGGAATTGCTCCCAATACGTACTTGGCAGAAGCTTCTTAGACACCTGGTTCATTAGAGAAACTGGTTCCCTACTGGATGATGCATCTTTGCTAGGCACAGTTGGTTCTGAAGAGCCAGTGGTCACATACATCGGACCTTTATGCGGCCTTAATGTCGGTGCCCCAAGAAATGGTCATAGATCTCCAGTGGTGGCTGAGGCAGGAGAACCTTATCTTAAGCACACCTTTACAGGCTCCTCCTCCAAAGTTCCTTCTATTCTTGGATGCTTCTCGCTAAGGATGAGGTGCCCACCTTTGTAGTTAGCAAATCTTAGGCCTGTGGTCACAGGAAGACAATGTCTTCCACATCAATTACCTGTAAATGAAAGCAACGTACTTTATTTATAATTCTGTACATATTGTTTTTGTTGTAATTCTTGTTAATCTAGTTTTTAAGTATGATGTCTCTTTTTTATTTCTATTAATTCTTATGCTGTCTGGAGACATTGAGCAAAATCTGGGACCAGTACGTCCTAGATTTTGTCAATGTCGTCTTCTGTATTACAATATTCGTGGTCTTCATGCAAATATCCAAGACCTTACAGTTGCATCCAGACAGTATGATATTCTTTTGTGCTCAGAAACTTTGGTTTATAATATGAGGCACACATCTGAGCTCCTTGTAACTGCTTTTAAGAAGCCAATAATGTTGAAACATAATGCCATCCCTAGGGCCAGGGGAATGGCGGTGTATATTAGTACCGAGTACCCTGCTTCTCATAAGTCCTGCTATCAATGTGGATGTCATGAGATTCAGTTAATAAAAGTTTGTGGCAGGCATAACAACTTTTATTTGTTTTTGATCTACCGGAATCCAGACATGGATGATTCTATCTTCGATTGTCTTCTTACCATTATGGCTAATATACAAGAAGATGATAGAAATGCTTCTTTTGTCTTTGTTGGTGATTTTAATGCTCACCATAGGGAGTGGTTAAGTTCTATCTCTCCTACCGATCGCCATGGCTTAAGAGCTTTAGACTTTGCCTCTGAATCAGGCTGTGAGCAAATCATAAATGAAGCTACTCACAGGTCTGGTAATTGCTTGGACCTCGTATACACTGACTCCCCTGGCGTTATAACTAGTAACGTTGGTTCTCCAGTTGGGACATCTGATCATGCCTTGATTTCATTAGTAGTGAAGACTGAGCAGCCTGTCCCGGATATATCATACTCTTGTAAAATTTATATGAAATCCCAAGCAGACTGGAATGGGATTTTGCATGATTTTTTTGTGCTTGAATTGGTCACAATTATATAGTAGTGTAGATCCTGTTGTCCCTTTGAATGAGAATCTAGTCAACATAATTGATAGGCGTATCCCTTCTCATGTGCTAAGGGAGAAGCAGGAGGCCTATCATCTTCAGAAGAGTAACAGATCAGATTTGACCTGGAACAACTATACTCAGCTTTGAGCTTTTGCTCAGAGAGTTTATGCCTCAACTGAAAAGGAGTACAATTTAATCATTAAAAGAAACCCTTTCTGGTACAACTCAGGAACATAAATGGTGGTCTACCCTTAAATCTGCACTCTTTGGTGTAGATGCAACAATTCCTCCTTTACTTAAACCAGATGGCTCAGTCACTCACTGTCCAAAGGAAAAGGCAACCCCTTTGGGATGTTTTTGACAGTAAACAGAGTAATGAAAAACTTGAACTTCCTCATTCCTGTTTTCCTGAGGCTAAACTAACTAGTTTAGCTTTTCGATCTCGTGAGATTAAAGCTCTGTTGATGAACCTTGATGCTTATGGAGGTGTAGACCCAAATGGTATTTTTCCTTTATTTTTTATAAAGACAGCAGATTTCTTAGCTCCAAAGTTATCTGGTATTTTGCGCAAGTTAGCAAGAAGAGGAGCTTTTAGCACTTGTTGGAGAATTGGTAATGTTACTCCTCTATGTAAATGTTTTTGTGGTAGCTCAAGTCCCACTGATTACCATCCAATTTCCATAACTCCCATATTATCTAAAGTTTTTGAACGTCTTCTGGCAAAACGTCTTAATAGGTTTGCTGAAGGTAATCATCTACTCCCTAGTTTGCAATTAGGTTTTCGTAAAGGCCTTGGAGCATGTGATACCCTTCTTACAATCTCCAATGCTGTACAGAAATCCCTTGATTGTGGTCAGGAAGTTCGTATGATTGGCCTTGATTTTAGTGCTGCCTTTGACCGTGTTAATCATGAGGCCCTTGTTTTCAAACTCAAACAGTTGGGAGTGGGTGGGTCATTTCTTAGCATTATTATTGATTTTTTAAGTAATAGATCTCAAAGAGTTGTTGTTAATGGGCACCATAGTGAGTATAGGAATGTGATATCAGGTGTTCCACAGGGTAGTGTTCTTGGCCCATTACTTTTCATACTAAATTATTTACACATGACATGTGGTTTGGCCTAGAAAACAAGTTTGTTGCATATGCAGATGATGCTACTCTCTTTGCATCAATTCCATCCCCTGAATGTAGATCTGAGTTTGGTGAATCCCTTAATAGAGATTTAGCTAAAATTAGTGCATGGTGCAAATTATGGGGTATGAAGTTGAATCCTAACAAAACTCAAAGTATGATTGTAAGTAGGTCAAGGACGGTGGCTCCTCAACATCCGGATCTCAGTATTGATAATGTTTCTTTAAATTTGTATGACTCTTTTAAAATTTTAGGTGTGATTCTTGACAGCAAATTTACTTTTGAGAAACACATTAGGTGTGTGTCTTCTTCAATTGCACAAAAAATTGGCTTTTTGAGAAAGTCTTTTAAGATTTTCGGTGATCAATCTATTCTGAAGAAGTGTTTTAATTCTTTCATTCTACTTTGTTTTGAGTATTGTTCTCCTGTCTGGTGTTCAGCTGCTGATTCTCATCTTAATTTGTTGGACAGAAACTTACAGTCTATTAGATTTCTTATTCCTGATCTAGATATTAATCTTTGGCACCGTCGTTCAATTAATTCATTATGCATGTTGCATAAGATTTTTCATAACTCTGTTCATCCTTTACATTCAGATCTCCCTGGACAATTTTATCCTGTTTGTAATACTAGGCAGGCAGTTAATTCTAATAGCCAGGCCTTCTCCATCATAAGGCTCAATACTACACAGTATTCTAGAAGTTTTATTCCAACTGTTACCAAGTTGTGGAGTGATCTTCCTAATCGGGTAGTTGAATCAGTAGAACTTCAAAAGTTCAAAGTTGGAGCAAATGTATTTATGTTGACCATGCTGACATGAGTCTTTTTATAGTTTATGTATGACATATCTGTTTTTGACGTTGTTAATAGTTTATATAGGACATATCTGTTTTGATGCTGTTACTGTTTTTAGAATGTTATATTGTTAATTTATTTTCATCATTTATTTATTTCCTTATTTCCTTTCCTCACTGGGCTATTTTTCCCTGTTGGAGCCCTTGGGCTTATAGCATCTTGCTTTTCCAACTAGGGTTGTAGCTTGGCTAGTAGTAATAATAATAATTATGTTACTCCACTTCTCTATGGTGTTGATGTGCGACATCTTCACAGTGGTGACCTACATCACCAGACAGGGGGCTTTGTATCCCACATGCTATGCCAACTGGCAGAGGGAATTCACCATTGGGTGCAAGTCACTGCAGTCTCTCTCTCTCAGTGAGATTCATTCCCGGGAAGAGGAATGTCATTGCAAAATGCAAACCATCTGAGCCGACCAGAGAAAAGAGTTGGTTCTGAATGATCTTTGCTTCCTCCAGTGTCTGGTGACTTTGTGGGGTTTCCAAACACTGGACATGTTTGCCACTCACCTGAACACTAAAATCCCAGTGTATTGGTCCCCAGCTCTGGACCCAGCAGTGACGATGGAAGATGATTTCCACCACCCATGGGATGGACTGGACTTTGACGCCTTTCCTGTGTTCTGTTGGATTCATTAGGTACTGAACAGAATCCGTCTTTCCCAAGAAGTCAGAGTAACACTATTTGCCACAAAGGGGCCTCAAGCAGTGTGGTATATAGACCTGCTGGGTCTAGAATGGCCAAACCTACTGCATCAAAAACACATTTGAAAGTTCCACTAGGCTGTCTTACTGCCTATCTCTTCATGGCTGCAGGTTATCCAGCATCTCCAAAAGAGAAGCTTTTTGAGACCGACTGTGAAACAGCTTTCCAGATACCTTGAAAAGCCTTCCACAGTAGTCTATTAGCCAAGTGGTCAACTTTCGGTGATTGGTGTCGGAGGGGGGATTATTGCTCTACTCAAAGCTACTATTCCCCTGATTGCAGACATTTTAGTGTCCCTGAGGAATGAGAAGTCCCTCTTAGTCACAGCGGTAAAAGGCTATCGCTAATCCTTGAGCCAAGTATTTAAGCTGAAGGCACTCAATCACCTACTCATGGGAACTCAGCTCTAATCAGAAGCTTCGAACAGACCTGCCCTCCTCGGGAGGTAAAAATAACTTTATTTATTATGTTATCTTATGTTGACATACAGTATTCCTTTTGATACCTGTTCTTGGCAGTGTTTCATCTCTATTTATTGTAGGTCATGGCGTACAGGGAGCTGACACTTTGGGCCAGCCTCTTCACAAGCCGGCCGAACTATCAAAGTTTGTGTATTTTATATGCGTGATTATAATCTGTTAGTTCTTTTATGATATAGAGCTTGAGGTGACCTCCTCCTGATGGAGCCTTTCTCCCACCTAAGGAAGAGTCCCCATATAAGTGACTCGGAAGTTTGTATCCGCGTAGGAACAAACTACAAATTTTTAACACAATTTGTATTTTTCCTTGCTATACAAGACTGAGTCATTTATGTAAAGGTCCCACCTCCTCCACCCCACAAGTCTTGATCAGGATAGGGTGAAGCTTGCTTCACAGCAGCATGTAACACTGTCCAGTAGTGGAGTTGTCTATCAACCTATTATGTAGTTACCATCTAGGCACTTTTTCTTTCTTTCTGGCCATAGTAAATCAACATAAGGGTAAACCCATATAAATGACTGTAGTGTATACAACAAATTCCTCGGCTCTTGCCTTTGTTATGGTCATTTCATGCGTTTGAGAGGTCAAATGAGAATTTTTTATTCATTGCTCCAAAATTTTTAGAATGTGATTGGTGGTAAAACTTAGAAAATAGACAATATAATCACTCCTCATTATTCAAAATCTTTTTTATTGCCTTGAAAAAAGGGAATTTGCAATTTGCTTGTAATATTTGTTATCATGATATCTAGATTGTGATATATCCTTTATACTTATAAGAAATATTTTCATATTCACATAGGAATTATTGCATCCTGCTGGGCAGCAATGGTTTATCATGGTCTTAGTGGTTATGTGGAACTTACCCGTAAAATTATAGCAACCGCTCGAAGGATATCAAAGGAGTAAGTATTTTGAAAATATTTGTAATATTTAGAAAGTATTGGATATTATGGAACAGAGTACCCTTATTGTGTCTTATTGAAGTTATTTGTATGCAGATATGTTTTATTATCAATCGAGATATATATTTTCTGGTATAAAAGATTACATTATCTGAACTAATTCCAAACTTCATACTCCTTAGGTGCAGTCAAATTCCAGGAATTTTTATTTATGGCAACCCCACAGTTTCAGTTGTTTCTTTTGGCTCTGAAAAGTTCAGCATATACACACTTGCTGATGCAATGAACAAACGGGGATGGAATTTGAATTCTTTGCAGTATCCACCCAGGTGAGATTTATATTGTTTTTAAGAAAATTATATTTAGTTACTTGCCTTTTTCTTGATTTTTAATACTCCACGAGGTATATTGGGTTTATGAAAGGAAACCCCTCAAATATTTGCTTGAACTTTCGAGTGACTGCGTGTGAACAAAGTGGTCTTCAAAGCTCTGTTGAAGAAAACATTCTGAACTAAAATGGTGGTGACCATCAGATAGCATCAGGAGGAGTACTGTACTGTTAATATTTTTCTCTAAAGTTTTATCTTTATTTTCTATTTTCCTTGACAGACTTGTGCTTCAAAAATATTTAGCACATAAATATTGAGTAAGTACTGTCATCGTCATCATCATCTCCCCCTACCCCTTTTGACGCAAAGGGCCTTGGTTAGATTTCGCCAATCGTCTCTATCTTGAGCTTTTAATTCAATACTTCTCCATTCATCATCTCCTACTTCGCGCTTCATAGTCCTTAGGCATGTAGGCCTGGGTCTTCCAACTCTTCTAGTCCCTTGTGGAACCCAGATGATCATTTTGTGAACCAATCCCTCTTTGGGAGTGCGAAGAGCATGGTTAAACCATCTCCATCTACCCCTCATTATGATCTCATCCACATAGGGCACTCGAGTAATCTCTCTTACAATTTCATTTTTAATCTTGTCTAGCCATTTAACTCCCAATATCCTTCTGTGGGCTTTGTTCTCAAATCTACCAAATCTATTGGATATTGTTTCATTGTTATATCATGACTCATGTGTATCCAAATATTAATTTTGAAAGAGAATATCAAGGCAAGAAAGACAATATCATGTCGCACCATACTAGTGCTATTTTAAACTTTATATCAGAAGCAGGTCTTCTGAAAGCTATTTAACTGTTATAAGGATGTTTTTTGTTTCATTATTTTAAATTGAATTACCATTTATTTATTTATTTATAACAAATAATATCAGTGTCAATGACCTTATTTTTCAGGATGCCAGATAACTGATAATCAATCAAATATCAAGACGAAGAAAGTAATGAGAACATGGTTTCTTGGTTGTTTATGAAAATATGTTCAAACCTCAACTTCTGAGCAGCTCATGTACATACACAAACTTGTACTTAGTAAGGATGGGTGATTAAAAAAATATTTAAAATGAAAATCCATGAAGTTCCTAAACACAAAAATATTCGTTTTGGTCAAATAATGTGTAAAATCCAAAACTAATGTCGTAATTTGTATCTAAATATCACAGCTTCATGATGCTTCTAGCATGTCAGTGTGTCGGGGTAGCATTATTATTATTATTATTATTATTATTATTATTACTTGCTAAGCTACAACCCTAGTTGGAAAAGCAGACTGCTATAAGCCCAAGGGCTCCAGCAGAGAAAATAGTCCAGTGAGGAAAGGAAATAAATTACGAGAGATAATTAAAAATTGAAATAAAATATTTTAAGAACAGTAATAACATTAAAATAAATTTTTCATAAATCAACTATAAAAAAACAAAACAAGAGGAAGAGAAATAAGATAGAATAGTATACCTGAATGTACCCTCAAGCAAGAGAACTCCACCCCAAGACAGTGGAAGACCAAGGTACAGAGGCTATGGCACTACCCATGACTAGAGAACAACGGTTTGATTTTTTAGTGTCTTTCTTTTAGAAAAGCTGCTTACCATAGCTATAGAGTCTCTTCTACCATTAGCAAGAGGAAAGTAGCTGCTGAACTATTACAGTGCAGTAGTTAAACCCTTAAATTGAAGAAGAATGGTTCGGTAAAGTCAGTGTTGTCAAGTGTATAAGAACAGAGGATTAGTACAAGTAGGGTTACACATAGCACACTACTCTCGGGAACTACTCCTTCCTGACATTTCCTCTCTAATAGAGCTTCCCCCACTCTCACTTGAAATAAATGATTGAATGATCAATGGTAGCTCTCCTCTTAATCTAAAATTATGAATGGGTTTAGGTATACCAATTCTCCATGCAGTATCATATGCCTTTTCAAGGTAAAAAAAAAAGACTGTTACTTGGTGCTGTTTGGAAGCGAAGGCGTCACAAATATTTAGAGCACTCAAGTCGTATCAACACATCAATCTTTGAGTGCATTTTTATAAATCCACACTGGATAGGTGATAAAATACCCTTCTTTTCTAGGTACCACACCAGTCTTGCACTGACCATCTTCTCCATGATCTTACATGAACAAAATTTCAATGCAATAGGTCGATAGCTTGCTGCTAAAAACTTATCCTTACCGGGTTTTATAAATGTTAAAATAATGGTTAGTCCCAAACACTTGGATAACTATGATCATGCCATATTCTGTTAATAATGCTTAAGATAGATAACTTAGTATTAATAGGTGCATGTTTAATCATTACATATGGAGTTCCTTTGAGTCCAGGGTCTGTATCATTACAAGTAGCAAGTGCAGAATCAAATTCTCTTTCAGTAAAAGGAGTATTGTAGGATTCTTCCTTTCCTGTTGCAAAATTTAATTTTTTCTGTTCTTTACTGTCCCTATACTGGTGACCAGGAGCTGCCTCATACTTGCATGATACATTTGAGAAATGATCAGCCAGGGCATTGCTAACCTCAGTTGCTTCAGTCACATACTGATCATTCACCTTCAACACTGGTGGTGGGTTGGGGGTAAATATGCCTGCCATCTTTTTTACTTTCCTCCATACAGAAGATGGTGGTGTTCTACTATTGACTGAGGAAACAAAAGATACCCAAGATTGGTGCCTAGCTTCTTTCATAGCATGACGGAACTGTGCTCTACATATTTTTTATAGTATCAAATTCTCCTCTGTACGACATCTACGCAATATAGTCAAAGATTTTCTTGTGGCTCTCTGCAAGGCTGTTAATTTTGAAGACTGCCACAAGACTGGTTGTCATTTAAATAACCTTGTGGTTTTTGGAATCAAATTTGATTCGTGCTGTATGGAGTATTCCATTCAGTAAGTCTTTGGCATCATCAACACTTTCAAACTGCTGTGCATTCCCCACAGTTTTGCTTAGCTCCTATAATTTATCCCAGTCTGCCTTGTCAAGGTTCCATCGTGGCAGTCTCTGCTGAGATAGATTACTCTTTGTATTTATAATAATTGGAGCATGATCAATTGTCTAAGGTTCTCCATTCAAAATCAAGAAGGCAGTTGGAGCTTGCAATTGAAAGGTCAATGTATGACAGGGTACCTTTCTGAACATGAAATTGTGTGGGCTCTCCTTTATTAGGGAATCCTACATCTTCATTCTTCAAAATTGATGATATAATATTGCCCCTCGTGTTTGCTAAAACATCACCCCATAAAGGATGTCTACCATTCAAATCCCCAAGTAAGAGAAAAGGTTGAGGGAGTTGTTGAATCACCTCTACTAAATTATCATACAAAATGTTACTATTTGGATGCAAGAACAGAAAGCAAATTGTATATTTTCTTACTTTATCAATCTGTACAACAACTGCCTGTAGAGGTGTACGAATAGACAAAGATATTTGAGGAACATCACGACAAACGTATATGAGACTTCCGCCATAGCTCCCTACTCGGTGATCATATTGTGTCCTATAGCTAATATATTCGCGAGGACAATGAGTATTATAAACAAGTTTGCTCTCATGAATGAGGAGCTTGAATTCTTCATGTTTGGCCATTTAACCCTGACAATTCCATTGCAGAATTGAGGAAAAAACTATGGTTTATTTTCTGGAAGACCTCTTGGATGAAGTCTTCCCATTGGCAATTTTTTATCTAACACTGTTTCCTTGAGGTTTCTTTAGAGGGTCTTGATATATTGGATTTTATATTTGTCTTTTTTTGTGTGTCCTTTTGATCTAATTGTTGAGATGGATGGTGGACCTCAACTTGAATTTCTGATTTATTCAAGTTATCTTCCGGTTGATCAGAAACATTGATAGACAAAATATCAAATTTATTTGATGTCATAACTTTGTTTCTTATGGAAGGGGGCGAGAGATGGAGGTCTCTCTCTTTTTTTATTAATAGGTGGTGAGCTACCAGGTTTTTGCACCTTCCTCACTACAGGTGCACCTGGTAACTTTGTTTTAAGTAGAACCTCTTTCAAATCAGTAAGGACATGGCCTGAAAGAGGTTAGAACTATTTTAGCGTAGGTACGTCTGTTCATGCATTACAAAATCTTTTGTAACTTCTCCAATATCCAAAGATTATCTAATGAGTGTATTCAAGTGAACAACAGTTTATAAGACTGAAATGCTTTAAATAATCACTAGACACTTTGTACATAGCTTGAGAACTAGTTTCCTATTGACTCTCAGAGAACTGGTTTCTTCAGTTTATGCTGTATACTGTACACAATCCAACTAGTATTGCACATTCTGGTAACTTCTACAATTCTTAATACTCTCTCAAATATATACTAGTGTTCTAGAAGTCTACCGAAATACATAGTTGTTCCAACACAAATACTTACCTCGAACTACTTTCTTTGGAGTCACTTGTGATCTCCTCTCTATCGACCAAGGTTTTCGCGCCGTTACCCCCCTACTCCGTTCTCTACATAGGCCTACCCCCGCCGCCAAGGAATGCGCCCCGAGGGCAGGATCAGGGCAGGTCACTGCCTCTCTGGGTCATTCTCCTCATTAAGTTCCTTGGTCGCGAGCTGTTCTTCTCAAGTGTTACCGTGCGTTCACCCTGTGTGTGTCCCCAGTGTACTTATAGCTCCCTTAGTGTTGTGCCATTCGTGTGCGAACGATGGATCACGCTCGCCGTTGCCCTGGGTCTAGAGCTGGAAAGTCGTGTGGGGCTTTCCTCTCAAAGCCAGAGGTAGATCCTCACTCCCTTTGTTCCTCGTGTAGGGGGAAAGTTTGCTCCTCCGCGGACACGTGTCCGGAGTGCGTAGGTTGGGACGATATTCAGTGGGTACGCTACGGTACTAAAAAGAAGAAATCATCGAAGCGTTCCCCCAGGAAGATTAGTGTCGTATCTTCGTTACCGTCGGCCAGTGATCGGTCCGACGAAGCCTCGGCTTCTCCGTCTCCTTCGCAGAGGAGAGGGCAAGAAGTCTCTAGTGTTGTGGAAGGTCAAGGCGTTCTTCCCAGGGAACCCAGTGCGAGGGAAGAACCAAGGGCGGGCCCCTCTAGGTCTAACGAAGGGCCCGGTAGTGCTTCGGGTGAGTCAGGCCTTGTGATGGGGGGCCACGCGTCCTCTGAGGACCCCTTATGGGGCAGTGTTGTAGTCTCAGAGTCCCCGCCACCCTCGTGGGCTGGTGCGTCGGGCTCTCCCCCGCCAGGGGACAACCAAACTAAAGTTCGCCGTCCGAGTAGCGATGCCTTCGGATGGAAGCTACCGAAGACGCAAGGGAGGTCGCCGCTGAGAATGGACGTGACCCTGGACCCCTGGCTCCTTAGCATGGAACGGTTAGACTCTTTTCCGACGATCCCCACGGCGGTTCCCGATGATTTTCTCCAGCCCTCGATCTCGGGCACCCAGCGTCGGAAGAAATCCCCCGCGGACCACGCAAACAGCCGTTACGCGAGAAACGTGGCGTCGTCAGACTCGTCGGAAGTGGATTCGTCTTCCGAAGAGGAGGTCAGGGTGAAGCGTCGCAAGCGAAGGGAGCTGTTCGAGAGCGAGCATTCCCGCTCTAGGTCAAGGTCGCGAGTTAGCAGAAAGCGCTCCTGCTCCCAGTCTCGTAAGTATAAGAGAAGTGTTTCTCCCGGAGGCGCCTGGGTCTACGTGCCTTCGGGGGAGTCCAAGACACTTCATTCACCAGACCATCGGTCCAGCGAACATGCGACTAGGCTGCCGTCCTCTATGCACAGCCTAGAACCGCGCGATCTGGCACGCAGAAAAGACCTCTCGAAGAGGCATAAGTCCTCGAGGCCTCCGGTTCACCCCGCCCAGCGGGGGGAAACGCGCTTCTTAGCAGGCAGCCTGGCCGAACCAGCCCAGCTGGTGCGGCCATTGAGTAGAAAGGAACGGTTCCCGTTGTCGGGTCAGCCCACCGGGACCGTGACCTCCGCTTCCAGAGCCTTAGGGCAACCGAGAGCCCTCACTGAGCCGGCGGTACCCGCTTTGCCCCAGGATCCACCCACTTATGGAGCTCACTACCGGTACAGGACTGCCCCCCTGGACCCAAGAGCTGGACGGCCGGTCTGCCTGGCCAGCAACCCAGCGCCCCCACTCCAGGCCGAAGCCTCGGCTGACGGAGGAGAAGCTTCCCCGTCGGAGGACTCCGCCTATAGAAGAGTAGTGGGACTCATCAGAAGGCAGCATGGGATTACGGAACCCTCGGCTCCGAGGGGTGATTCCTGGAGGTCAAGCCTCCTGAGGATTACTCATCACGCCGCCCTTCCGAAGTCTTCCCTGGCCCTTCCTCTTGCCCCAGACCTGGTACTAGGGCAGGAGTACATAGACAACTTGGTGGCCAGCAATGCAGAGGCCCCCAAGTCCCAGAGTGCCTCGAAACTGCTCCAGAGCCTCAAATCGCAGGGTAAAGTGTATATTCCGGAAGGGCGTCGACCAGGCCCCTGTAGAGTGGACCCGGCCTTGGACGTCCTAGGTCAGGGCGGCTCAGACGAAAGGGCTTCTTCAGCCCCAGTTTGCTTCTCTCCTACGGAGGCCGCCATGATGGAGGAGATGTCGCGGGACCTGATCAACGTCTCCTCATGGCTGGACTGGTGGGATTCCACGTTAGTAAACGTCCAAGCCTCCGTCGACCCCGAAGATCCTGAGCAGCAAAGCCTCCTGACGGACCTTCTCACCTCCGGGGGGAAGACACTTAAGTTCCTCTCGTATCAGGCGCTCGCCCTTACGGCCAATTGGGTCCTCCGTAAACGAGACACGGTCCTGGCCAAGGTATCTAGGAGGATCCCAGATAGAGAGGCCCGGGCCGTACGTAGCCTTCCCTTGTGGGGTGAGTCGCTGTTCCCGTTGAAAGAACTGGAGAGCCTGATGGAGAAAGTGTCAAAGAGGAAGGAGGCCAACGTCCCCAGACCTGCGTCGTCCAAGAGACCTCCCTACAGGAGGGCCGCCTCAGATAGCGCCGTGACATCTCAGGCCGCCCCCAGCACTTCGAGGAGAGAAGCCCCCTCTTCCTCCTGGGCAACAACTCCTCAACCCTCCCGCAGAGGAGCACCAGCTTCGTCTAGCTCCTTCAGGTCGGGTTACTCCGCCTCTAGGAGAGGCAGGTCAGGCCGCCCCTCTAGAAGAAGGTAGAGGGAGAGGCCCCCTACTCCCGCCCAAGCCTCGGGTTGGGGGATGCCTCGGACCACATTGGCAAGCATGGAAGGCACAAGGAGCGGATCCTTGGACAGTGTCCGTCCTGAAGGAGGGCTACAGGCTTCCCTTCCTAGCAGATCCCCCCCCTCTTATTCCAGCCAGCCAGACAGAATGGTTGGCCCCCAGGGACCCGATGAAGAGGGCCGCCCTTCAAGAGGAGATTTCCTCCATGTTGGAGAAGGGTGCCATGGAAGAGGTCCTTCTCCCAGGCCCAGGCTTCTACAGCCGCCTGTTTCTGGTAGAGAAAGCAACGGGGGTGTGGAGACCCGTGATAGACCTGTCGGCCCTCAACAAGTTCGTCAAGAAGACGGACTTCAAGATGGACACCCCAAAATCCGTCCTGCTGTCCTTGAGGGAGAAAGATTATATGATGACTGTCGACCTCAAGGACGCATACTTCCAGATCCCTGTCCACCCGTCGAGTCGGAAGTTCCTCCGGGTAAAATGGGGTCCCCAGATCCTGCAGTTCAAGACCCTTTGCTTCGGCCTGTCGACGGCCCCTCAAGTGTTCACGAGGGTCTTCGCGACGGTCTCCGTGTGGGCTCACGAACGGGGTATCCGCCTCATCAGGTACCTGGACGACTGGTTGCTCCTTTCCACCTCAAGGGCCCTCTTGGAGGAACAAGGGAGAAACCTCCTCCAGTTTTGCAGGAATCTGGGGATCGTAATCAATCTGAAGAGACGGCACGGGGTACCTGGTCGGAAAGCGAAAAGCGTCTACACATCAATGTCCTAGAACTAAGAGCAGTTCAGAAGGCGTGTCTTCACTTTGCAAGTCGTCTAAAGGGAAACACCGTGGCGTTAATGTGCGACAATGCCACGGTAGTAGCCTACATAAAGAAGCAAGGGGGCATGAGATCGAAGGAGCTGTGCGACCTCGCCATAATCATCCTGAATTGGGCAGACGAACAGCAAGTGGTGCTGCTGGCAAGGTTCATCCCCGGGAAGAAGAACGTTCTGGCCGACGGCCTCAGCAGAATGGGTCAAATAGTGGGGACAGAGTGGTCTCTACACCCAGAAGTAGCCAGACTCATCATTCAACGTTGGGGCTCCCCGGTGATGGACCTCTTTGCAACAAAGCTCAATGCCCAACTTCCGGTCTATTGCTCCCTGGTCCCAGACCAAAATGCAGCCCTAGAAGACGCCTTCCAGCACAAGTGGGACAACCTGGATGTGTACGCTTTCCCCCCCTTCACGTTGATAAGACAGGTGCTCAACAGAGTAAGGGCCGCCCGAAACCTAAAGATGACTTTGGTAGCGCCCTGGTGGCCGGAGAGAGAGTGGTTCGCAGACCTAAAGGACCTAGCAAGCCAACCACCTTGGCCTCTGCCCGCCAGGTCAGACCTCCTGCACCAACCGCACTTCTTCAAGCTCCACGACAACCCTCTCTCTCTTCGCCTTCACGCCTGGAGACTACCGAGCGGCTCCTGAAGAAGGAGGGGTACTCCACCACCACAGCTAAGAGAATGTCCCTATACCTGAGGAGATCCTCGACCGCGGTATACCAGGCGAAGTGGGCCTCCTTCACGAAGTGGTGCTCGGAGAAACATATTAGACCTCTTAAAGCTTCGGTCCCGGACATAGCAGATTTTCTGGTGTATCTTAGAGATAAAGTGGGAATGTCAATTCCAGCCATTAAAGGAGTTCGAGCCGCCTTAGGCCAAGTCTTCCTCCTGAAGGGCATCGACCTGGGGGCCTCAAGACACATAGCGATGCTGATCAGGAGTTTCGAGCAATCCTGCCCCCCTCAAGCAAGTAGAGTGCCCAGGTGGGACTTAGCCAAGGTCTTGAAGATGCTAAGTCGTCCCCCCTTTGAACCCCTGAAAGATATCGGAGACAAGGATCTCACCCTCAAGACCGTTTTCTTGCTAGCCTTAGCTTCCGCTAAGAGAGTGGGCGAGATCCATGGTCTGTCTTACGACGTTTCTCACTCCAAAGGGTAGAAAGAAGTATCCTTCAGGTTCGTGCCCTCCTTTGTGGCTAAGACTCAGAACCCAGCAGTCTGGGACCCGAGGTTTGAAGGTTTCTCAATTCCTGCCATTCCCAAGACGGGCATTACGGAAGATTTGAAGTTATGCCCAGTACGGACGCTCAGGAAATACATGGAAAGGACAGCTCATCTCCGACCAGGTATCAAAAACCTCTTCGTTTCCACAGGTGTTAATAGGAAGCAAGTTTCCAAGAACACCATTTCCTTCTGGCTGAGACAAGTCATCGCTAGAACCTATGAAGAGGATAAAATGGCAGTGCCAGGCACTCCCCGGCCCCATGACATCAGGGGTCTGAGCACCTCCTTGGCCTTTGAGAGAAACATGGCGGTGGGGCAGATCCTACAGGCAGGCACTTGGTCGCACCAGTCAACCTTTACTGCCCACTACCTCAAGGATTATTCAAGGAAATCCTTGGACGGGTTCTCCATTGGGACAGTCATTGCCGCCCTCCAAGCTGTGTAGCGGTAAGGCCAGAGGCTGTCCCCAACGATGAACACATTCTTCGCGACTACACTTCGGAGGAAATCGTCAGAAGAATTTTTTAAGAGGTGAGTCTTAGATAATAGCGTAAGGTTGCGCAGTTACCCTCACTCCCGCACTCTGATAGGCCCCCGCATTCCATAGCCCTCTAGGCCCTACGTGCCAAGTCAAGTGTCAGAATAGCACTCCCGCCTCCTAAAGTATAAGTCTCCAAAGAAAGTAGTTCGAGGTAAGTATTTGTGTTGGAACAAATCAAAAATTTTAAGTAATTTTTATTTTTCCTAACATACTTACCGAGAACTACTTTCGGGTAATGGCCCTCCCTTCCGTCCCCGAGTGCCATCCTTCCTTTGCCAGGTTGGGCTAATACAATGAACTTAATGAGGAGAATGACCCAGAGAGGCAGTGACCTGCCCTGATCCTGCCCTCGGGGCGCATTCCTTGGCGGCGGGGGTAGGCCTATGTAGAGAACGGAGTAGGGGGGTAACGGCGCGAAAACCTTGGTCGATAGAGAGGAGATCACAAGTGACTCCAAAGAAAGTAGTTCTCGGTAAGTATGTTAGGAAAAATAAAAATTACTTAAAATTTTTTATTTTTGGCCTCACTGTCATTATGACTATTTGTAACTGTATTCCGATGGTTTCAACCCATCTTTAGAATATTCACAGAAAGGAGAATTACTCTAAGCATGAATTAACTGATTTCTACTCTATAAAATAACACATAAATAAATACTAATCAATAATTTGAACATAACAAAATACTACACAAATAAAATATTACATTACCCAGTTTACATCATGACATATCACTAAATGAATGTCATCTATATATTGCATAGGGGATAGAGGCCCTATGCAAACAGTGCTTCTTGACAAGCATTGTAGAATCAGGTAGTCAATAACTTTGATGCCTTCCCCACTCTTAATGTAGAGGTTAGAAATATCTGGAAAGTTGCTAGGAAGGTTTTTGGATAACACTTCACAGACATGAATGCAGATGGCATCAAGAAACACAGAGAAGGTTGAGGATTTGTTGTGAAAAGTCATTTTTGTTCTCGCAGTCATGTTATGTAACATTACAATGTTAATTTTCTGTTGTAAGTTAGGCTAGTAAAAGTTACTGTTTTTTGTTATGGCTTATAAAAGAACCTTCTGAATTTCTATAATTATTTTTTTTTCATTTTCAGTGTTCACATAGCAGTCACAGTTTTGCATACTGAGCCTGCCGTTGCTGATAAACTTATCAGTGACATTAAGGAAATTACTGAAGAGTTGATCAAGAATCCTCCAAAGGTGGAGGGCGAAAGTGTAAGTTATAAACTTCTATTTTTTTTTTTATTCTAAGTTGTTTCTGCACAAACGAACCATGTCCTATAATAGGAGAATGACTGTGAAGTTGGACAGCCATTAGAATATAATAAGGGGCAGTAGTTACCACTAATGACAGGGGACAGAGAATCTCCGCCCATCTGTCTGTAAGCGTGGTGAGTACTTTTGACTTGTCCTGCAAGCAGTGCGAATGTACTTGCAGTCTCTCATATTTTTATGGCTGTTTTGATTTGCTTTCTTACCCTTTCCAGAATAAATAAGTACAAAGACATGTGGTTGTATCTGAGTAAAATGGGTAAAAAGTGTGATAAGTTTATATACAAAACCTGCTCTTGATTCCCATAACCTTATGTGTTTTTTTAAGGAGAATGATTGTTCATAGTCATCCCCTCGTGAAAAGGGCAAGTCATGGCCTCCTCTGCAGTGGGTGGAGTTCACCAAGAAGAAGTGGGCTAAGAAGGACACTTTTAGAATCGGCTTTGACTACACCAAAACTGATGCTGAAGAAACTTTATAGGGCCTTCTTTTCTTCTGGTGATTCTTGCTTGTGTGTCCCCTCTAGGTCTGTGGGAGGGGGAAAATCTCAGCTCAGCTTTTGGTAGATTGTCAGAGAAAGAAATTTCACCTTACCCAAGTAATGGTGAAAATCCTCTGCGTTTTCTTCAAGGATCTCATGTGGATTTACAGATTACCAATGACAACCTTGACCCTAAGGAAGTTGTGGCCTTCCTTGAGCATCACTGGTGCTTAGTTAGTGGGAAATCTGCTGAAAGTATTTGCTGCTACCATGACTTCTGAATCTTCCTCTGCTGTGACTATCTCTTCTGCTACACCTGCCAAGGTTCTGGAGGGTATAGCTCCCTGCTGGTGTGGTCTCATCTGCTGTTGAAGAGGCCCCTGTGGTCTCTTCCTCAGAGGGAGCATCATCATTGGTCTCCCAAGACTTCAACCTGAAAGTAGACTGGCAAGAAGAAGAAGCTCCTCTTCCTTGTCTTCGTCTGATTTTTTAGACGTTGCTGCTTCTAAGAAAAAGAAGTGGTCATATAAGTCCAGACTAATTGATAAGAGTCACATTAGATTCTGTCCAATCTCTCCCAGGTAAGTGTGAGATAGATGGTGTGATACTAAGAACCAACTCAGGCAGGGAAGGTTTCTTGGCACTTGCTTGGTATTGTACTGAACCGAAGCTTGCGCACTGTCGGTGAGGATCAGCTGATCAGAAAACCTGTGTGTGTGAGAGGACACAAGAAAACATATAGAGCTTTCCACTGTATGTAAATATGAATTATTGTTTTAATATTTCATTGGCTTATAAAGTATACATTGACTTTAGATTATTTTAAAGTCACCTTTAATTAATACAGTATTGATTTCTGTATCTAATACTTGAAAGGGTGACATCAACAAGAAATAATGAAATTCAAAACTGAAATAGCACTGCAAGTATAGCAAGTTATGAAATGCTTTTTATATTTTAGCAATTTGTAACAAGTGCATGCACATTCTGAAATATTTTTCTTGATTTTATGAACTGAAAGGATTCTAGCTTAATTGTTATGCTACCCTCTCTTTCTCTTTTGTAATGTGTTTTATTTATGAAATTTAGTGCTCCTAACTAATCTAGCTGTGCAATTTAAAATTCAGTCTTGATTTTTAACTTTCTGTGTACAGTAATGACTCGCAATACAAAATTAACTGGTTCTATAGTGGCTTTCGCACCGTGATTTTTTTGCGTTATGAGTCGCCTTTTATGTGGAAATAGCCTAATTTGTTCTACGCCCTACAAACCACCACATTAAATTTTTACAATAAGACTAAACTGTACTAAACACAATAAATACAACCATTTGGATCATTCACTAATAACCTAACCATTAATAACCTGTAAATGAAAAGTATAATTAGAACAGACAGTACAATAATGCAATAATAAATAGAAAATACAGTAACAAAAGTATGGAACTTTACCATTGAAGTGAGGCGATGTCCGAAAGCGAAGTGACAGAGGTGGATTACAAACGGCAGAAAACATTAACAAGTGAGAGAAAACATTAACACGTGGGAGAAAACATTAACAAAACATTTACAAAACACATTAACAAATGGCAGAAAATATTAACACAACTATGCGATAAAATTAGAATTAATTTTTTTGGCCTTTTTCTAATTTTGCATTTTCTTTTTACTTTTGTATTTTCTAAATTTAATAATTTTCTTCATCACTTCCACTTTTTGGGGGGGGGGGGGAATCACTTTCAGCTTCCTCGTGGCCTACTAGTATCGAAGGCCTCTTTAATAAATAACTATCCAAGGAAGCGTGTTTCTTCCTGCTTCTTAAAATGTTCCTGAAATGACTCAAGCAAACGTCATCTATGTACTCAAGAGCACGACCTATGTGAACCTTTCTGGACGTCCCATGGCTAATAATATATACATTCCAAGGCACTTCCCCCAATTTTTTGGATTAGCCGACATCAAACAAATGAAACAGAAAAGGGAACCTCCCCTCTCTACGTTCCTCCCAGCCTGACAAGGGACTCAACCGAGTTCGGCTGGTACTGCTAGGGGTGCCACAGCCCACTGAATCCCCTACTGCTGCTACCTCTGCGGTCATCCAAGGCACCGGAGGAAGCAGCAGGGCCTACCGGAACTGCATCACAATCGCTCGTCATTCATTCCTATTTCTAGCACGCTCTCTTGACTCTCTCACATCTATCCTCCTATCACCCAGAGCTTCCTTCACTCTATCCATCCACCCAAACCTTGGCCTTCCTCTTATACTTCTCCCATCAACTCTTGCATTCATCACCTTCTTTAGAAGACAGCCATTTTCCATTCTCTCAACATGGCCAAACCACCTCAACACATTCATATCCACTCGAGCTGCTAACTCATTTCTCACACCCGTTCTCACCCTCACTATTTCATTCCTAACCCTATCTACTCGAGATACACCAGCCATACTCCTTAGACATTCCATCTCAAACACATTCAATTTCATATAAATCTTACAAGAGTATGATACATCAGGGACAGGCTGTTCAGGCTTCACTACTAATGAAATCAAGGCATGATCAGATGTCCCGACTGGAGAACCAACCTTACTTGTTATAACGCCAGGGGAGTCAGTGTATACGAAGTCCAAGCAGCTCACAGCCTGATTCAGAGGCAAAGTCTAAAGCTCGTAAGCTATGGCGATCGGTAGGAGAGATTGAACTTAACCCCTCCATATGGTGAGCAATGAAATCACCAACAAAGGCAAAAGAGACCTCTCTCTATCATCTTCTTGTATCTTAGTCATAATGGTAAAAAGATAATGGAAGATAGAATCATCTATGTCTGGGTTCTGGTAGATTGAATGCAAATAGAAGTTGTTATGCCTACCACAGACTTTTATTACCTGAATCTCATGACATCCACATTCAAAGCAGGACTTTTGAGAAGCAGGGTACTCAGTCCTAACATACGCGGCCATTCCCCTGGCCCTAGTTATGGCATCACGTTTCAACATTATTGGCTTCTTAAAACCAGTTATAAGGAGCTCAGATGAGTACCTTATATTAGAAACCAAAGTTTTTAAGCACAAAATAACATCATACTGTGTAAACGCAACTGTAAGGTCTTAGATATTTGCTTGAAGACCTCGAATATTGCAATACAGTAGACGACATTGAAGAAATCTAGGACCTACTGTTTCCGGATTGTGCTCAATGTCTCCAGAGAGCATAAGAATTAATGGTAATAAAAGATGCATCATACTTACCAACTAAATTAACAAGAATTATAACCAAAAAAATGTGTTTTAAGGTAATATAAATAAAGTGATTGATCAAACCCATAGACTAGATAAAAAGTAGGAAAAACTGGTCAACATGGAGGAGCTGATACACCATGCAAGGCTAAATACTCTCCAGGATAGCCACTTCAACTGAAGGGAGGACAGTAAGAATGGTTTTGAGAAGAAATAGAATCAGATAAGGAAAAGACAACCTCTTGATGAACCACCAGGCATCCATGGCCCTTCTATTAATCCTGCCCAACATACCCTTTTAAAAAAAACAAGAGAAGAGAAAAAAAATAAGATAGGATAGTGTGCTCGAGTGTACCTTCAAGCAAGAGAACTCTAACCCAAGACAGTGAAAGACCATGGTACAGAGACTATGGCACTACCCAAGACTAGAGAACAATGGTTTGATTTTGGAGTTTCCTTCTCCTAGAAGAGCCGCTTACCGCAGCTAAAGAGTCTCCTCTACCCTTACCAAGCGGAAAGGAGCCACTTAACTATCACAATACAGTAATTAGCCCCTTGAACAAAGAATTGTTTGGTAATTTCAGTGTTGTAAGGTGTATCAGGAAAGATTGGAATGTGCAAAGAATAGGCCATACTATTCGGTGTGTGTAGGCAAATAAAAATGAGCCGTAACCAGAGAAAAGGATCCAATGCATTACTGTACTGCCAGTCAAAAGATCCAATAACTCTCTAGCAGTTGTGTCTCAATGGGTGGCTGGTGCCCTGGTCAACTTACTACTGTACTACATACTGTACCTGTATGTTTTATTTTATTTATTCTTAGATAATTTACCTTTTTTTTTGTTTTAATTAGGATTTTTATAAACAATATTCACATTTATTTGGTTGCTAGAGATATTTCCAAAGTTCTTTTGGATATTAAAAAGTAAGAAACATGAAAATAATTGATATATTCATATTTAAGTGCAGTCAGTAGGCAATGGGGTGCCAATTAACCAATACAATAAACACTGAAGTGATTCTCGTCTATGTTTAAAAGAACTCCTGTTCAAGTTAAAGTATCAGAACTATTTGTCATTTGGTAAATAAAATTTCATGCTTGGTAGGATGGATTGATATATTTTTTCATCTTATTTTTCATTATAGGAATTTCAAGTAGTTTTACTCTTTCCTCAGGCTGCTATGTATGGAATGGCGGCAAGCATCCCTGATCGTTCAGTGATTGGTGAGATTGCTTGGGTCTATCTTGATGCTGTCTACTCAACAATAAGTGGAAAGAAATCGGATCCTGTAGTGAGCAATGGCATAGGAAATTCTGAAGAATAAAAGGATTGTTGTTTTGAATTTCCAAATACCAGCCTAATGAACTGTACTTTAATCTCTTTTGTGATAAATACAATATGCAATTTTTAATTACCTTATCCTAAAAATGCAAGCTTTCAATAACCTGCAGGGACGTGTTTTATTTGCTTCCACATCATAAAATCACTGAACTTAAAAGCATCCTTAATGGGGATTTTAACCTCTGTATAGATTGTATTTATAATGATTAGTATATACTGTACATCTGTAAGAAAAATAGAAATCCAAAACATTATGGCTGTGGTTGTAATGTGTCTATATACATAGAAATGCTGAGTAAAATGCTGACTGAAGATTTTGTGTTACAGATATAATTATTTTTTATGGAACTTTATGTATTCACAGGAATTTTTGCCTATCAGGACTCAATTTGCCATAAAGTACTTATCATGTTTGGTTGATTCTATGAATTGAAGTTTAAGTTAGGCAGTTAAGTAGGTCATTGTTTTTTTTTTTTTTTTTTAACTGAAAATAATATAGTTCAGAGATTTTCTTGTTTTTAAGGCTGCTCCCTTGAAGGGGATAACATTTTTTTCGTGTTTAAACAGCAATGCTGTTATAATATAAAATATTTAAATGTCTGTAATACATTATTATAGTTATTGTGTCTTTCATGATATAATTAAATTAAATTCAAACTCAGGTAGCCATATGTAATTTATTTACTAACAAAGAATTACAGCTATCAACCTTTGAAAATGATATTTAACATTTTTGGCCTCTCTTATAAGAGTTTTAGGTTCATAGCTCGGTAGCTTTTGAAATATTTACTATTGACGGTACACTGGATATTCAAGCATACTAAACATTGAAGAAATGCATGAATTTTCTGATATAGCTTATGCAAGCGATAATATTCGTCCCCTTTTTGATAACAGTGACATTTGTCACGTGAAATTCTAAGCAGTTCCATTTCCAAAGAAGATACCCTGCTCAAGTAATGTTCTGTTGTCCTTGCTGTAGCACAAACTACTGTATAAGTTTAACTGGAATATAATTTGCAATTTAATATTTTGTTGCTATCCAGAGAATACATTTACCATAGCTTCTTATTCAAATTTAGAAGTCCGTCCATTATCATGTTATATTTTGTAATTGAACTAAATCATCAATTTTAGTGTGTGTATGAATATTAAGTGCAGGTCTAAATAATCACAATCAGAAGTGTTTGTGTGTTCTTGGTCCCCTCATGAAAAATAAAGTACAGTATATATGGTTAAATTAGTGATCCCTTTATGAAGAATAAAGCACACATATCTTTATTTAAACCTAACATAGCACTAAAAGTTATGCTTTATATTTGAATTTTCATAAAAAATTTCTTTACTTAAAATTGCTGAATATGAGTATTGTATATGAAAAGAATAAGTTTTTGTATCCATAATTATTTTGCTTTTTTAAGATGAGATGTAAATTTTTTTTCTTCAAAATTATGTGCATAATGTGAGCTAGTGTAAATTTTATAAAGGCCAATAAGAAATTTACTTTAAATTTAAGCAGTCTCTAACCATTTGAGTATTAAGGTGGTGTCTGAAGACTATTGGAATGTGTAACCCAAACTTAAAGATTTCAGTTTTATATTAGGAAAAAGTTCATAATTTGCAGAGGGGCTTTTGCAGTACATCTCCAAATAAATTAGTACGAGAATGTTGACTTGCTTCTATCCCTACATTGTAGCATTGTTTATTGATAAGTAATTCTCTTACCTTTTGTGGGGTGGAGGAAACTAGAATGTAGTAACATTTAAATTCCTGTTAAAAATTACTTATATAAAAAAGTGAATTAAATTTGCAGTCCCCCAATACTATACTGTACTATATTTTCTAGAACAATGTTCATAATGTTGTTCACCGTTTTATCAGGAAATTGGTTACGATTGGTCATTTTTATATCTTTAGGCTATCAGTGTGAAGCATTTGAGTATTTCATAACATAATTTGTTAAGTTATTTCATCTGAATTTCAAAACTTCAAATCCCGCTAAAAATTTATATTGCAAGAGTCATAGGAATAGTTTTTTTTATTGAACTACCACCATATATGTTTAAACAAAGAATTATGATTCTCATGATTTTTTAAACATGCTAGATCCCTGCCATTAAAGGAAAGCTGGCTGTGAAATTAATTACATTGAATATTATGATATGACCTTATTACGAAAAGGATTAAATGGGGAATCCTGCTGTGCAATTATTGTAATATTCAACTATGCTGACTCTTATATGATAATGGTGAATTAAAACAAAGTGAAAGTAGTGCTGTTTTAGTGTTTATATTTAATTTCAAAGTTCATAAGTGCTTTTTTTTTTAAGTCAGATGAGTTTTATGTTTTTGACTATCAGGTGCTACTCTAAACTTGTGAAATGTTTAAAGAGTCCAATTTTATTGTTTTTAATGGCTGCCATTTAGTAATTTGTGTTTAACTAATTGTATTGATCCCCATCTTAGAGTTTCTAGAACTGAGTTCCTTGAATGTTATTTTGTAGATGGTACATTAGCTTTTCGTTTCCTCTCTGTTTCTTTTTGGGCTTCTTTCAATTAGCTGTACAACTTATAACTTGACATCTAAGGAAAAAATCATCTATGTCAGCCATAGAAGAGTTTAGAAATGGAAGTCTTTCAAAGTAGAGTATACAATGCAATCGGAGGTACTGTGGTTTCAAATGACACCATCCCCTTCTACAGAAAGAGTTCCTTGACTATTTGATTTGACCTACTTACATCAAAAGCAAGTACAGAATTACAGTATTGTTATATAATTTATATATACTGTACCACTGAGTCAAAAGGCTTTCTGGACACCTGCATTTTTATGACCCTGAATACCAATTCAACAGGATGAACAAATTTTGTGAAGCAAGACCTCGTGAAAATGGTATGTATCAGAACTTTCTTGTTACTCATTTGTAAATTAATTTTTCTGTAGTGGTCTTTGATGACCACATTATAAGGCAGATAAGAACCTGAGGACAGAAGGGAAAACTATGAAGCAAAATGATTTCATGAAAAAAGTTTGTCCAATGGAATGTCTTAAAAGTTATTTACTCTTACATTGTGAGAGCAAGTGAATAGCTGCTGTAATTTGAGTTTACAGCTGTTAGGCATCAAAAGGACTCAAATGAATCATGCTAAGAAATGCAGCTAATGGAAGAAAGGAAGGTTACAGTGAAGTGGACTATATGATTAAGTATGAAGAATTTCAAGGTGGTGAAAAAATTAAGTAGGGCTATAAAACAACATAAGGTTGTACTCTAGGAACTAAAATTTAAAGTGTAACTGATTTCATTTTTCATAGCAGAAATTAAAGTGCCACATAGTAGGTTATTGTCAACAGGTCACCTCATGTGATGCATGATGGCCATTACTCAATGGTCTTTACAGTGTTTGTTTGTCCTATAGCTGCACATCCATTATATCCTCCTCCACCTCCATTCTTGCTTCCTTTCTTCAAGCTTACTGTCCAACTAATTCATATTGTAACAGCCGGGTTTTCTTCCTTTTGAACTGTGAAAGGCCTCACGGGTCTCATTTGTCCGGCTCTAAAACCATAATTCGTAAATCCAATCTCATATATCCCAAATTCATAATCCAATCCAGTCCAAAACTAGGAAATGGAAAAAGCTGTGACCGATGATCTCTCTCCCTCTTGCTGTCCTGCTCATTAGGTTTTGTCTTTCTTTAATTTTCACCTCTTAGTTGAGATTAAATCCATAGAACATTAGGCCAGCCATGAAGAAGTCTTAGTACTTAATAAGGTTCAGGAGGGAGGGTACTTATGACCAGAACAAAAAAAAGGAAAATGGGCTTCAATTTTAACTATAATAGGTTACTTAGCAATTCCACTATTGGGCAGCATTACATGCTGCTGTGATACAAGTTCCATTATACTCCTGGTGTGTCGTTAGTGTATATGAACGAGGGGAAACTTTTGATGCTATTACGGGTGAAACCTATAGAAGTGAAGAGCCATTCTGCAGAAACTCCACTATAACGGGCTCACCAATCAGCATGCTAGTGGGAGGCGAGATGTGTAAATCAGAATAATCGGGAACCTAGCACACTGGGACTAGATCGGGCACTGAAAGTGACTCGTGATCACTTGTTACATAGGGTGATAACACATTCACAAAATTATCATCAATGATTAATTCCTGGCCTCCATCCTCCATAATTGGAGCTTCAGAGGGCTCAAGAAACAAAGGAGCATGGTTGGGGATATAAGTCATCAAAGAAAAGGTAGCCTACATTTTTTAGTGTCACTAGAAGACGAAGAAGGAGAACGATCCCTTTTGGCTTGTTTCTTTCAACAGGAACGATATCTCTCATTGGGAGGATGGCCACTCCCTACGATACTCACATGGAGATTCCACAGAACAGTGTTTCCTACAGCATGAAGAACAAGAGTATGTGGATCAACCTCAACCCAACTCATAAAGGTGCCACAAAGTGAGCACCATGGCCAAAGCAGGTCCGCATGACACTAGTGACACTAGACATAATAAGCACGAATGATAACAAAAGCACAAAGCACTACAAGGGTAATGCAGTGTGGAGAGGTGAAGTTGTGATTGTAAATAAGGAGAGAGGAGACCTCTTAACTATACGATGACCAGGAGTAGAATGTAGCTTGCATCACAGTAGCATGTAATGCTGCCCAGGAGTGGAATTGCTAAGTAACCTATTATAGATATAATTAAACCCATTTATCTTTTTTGTTTTCTGGTCCTAGAAAATTGACATTAGGAGTAACCCATTTAAATGTCTCAGACTTGTATAGCAAGGAAAACTTCAAATTATTTTAAAAACTTGTAGGATTTAAACTAATTTATTTAGTCCTCATATGCTTTTCTCACCTCCATATCGAACTCATGCAAATTCATTTACAGCTACGTTTTCATATTTTCATCCTCAACTTGAAATATCTATTGTTACGTTTGCTTCAAATCTACATTCTTATTAACTACAGGAACTCCATGTTTACCTACAGGATTTTTTTCCTTTCACTTACTTTAGCATTTGAGTTGTCTTCTTTCCCACCATTATTCATACATTACGGGTTGGTTCCCTGAAGCGCCTTTTATCAAAGACATTTTTTTTCCACCAAACCTCTTCTCTACATATCATCCTTCACCTTATCTCACCATCTAATTCTTTGCCTCCCTCAATCCCCCCTTACAGGTTCTTCCCAAGCCCTCCTCACTCCCTCCCCACTATCCATCCTCAATACATACCCATACCATCTCATTCGTGACATTATTATCACTTCCGTAATCTTTATTATACTTGCCATTCTTATTTCATCATTTTCCAATCTTACAAGCAGTGATATTCCCATAATCCACCTTCGCATTCTCATCTCTGTTCTCAAGCTTTGCTTTCTCCTTTCATCTTAGAGCCCATGTTTCTGATCCATACATGAACACTGGTCTTATTTCTCTTGACCTTCAACTTGATTGGCATTTTTTTTACCTCATACCTCTCCCGTTACCTCCCTCCACTTACGCCTGGCTGCTTTTATCCTATTCTCAACTTCAGTCTCACATCTTCCCTCCTGATTTACAGTAGATCCCAAGTATTTACATTGCTATAGCTGTTTTGTAACCAAGCCTCTGCTTTCATGAATGGTTATCCTGTCCCTACCTTTGCATTTGGGTTATCTAGTGCAACCACACTTACATATTTTCCAAACCCAGCCAGGATCAAATTGAGTGTCTTGATTCTATTGTTCGCTTTTTTCTTTACACCCCTGGACCATGTGCACTCATTATTACAACTCCACCTCACACAGTCAAACCTGCATAATCTTAAATTGAAATTATTTTTACTCCCACCTGTTTCCTGACACACAATAGCTCTCCATCCCTTTCTTACAAAATGTTGAAACATCCAGCTTGCTGTCCTTAGTTTAATCTATAAGAAAGTTTTTTGTTGTATCTGTACCAGATCTACCTTAGAATTGGTATTTTACTCTTTTTTTTTTCAGCATTAATACAGGATAATGAGTTGAAAACCCCGTACCCAGCACATTTAGTGACTAAAACATTCTTTGAGACATGTGACACTCTCATCCCCCCACCTTACAAACTATTTTACTCATCACTATCCTGTTTACAAATTCTAATATGTTCTGGCGGGGAGCCTATGATATTTTTCAAGTTTAAGTGTTATATAGACATTCATAGATTTTGATCAGGAAGTTCATATCATTAGTCCTGTCTTTTACACTGTTTTTGACCTTGGTAATAGTGATGGGAGCAGAGGAGATATTGATTATAAGGACAGCTCCAAAGCAAGTAACTTTGGAGACAACATAGGTATTTATAGAACCCCAAGGGTCACATAAGGGTGACAATTACATGTTCATATTCAACTGTTTTTTATCAATATGGTTGAAATTGGCATAAAAGTAGATAACATAACAATGGAATAGTATGCTAGTTGAAATTACCTTGCAATGTTGAAGAAAACTTAGATAGGGAATCCTTCTTTATTTGTATGTGTTGCTTGCTGCATGTAAATCACATAATCATATTACCCTTGCTCTCACATTTAAATTACCGGTAGTTGGTTAATCATTTCTTATTGATATTTTGATTGAATGATTGTTGACTAATTGTTTTATGCTATAGTTACCACAGTATGTAATCTCTTAATGTTCCTCAGGATAGCGTACTTGGCTGATTATTATTTATGTTGTATAGTTTGTACTTGAAACCAATGTTTTTGCCTAAGCAGAAGTATAGACTTGTTTTTTATGTTTCTCTTATAAATAAAAAGGTATTTAGCTACAATTAGTTAATGATGAAAACTATGAAGGATAAAGTTAAACACTTTAAAACTTGGTATCATCATAATTATCCACCCACCCACATCTTTTCATTGGCATATTCTTAAATACCATACATGCATCAAATTTGAGAATATAGATTTCATTTTTTTTTTCTTTTTTTTTCAAATTAATGTTTGAGAACCTTAGCTAGTCTATCTCTTCTTCATTCATTTTTAAAAAAATCAGTAGGCTGAGAAAGAGTGTTTCAGTTTTTTAGAGACCTATCTTGTATATCTTAAGAGAATTTTTTAATTCCTTGATTCTGTCATGTTTTGAATATTGTTCCCCTGTTTTGTCTTTAGAAATAGACTATCTTCTTAAGTTTTAGGATAAAAACTATTGTATATGTATGTTGAATTTCATATCAAGTTACGCCATATGAATGGCCTTTGAAATAATATTTAAGAAAAAAACAGTCACCCAAGACGTTTCTGGAATTCTTTGAGTGCTCTAGATGCTGTAGCCAGATATGTCTTCCTTAACACATCATGTTAAAATGCATGAACCTTTTAAAACTGCTAAAAAGGTAAATATGCTAGATTCCAGCCTGTTCTTATTTCTGATTGGACTACCACAGTAGAGCCCTAATTTTAGAAGATTGTCGAGAGATTGTTAGCTACCTCCTAACACCTAATGAGCTAAGAAATATTGTATTCCTTGGTTGAAATCAAATTAAATCATGAAACATGAGACTATTCTCACGAGGCTGCAAGATTCTCACATGGTTTGATGTCATTTCCACATTCAAAGTAAGTTATGCGTATTACTACAGGGCCTTAGCAGCGTCCAGTATGCTTTATGCACTCAATTTTTAGCCTTTTGATCTACTTGCTTTTCTACTTCATTTCTTCCATCTTTCTTTCCAACCTCTTCATATTTACTTTTTTGGGCTCAAGCCATGGCGTCCTGATGGAAGGTTCCTTTTTGGTAGCTTCCTTGGGTATATAACTACTAAATATTCCCAGAGAATTTAACCACAGGTTATCACAGAATTCTAACTTCTGGAGCGAGTATCCTAAAGGTTTCCCTTTAAGACATCGTATATCAACAGGGGACGCATGTATTAACGCGCCACATAGCTATCTACACCCTACATAGAGTTAACACTTCGAAGTGTAGGGGCGGAGAATAGCTGGGGAGCCGTTCCACAGCTAATCTCGTTCGTGGCTACTTTTGGTACTCGAGACGTAAACAAACGGGCGCCATTGTTAAATGACGTCACGTCCGTCCTCATCCTTCGTTTAGTAGCTTGCCTTACTAGCCGGATTTTTCCCTGTGCGTACTTATCGACTTGCATCTTAGCCATGTCTCTACCCTCGGCCTCGCCTTCTTCTGGAAAGTTGAGTACAAGGTTCCAGTATTGTTTAAATAAGCTCTGACCGTAAAGTAACTTTTACTTTTCGAGATATTTGATGTTTTGTGGCAGAGCTGTGCCTCGACCGGACCCGCCATTTTATGGCGTCGCTGTTGTTTTGCATGCCTTATTTAGATAGCCTCAACAGTGTTTTCCAGCCTCATTAACTAATCGATACTATTAGTTATTTAGTCTTCATAGCTAGGAACTTTTATATCGTGTTTTGACGCCTTGTTATCGGTCATCAATTGACCTCATACCAGTTGGCTAGTCTAGCCCCTAGGCCAGAGCGCCTATATCAGTGTTCATGCATGATATTGTTCAGTGATCCTAGGTTAATTTATGAAGATAGTGGCATTATTTTACAATACTATTGACTGTGATGCAAGTGTTTTCGCCTTCAGGGACCATATAGGGGATAGGTTAATTAGTGTGCCTTTCTAACCTAACCTACAAGTAGGACCCCTATATGCTTCCTTCATCCCCTGCCTTTTAGGGCATCCCCTCTGTGCAGCCCTGCTCCCCCTACCACGTAAGGGGATCAGGCTCTTATCAGAGTATATATCGCTTCTCTGTCCCTCCCTAAGGGAATGATCCCCCCTTAGGGTTGCGTCTGAGAATGAGGAACGGCTAGTCCGTCCTCTATTGCTGGGGCTAGGTCTCCGACCTTCCCTGCAATAGCGATACGTCTTCCATCCTTCCTAGTTCAGGGTGTAACATCCCTGCTCTAGGTTAGGTTTTGGGGGAGTTAGCTCTGTACCTTGCTGAAACGATACCCATGCACCGTTTTCAGACAGGCTGCCTTACCTTAGGCTAGGGAGTGTCCTCCCTTCCTTGGTGGCCGCTTTGGTACAGAACCTCCTCCACAGAAGACCCTTCTCTTCTCCCCTCCCCACCTATCTCTTGTATGGCCTAGCCTATACTTAGGTTAGTCTATACCCATCTGTCCCCTGTCCTACAACTCCTCCTTAGGGTGGAGTGATAGGGCTACCTTGAGCTCCTGTGTGCAGTCCGCTCTGGTACATATACCCTTCATAGTGTCCTATGGGGTTAGCCACTGGATGCGTTCTGTCTGCAGGGGTTCTCCCCCCCTCTTGGGTGTTCCCTAGCCCTCCCTTGGGCTACCTTAGCTCCCGGTCCTCTGCGGCCCCTGCTTCTGGGTGATAGGGCTAGCCTCTATCATGGGTACACCCACTCAGGTGGGATGTCTTGGGGTCCGTGGCCAGACCCCTACATCCCTCCTTCTGTCTCTTTCACTATCCTGGTGCCGGTCCCTTGCCGCCTCCACTGTCGGTGATACCCACCTCCTACCTTGGTGACTTATCCCTTACCCTCTGGGCCGCCAGTCCTCCGTGTGCCGGGGGACTGCCGCCTCCCGCCGGCGTCCAGCCGATGGCCTTCCCTCTTTCCTCATAGCTTCGGTCGTCCGTCCACCGGCCGGCCCCCGGAGTGCCGGCATCCGCTGCCGGAAGTCCGGTTCTGCTATAACCATCCTTGTTCCTGTCACCAAGCCGGCAACCTTCGGCTGCCGGAGCCGCCGCTGTGCCGGCGGCCGCCACCCTGGTATTACTCTTGACTTCTATATTGTCTTCCCTAATGCCAGAAACTCTGCTGGAGCGGCCTCCGGCGTTCCGGCGGTCTGCCGGAGCCTTCCGGAGGCGTCAAGGCGACTTGCACCCCCTTCTACTAGCTATCATCTGATGTTGATAGCCCTACATCGCAACCAGATGGTTTGATTACGTAAATGGATAGGTATTATCTTACCGTTCTATTAGTAACCATGCTGTCTTCTTGCATATCACAGATTTCCAGCATGCTGTGTGTATCTTAGCACGGCTGGTTGCCGGAAACCGTTACCCTATGGGATCTTCTACGTTCCCAATTCTAGAGTCTGAGTAGCCTCAGTCCTAGCTTTATACCCTTGACAATTCCCAATAGAATTCCCACTGCCTTCCGGGCATTCCATGTCGAATTCTGTCCTGTGCCTTCGGTCACAACAAATTGTCTATGGATAAGGTCACGGTAACCAGCCGGGCGGGTTACACGGAGTATGTATCTATCTCCTTCTTTTCCGCCCATTCTCTGATCATCACACTTAATGTTAAGTTAAAGATTAATCAATTAATATTTAACCTTAGTTTAGAAGTCATCCTTATGACTCCCCCATATTCATGTTCTCTTTCTCTTACAGGAGGAGCAACTGAATTGCGACCACGGCTTCTGTGCAGTGAAGCGCCCGCAGTTTTATGGGCACACGGCGTGTAGGACCCACGCCCCTTGTGCCAACAAGAAAGGAGATCTGAAGTTCTGGGACCCGCAGAACTGTACGGTCTGCCAGGAACGCCTGATCGACGCGTTCAATAACCCTCCTTCAGCGGAGGTTAGGGACGCTTCTCGAGAGAAGCTACGCAAATGGGTGCGTGGCTTCCAGAAGAACGCCACTGGACCGTACTTTGCCACTGAAGACATGAGGGCCTTACTGTTGCCAAAGGCATCCCCAGACTCTGTGGTCCCCAAGGATCAGATCCCCACCGTCCAGATAACGGTGGAACCCGATGTTGTCATGGCCCAATCCATGCACGAGTGTCACCTGGATACCGACAACGCGGAGCGCATGTCGGAGATTTCGGAGACTACGGAGAGGAACCTCATGGCCCAAGAGCTGGACTATGAAGAGGACCAGGTGGAATACACCGAGTCGGAGCAGGAGGTCGCTCCGCCTTCCACCCCCGCCCCAACTCCTACACCGACGGAAGTGTCTCTCCCGTCTACCTCTGCCACCCCGGACCCCATCCCATCCGCCCAGGAGATGTTCCGTATGATCGAAGGGCTTATGGACAAGAAGCTTCAAGTGACACACGAGTACATCAGGTCCATGGGAGTTTCCAAAGAGCCGAAAAGGATTTCGGTTAAGGACCTCCCGATATGCTCGCACGCCAACCCCTGGAGGTATGCCGAGCATATGCCCATCGCAACGGGCAGGATCTTCATCAGCGAGAAGGTCGGCTCGATTGCCCTGGAAGAAGTGGAGTTCTTCCCGAGTTTTGAGGCTTATCCGGACTGTTACGTCCGGCTTCGATCCGAACCTGCCTCTAAAGAGGAGACCGAACCTAAGGAGGTGATAGTTTTCGATCTCCCGAAGGCCCGGGCTATGTTGGCCAACGCTGTTAAAAGTAGGGGCTTTACCTGCTCAAAGCTTCCGGCGCTGAGCAAGAAGCACCCTACCTACGTCGCACCTGATGATGCGGTCCTCCCCTTTACGGAAAAGGCCTTCGCTGCGTGTCACAAGGCAGTGGAAGAAGGGAAGCCTTGCCCTGCACTGGAGGAGTGCAGACCCTTCTCCCTGGTGACTCCCCCCGATGTTCGACACTGGAAGGATATCCAGCATACCTTCGTGGTGGGAAAATTAGATCCTGACGTTGCTGGACGTCAGTTTAATGAAGACCTCCCGAAACTTAACGACCATCTCCTTCGTCGGGAACAAGACACGAAGGAAAGGCTCGCAGCCTCCATGTCCCTCCAAGTACAGCTTGACGTCATGGCTGGCGACACCAGAGTCCCCAACCACTACATGGTGCTCGCTAAATCGCATATGGCGACTCTGGTTAAGGACCTGTACAGTTTCATGAAGGCTCGGAGAGCCTGTCGTGAATTCGTGTTCTCAAGTGCCACAGTGAGACACGAACCCCGGAGGCTGATTTCCTCCAACATCTGGGGTAAATTCCTCTTTCCCTATGATCTTGTGAAAGAGATCACCGACAAGGCCGCCACTGAGAATAGAAACCTTCTCAACAAGTGGGGCATGTCGAAGAAGAGGAAATCCTCTCAGGACGATGGCCCTCAACCTAAGAGGAAATCCTCCAAGCCAAAACCCCAGCAACGTCAACAGAGACGGCAGTTTCCGGGACCCGCTACTCCCCAAGTGGCTGCTCAGCCACAGCAGACCTTTCAGCTGGTCACCCAACCGGTTTTGTCCCAGTCACCGGTTTTCACCCCTGCCTTTGAGCAACAGACGACTACCTTTCGTCCCAAAGGTAGAGGCTCAAGCAGAGGTGCAGGCAGAGACGCATCTCGCCGTCCCTCCAGAGGCAGAGGAGGAAGGGGAGCTAGCGGCCGAGGCAGTAAACCCTCGGGACACCAGAAGCAATGAAGTGCTTCCGGCGGGAGGAAGACTCCGCCAATTCCAGGATCGTTGGACCTTCGATCCCTGGGCACACAGCATCGTCAAGAAGGGTCTAGGCTGGAGTTGGACTCAACCACCCCCAACCTTCCAGCAATTCTTCCAACAATCAACCCCCCTTCTGGAAGAATATGTCCTAGATCTCTTGAACAAGAAGGTGATAAGGAGGGTAAAGTCAACCAGGTTCCAAGGGAGACTGTTTTGTGTTCCCAAGAAGGACTCCGACAAGCTCAGAGTCATTCTAGACTTATCCCCCCTCAACAAGTTCATAGCGAACAACAAGTTCAAGATGCTGATTCTCCAACAGATAAGGACCCTTCTGCCTCGAGGTTCTTACACGGTCTCCTTAGACCTGGCGGATGCCTACTGGCACGTTCCAATGAACCACCACGCTTCCTCCTACCTAGGATTTCGACTCCAAAGGAAAAGCTACGCCTTCAGGGCCATGCCCTTCGGCCTCAACGTGGCCCCTCGGATCTTCACAAAGCTGGCGGACGCCATAGTACAACAGCTCCGCCTCCAAGACGTCCAGGTGATGGCCTACCTCGACGACTGGCTAGTCTGGGCTCCATCGCCCGAGGATTGTTTAAGATCCTGCAGCAAAGTCACCCAGTTCCTAGAACACCTGGGATTCAAGATAAACGCGAAGAAATCTCGCCTCTCTCCAGCTCAGAAGTTCCAATGGTTAGGAATCCAGTGGAACCTTCAGTCACACCGCCTTTCCATCCCCCAGAAGAAAAGAAAGGAAATAGCAGGGTCTGTCAAGCGACTGCTGAAATCCAAACGGATCTCAAGACGTCAGCAGGAACGAGTCCTAGGCTCTCTACAGTTTGCCTCAGTGACAAACCCAGTGCTTCGTGCACAGCTAAAGGATGCCGCGGGAGTCTGGAGACGTTCTGCATCCATCGCTCGAAGAGACCTCAAGAGACGGCTCCCAAACAGACTTCGGCTTCTCCTCAAGCCGTGGTCAGAAGCAACGGCCCTGAAAAGGTCCATCCCTCTTCAACATCCACCTCCATCACTCAACATCCACACGGACGCTTCGCTGGAGGGTTGGGGAGGTCACTCCCACCAAAAACAGGCTCAAGGCACATGGTCTCCCCTATTCAAGATGTTTCACATCAACATCTTGGAGGCCATGGTGGTCCTTCTAACACTGAAGAAACTCTCCCCGCCTCCCTCGATCCATATTCGTCTAACCCTAGACAACTCGGTGGTAGTTCGATGTCTCAATCGCCAAGGCTCAAGATCGCCCCAGATAAATCAGGTGCTTCTGACTATCTTCCGTCTGGCAGAGAAGAAGAAGTGGCACCTGTCTGCAGTTCACCTACAAGGATTCCGCAACGTGACGGCGGACGCTCTATCCCGGACAAGCCCGATAGAGTCGGAATGGTCTCTAGACGCAAGATCATTTTCCTTCATCTCTCACCAAGTCCCAGAACTTCAGATCGATCTCTTCGCAACGAGCGACAACAATCAACTTCCTCGATATGTGGCCCCGTACGAGGACCCCAAGGCAGAGGCAGTGGACGCCATGTCACTGGACTGGAACAGATGGTCCAAGATCTACCTGTTCCCTCCCACCAACCTACTGCTGAAAGTCCTCTCCAAGCTGAGAACCTTCAAAGGGACAGCGGCCCTAGTGGCTCCCAAGTGGCCCCGGAGCAATTGGTACCCCCTGGTCCTGGAGCTGCAGCCCACGCTGATCCCTCTCCCGGGCCCAGTTCTCTCCCAGCAAGTACAGAAGTCGACTGTCTTCGCTTCATCATCGAAAATCAAGGACCTTCATCTCATGATTTTCTCTCCCTAGCCGCGAAGAAAAGGTTTGGGATCTCAAAGAAAAGTCTTGACTTCCTCGAGGAATACAAGACCGAATCCACAAGACGGCAATACGAATCATCATGGAGAAAATGGGTCTCATTCGTCAAGGCAAAAAATCCTACGGAAATCACCATCGAATTTTGCATGTCCTTCTTTATTCACCTTCATGGACAGGGCTTGGCAGCCAACACGATTTCTACTTGCAAATCGGCCTTGACTAGACCACTGATGTATGCCTTCCAGATTGATCTGTCCAGCGACATCTTCAATAAACTGCTGAAAGCATGCGCTCGTCTACGCCCAGCACCCCCACCGAAACCGATCTCCTGGTCTTTGGACAAGGTGCTCCATTTCGCCTCCAACTTGGATAATGATTCATGCCCTCTCAAGGATCTGACTCAGAAAGTTATATTTCTTTTTGCTCTTGCTTCAGGAGCCCGAGTCAGCGAAATAGTGGCATTATCAAGAGAAAAGGGTCATATCCTGTTTACTGACTCAGGAGACCTTACCCTCTTCCCGGATCCGACGTTTCTCGCCAAAAACGAATTACCCACCAAAAGATGGGGCCCTTGGAGAATATGCCCCCTGAAAGAAGATGCCTCTCTATGCCCAGTAGAGAGCCTCAAGGTCTATCTTCGCAGAACTTCGGACTTTGGTGGAGGCCAACTCTTCAAAGGAGAAACATCGGGCAGCGACCTGTCACTGAAACAACTAAGAGCGAAAATCACCTACTTCATTCGCAGAGCGGATCCTGACAGTACACCCGCCGGTCACGATCCTAGAAAAGTTGCATCGTCTCTGAATTTCTTTCAGAGTATTGATTTCGAAAGCCTTAAGAGTTTCACAAGCTGGAAATCCTCGCGTGTTTTCTTCAAACATTATGCGAAACAAGTGCACGAAGTCAAACATTTTGTGGTAGCCGCAGGTAGTGTTATGAAACCTGCACCTAACTCTGCATAGAACAGGGAGTTACTTGGGACTCTAACTCTACGGGTGCCTTTGTTGACCCTCGAGTGATACGTAGTGATTTCAAAAACACTTAGTGCTTTTCATATAACTGTTCTTATCCCAGGTGAAATGTCATAGTCGTCACACGAGTGCCGCATGCCTAGAGCATGATGTGTTTTACTTTTAAAGACTGACGTTCCTCGAGAACGAGTGCCTACTAATAAATTTGAAATTCTCTTTCAGATTCAAGAGCACGTCTTTCATTACTATGTACATTATAATTTTTTGTAAATTACTTTTACATATATTGCATTTCATTAATATACTCTGCAATTGTGAAATAAAATTTCTATTTTATTACTTGTGCGTCTCAATCCGCTCCTACTTATACTATGAAATACACGTCTGTCATAGTTTTATTATCCCCTTCCTCTTATGGTTGATGAAGATTACTAAGGTTTCAACCCTTATTATATATTCACCTGTGCAATGTAACATTCCTACACGAATACTTACTTACTTCTTACCTTAGAGACCAGACAATTCTCCATTAACATATAGTGCCTAACCACCACTTGTCTGCCCTTGAGAATGTTCCTATATGAATGCCAACCATTCAGTCTTGTCTCCAAGTTCTTCAGGTTCTTCTAGCAAGGTGAGTAGCCCTTCGATGACCACTTTGATCTCGGCATGGCCCGTGGGGACTTCACTGCCAGGGGGGCAGGAAGTTCTCTTCCCTACGGTTCTTCTATTAAGATTACTATGCTACCCTGTTCAAAGCCCTCGGCACTTTCTCAAATAGGGGAAAATCTACCACGATACATTGATTCTCTGGTATTCTTCCATCAGGACGCCATGGCTTGAGCCCAAAAAACGGATTTTGAGCGAAGCGAAAAATCTATTTTTGGGTGAGATAGCCATGGCGTCCTGATGGACCCTCCCTGCTACTTCGTCCAGTTTTTCAGGTCCCACCCTGCTCTGCTGTATCATGGTGATCGGCAAGCAACTGGCTTCAGGATGAGGACGGACGTGACGTCATTTAACAATGGCGCCCGTTTGTTTACGTCTCGAGTACCAAAAGTAGCCACGAACGAGATTAGCTGTGGAACGGCTCCCCAGCTATTCTCCGCCCCTACACTTCGAAGTGTTAACTCTATGTAGGGTGTAGATAGCTATGTGGCGCGTTAATACATGCGTCCCCTGTTGATATACGATGTCTTAAAGGGAAACCTTTAGGATACTCGCTCCAGAAGTTAGAATTCTGTGATAACCTGTGGTTAAATTCTCTGGGAATATTTAGTAGTTATATACCCAAGGAAGCTACCAAAAAGGAACCTTCCATCAGGACGCCATGGCTATCTCACCCAAAAATAGATTTTTCGCTTCGCTCAAAATCCGTTCATACTGCAACTGTGGGTTTCCTCCCAGTAGCATGTGTGTTGAATTTCCTACTAGGGCCCAGTATTTGCGTCTTATGGCCAAAATTCATAAATCCAATTCCAACCAACATTTTCTGATTAACTTAGACTTTCAAAAGAGAGAGGGAGCAGGAAATTTTTTTTTATTCTGATTCAAATCATATACAAATCTTAAAACCTGAGTAGTGTGTGTGTTCCAGCCTAAAGAACAATAAACATTATGACATACTATTGCAGATGGGTCTGCTCATCTTAAGTAGAATGTACCTGAAGTCTGTGCATACATGAGTATGTGTTCAGTTAAGGTATATAGTACCAAATTTATGTCTGTCTTTGCAACAAAGTTTTAGTGTCTGCTGACAGGTATTTTTTGTGTGCTGGTTTGAGCCCTGCTAAAGAAATGTAAAAGTTAACTTGTTTCCTTTCATTAACTCCGAAAGAGTGGAGGAAGATATTATGGTGGCTATAGAAATACACAAAAGTACAAAAAGGTCCTTTTGTATTACTGGTAAAAGTTATCAGCCAAATAAATTGTATATTCGTATACAGTGGTACCTATGCCTACTAGTATAGTCCATTCCGGGAGCAAACTCGTAAAAAAGCAATTTTTCATATAAGAAATAAAGGAAAATCCCTCTGTGTTCTACACATCCATAAATAGGGCCTACACAGATACACTAATTTTCAAAGTTTCTAATGTTTTATAAAGAGAAAATAACCCCTAACATGAAAGATGAATACAATGGATGGAGGATGGGCAAAAGCATTGTCCATAAGCATAAGTCGTAAAATTGGAACTTATAGTTTTAAATGTACTTTTTTTTTACCCCAGAACCAAAATTCACGTTGACCCATTCCTCAAACAAAATGTGGGTCATACCAGCCTTGTTGTTTGGCCTCCATATAACGTTCAGTTGCTTCTTCATGACCTTGCACTTCTTTAAGGTTCAAGAATTCTCCAAGTGATACACCTGGTGAAGCTTGATGTTGCAATTCATGGTAGCATTAGCAAACCACAGCAAGGCTAGACTTTCTTTCAGGGGGTTTTGAGTGAAATTTGCCTTTTCTTCTGCAGTAATAGAATTCATCATGGGTAGCTTCCAGAAAAGACTGGTCTCGTCCCAGTTGAACACTTGCTGCGGCATGTAAGACTCAGAATCCATAACCCTGTAAAATTCGTAAACAAATTTCTCTGCTGCCTTCACACTAGAGCACGGAGTCTTGCCATATCACGCAATGCTATAGATGCCTGGTGTTTTTGCGAGTAATGATCTTGGTTATTGTATCTCATGCTAATTGCTACTCGTTAATCCATATGAGAAACAAGTTCTCAACATTATCTAGAACAGTTGGCTGTTGTTTCATCAATGTCAGCACCCCTTTACTACATTATATATATATATATATATATATATATATATATATATATATATATATATATTTATATATATATATATATATATATATATATATATTTTTATATATATATATATATATATATATATATATATATATATATATATATATATATATATATATATTTTGACACAAATCATCATCATCTCTCACACCTATTGACACAAAGGGCCTCAATTAGATTTCGCCAGTCATCTCTATCTTTAGCTTTTAAATCAATACTTCTCCATTCATCATCACCCACTTCACACTTCATAGTCCTCAGCCATGTAGATCTGGTTCTTCCAACTAATCTACTGCCTTCTGAAGCCAAATTGAAAGTTTGGTGAACTAATTTCTCTTATAATAATAAGAAAAAAAAATGGATGTGGCCAGGAATGACAGATGATATATAAACAAACTGAATAACAGAATGGGTTCCTAGAGATTGCAAATGTAGCAGGGGAAGGAAGAGAAGATGATCGATTGATGAGGTAAGAAAATTTCCGTTTATAGATTGTCAAAGGAAGATCATGTCTGGGGCCTTTGTCCTGCAATAGACTAGTTATGGTTATTGAATATTATGTATATATATATATATATATATATATATATATATATATATATATATATATATATATATATCAGTCATTACTAATCCAATGCAGAACGAATAACATTATAACTCAGACATGCCCTTCCACTTGCATCTGTGTATGGTCTTTCTATGTCAGTGTATCAATCCATCGTCTTTTCTTCCTTTCCCAGCTGCTTTTGCAACTAAAAAGGACCCATTCTGTTAGCCTTAATGCCCATTTATTATATGCCATTCCCGATATATGTCCTACCCATGTCCATTTCTTTTCTTACAAGTCGTTAGAATATCCTCTACTTTAGCTTGCTCTCATATCCGGTTTTTTTTCCTTTTTTTTTTTTTTTTTTTTTTTTTTTTTTTTTTTTTTTGGTCCCATGGTGTTATTACCATCATTATTCTTTCCATGGCTCTTTGAGTTGTAACTAGCATATGTTCTAAGGCTTTAGTAAGGTTCCAAGTTTCTGATGCATCTGTTAATACTGGTAAGGCCATCTGACGATATCTTTTATTTTTAGAGGAAGTGGCTATTTAATTTTCAAAATCATAGAAAAGTACAAGTGAACGAAATTCGCTGGGTAAAATTACATGCACACTATTTGTACACACACATACACACGTATATATATATATATATATATATATATATATATATATATATATATATATATATATATATATATAGATAGATAGATAATGTACGTGTAATTTTACTCAGCTTTGCAACTTTGTTTTAAGTAAGGCCCTTAGATTATAGTTTCGTTCACTTGTACTTTTCTAAGTTTGTTGTTATCGCTATATTACTGTAAGAGATTTTTTTATTATCACACACACACACACACACACAAACACACACACACATATATATATATATATATATATATATATATATATATATATATATATATATATATATATATATATATATATATACATATATATATATATATATATACATATATATATATATATATATATATATATATATATATATATATATATATATATATATATATATATATTATATATATATACACACACACACACACACACACATATATATATATATATATATATATATATATATATATATATATATATATATATATATATATATATATATATATATATATATATATATGATAGCCGAAAATTTATGTTTTGTTGTAGAAATAAGATATATCAGGTTATGATAAAAGTAAAGTATTTCTGTTTAACTATTAGTAGGCCTATTCGCTCTTCAACGATTAGATAGGTAAGACAGTAACATTTAGCCCCAATGTGTCATTTAAAACAATAGAAGTAGTAGTAGTAGTAGTAGTAGTAGTAGTAGTAGTGTGTGTGTGTGTGTGTGCGCGCGCGTGTGTGCGCGCGCGCGCTTACTACTACTATCAATTCTCAAGACGTACTATGCCTAAAATCCTAAATATCCTTGACTTGTTTATCATATAGCTGAAGGGCGATAAGACCTACGGTTAATAAAATGGAAATACTTCATTTGATCATAATCTATATCTTATTTCTACCGCAAAATAAAAAAGATATATGACGAAAATAGCAATTCTAGCATAACAAATAAATTAATACTTTAGTTTCCAATTCCTTAGAAGAATTCTGTTTTGACTGGCGTTTTAGCATATTTGCACTTTGAGTACCTATAGTAGTAGTACTCTACTGTCAACACTAAAGTGCGTTAGTTTCACGATCAGTGATAAATGTCAAAGAACTTCATCGATGTAGTGTGCAACTTGTCTGTTACTTTTCGGAATTTTACCATGCTGTTTTTATATTACGTTAGTGTTGAAAAGTTTTAAGTATGTAAATATTTATCGGGAATTGGCAATTGCTTTGCACTCGACAATACCTGGAAGATACACTAAACCTGGATCTCGAGAGATGTCCTGCCGCCATCATGGTAATTATATTTTGTCTATAAGCCAGCCTTCATGTAAATATTCTACATTTTTTAGGGTAATAATCAACCAGTGATGTACCCAGCCTATGATACCAACATTAAGAGCGTACATCTATTTTTTATATGAATATAATTGATAGAAATCTTTTTTATGCCTACCTTATCCTATTGTGTAATGCTTCTTTTGGTATAGACCTATCTTGGGTAAATCTTAGTTGTCTTTCACATATAACAAAATTTCCTTATTCGCCATTCTTAACAAGAATGAAGTCCTAGGCTATAGTTACGTAACCCATTTAGCTTTATGTATGCTTATGTTAGATTACCTTTCTTTGCCTTTAAGAGATTGGACAGCCTTTCTATAAAAGCTTTTGGTAAAATTATAGAACAACACGGGACAACATTTCTTACAGGAAAATCAGCTGTTCTTACAGTTAATGGCGTGCTTTCATCGAATTTTACCTGTATTTCCACTGCAAGTAAGCAGTTCTACCGTAATAGACCCCCCCTTCCCAATCGACACAGGTGGGAACCTGGGACTTTGGGTGTGTGAAAACAGGACCAAAGGTGATTATTTAACACTTTCGAGATTTGTAAAAGGGCACAGAACCTAACATACCCACCTAACCTAACCTAGTAGTTCTTGGGTCACAGACCAAGACGGAGGCAGGCGCTGGGACCACCCCTCCCAGGTCACAATCTAATAGTGAATCACAAATAAATCCTTACGTTATGCTAAAGTAAATCACAAATAAATCCTTGGTAAATACGATACTTTAATTACTAGCAAAACCGTAATTCGCTATAAGAAATGGACAAGTGCTGGCTAGTTTGGTATTTTTCTCTATATGCTTAAAGATAATCTAAATAAATAATCCAGGTTTGTATTAGTTGCGAAAAAATACAAATTATATGCGAATTTGTCATGTTCATGTTAGGGATGGCATGGGTAGATACCCGGCCACCTACCTGCTTGCAAGCCCAGGCTGGATTTTTTAATCTAAAAAATTCTAAATTTTTATCTTTTCTGCTTAAAAATCTATTATCATTGTTCCTTTGTGTAAATTTTAATTTGATACATAATTTAAAGTAGAATAAATATATTTACAACACATTTTTTAAATTATGGAAGATATAATACAATACTGTACTGTAGTTTTCTAATTTAATGAAGTGCCAGGTTTTTTCCTTTTTTTTAGCTTTTTACTGCTATAGCACTGTACATTATTGTGGTACTATTGTGTAAGTTTTAGTGTGATACATGATGAATTGTTGAACAGTATATCTAGAAACTGCTTTTTTTTTGTATGCCAATCAGCCCATTTTTCTCATCTTTGGTATTTCATGTTGTAGCATGTTGTAATTATGATTATTATATTCTTCAATTTAAGCTCATGTGTCCTTGAATTTACAAGCTATCAATAATAACACAGTTTGTCCTCTTTATTAACTGGGTTAGGTAACAGACAGGTGAGAGTCCTCGAATACTTGCTGTCCTAATGTGAGTTGACTCCTAACGTACCAACTTACTAACCTACAAGCTCACAACCCATTGCCTACGAGCAGTTGCCTAACACCTTAAGTAGTTATTATTGTTTTTAACTGGTTTCTGTCACAATATAAATATTATGGTAGTAAATGAACACATTTAGTAAGTGTACAGTACATCTTGATACGAAATTTTCACTCTGCGAAACGAGATACGAAGAATTTTACGATTAGCATTACGAAAAAAGTTTCGGACAACGGAAGGAGGTACGGTGTGAGAGCCGGACCGTGTCCAAGATTGATTTTCAAATTCGTGCGCCGCCAGCCCATAAACTTGCTACTAGCCTCCCGCATTCCCATTGGTTATCTCCCTACTCGGATGATAGGTACCACCATGATCCTGCTCTCCTATTGGTCAGCATCTACTATACTGTATCCCATCATGTATCTACGCATTGGCGTTCCTATGTCTTTTCGTTTTGGCAACAATATCGTACGCATTGACTTAGCGTTTGTGATTTCGCTTTGGTGACGATTGTAGAGTACTGTATCGTGTGTGATATTATGTTACATCATTAGTTGTGGGTCCCAAGAAAGTTGCTGATGTTAAGGGAAAGAAGAGGATGATGTTTTGTATGGAGATGAAGATGGAGATAATTCAGATATACGAGGCTGGCATGCGGTTAAGTGTGCTTGCGAAGGAATATGGCCGAAATCCGTCTACATTAGGAACGATCCTGAAGCAGTAGGAAGCCATCAGCAGCAAAGCAGGCTTCTCCTGGGTGGTTTGAAAAATTTAAGAGACGCTCAGGCATTCATTCGGTTGTGCGTCATGGAGAGGCTGCAAGTTTGGACACGAAAGCGGCTTAAGCCTTTGTTAAGACGATCGACGAGTCGACTATCCGGAAAGGCTACAGTCCCCAGCAAGTCTTCAATTGCAACGAGATTGGGCTTTTTCGGAAAAAAGGCCTCGTCGAACCTATATCATGGCAGAAGAAAAGAGGTTACCTGGGCATAAGCCTATGAAGGGAAGGCTTACCCTTGCACTCTGTGCAAATGCCAGTGGGGATTGTAAGATGAAACCCCTGCTGGTGTATCACTCCGATACACCTCGAGCCTTCAAGACCCATAAGTCACTAAGGAAAATATTCACATGTTGTGGAGGGCTGATGGAAAAGCCTGGGTAACAAAACAATTGTTCATCGAGTGGATAAATATTTGTTTTGGCCCGATTGTGAAAACGTATTTGGAAGAGATGCGCCTCCCTATGAAATGCCTGCTGGTGCTGGACAATGCCCCTGCTCACCCTCCGGCCCTAGATGAAGATATTGTAGTAGACTATTCCTTCATCGAGGTTCTCTATCTTCCACTGAATACCACCCCTCTCCTCCAGCCCATGGACCAGCAAGTGATTTCAAACTTCAGGAAGCTTTATACAAAATATCTCTTCAAGAGATGTTTCTAAATCATTGAGAGCACAAACCTCGCCCTTTGTCAATTTTGGAAGGAACATTTTGATATTGTCATACAGGTATTCCTCAAAATCATCGATCAAGCTTGGCTGGAGGTTTCGAGGCGCACCTTGAACTCTGTTTGGAAGAAGCTGTGTCCTGAAGCCGTCTCCACACGAGATTTCTAGGGCTTCCGCGCAGACCAAGCTGAAGCCGATTCTGAAAATGTTGACAATCCTGAACCTATTGCTCAATCAGAAATTGCCGAGATTGTTACACTCGGGAAGTCCATGTGTCTGGAAGTTGATGAGGCCGACATTGATGAGCTTATCGAGGAGCAACAAGAGGAACTTGACCTGAAGGATTTGGAGGCCATGCGAGTGAACGTCGTTCAGGAAGAGTACAGCGGAGGGGGGAGGAGGATGACCCACTGACAACGGCAGAAATTAAGAAGGGTCTAGATGGCTACTTTAAAATGGTGGCTCTCGTAGAAATGAGACACCCATAAAAAAATTCTCACAGGTCGTGCGCTTGAGTACTGTGATGAAGTTTGCCTGAGTCATTTCAGGAAAATTTTAAGAAGCAAGCAGAAACAAGCTTCTTTGGACGATTATTTTAAAAAGAGGCCTTCAATAGAAGCAGACCAAGCGGCAGGTAAAAAATGAAAGAAAAGTGGCAGTGATGAAGAAAATACATAGTGTAATTAAATTTAGAAAATAGAAAACGTAAAGTAAAAAAATAGATATTTTATTCTAAGTTTATCGTAAAGTTGTGTTAATATTTCATGCCATTTGTAAATGTGTTAACTAAAATCAAGTGTAAATGTTTTCTGTCATTCATACATCTGTTTTGTAAACTTAAGTGTTTACGTTTTCTGCCGTTTTTCTCCTCTACCGCCCTGCACTTTGCTCTCGGACATCGCCTACTCCAAAGGTAAGGTTCCACATTTTTGTTACTGTATTTTTGCTGTTTTCTGTAATTAAACACTTCTTTTACAGATTACCAATGGTTTATTTATTATTAAATGATCAAAATACAGTACTTTTCATACATTTAGTACTGTTTAGTGGTGTGTATCCTTTTTATAATAATTTAATGTGGTTTGTTCCGTAACGAAATACAAACCACGCTATTTAATATGGGTATTACTTTTGGCGTAGCTGAAATGACGAGCCATTAGAATTTTAACGAGGGTTTACTACCCCCTCGCTAACTACCCCCTCGCTAGTTAGCGAGGGGCTAGGGAGGGGTAGCTTGCTACCCCTCCCCCCCTCACACACCTGTGATTAGCTCACTTTGCTTTTGGCTCGGGTGACGATCAGACGTGTCTGCTCCCACCCTCGCTTACTTTGACAGCCTTTGATCTTTGTTTTTGCTTTTTTTTTTATACAGTGTGTTTGGAAGTTGGCCTCTACCATGCGGAAGTGTCCCGGCTTACCTGACCGCCCTTGCGGAACTTTTATGTCGGCGGTGGACACAGACCCTCACACCTTGTGTCCTGTTTGCAGGGGCCAACGGTGTGAAAGAAATAAAGTATGTGGTGAGTGTAGGGAGTGGTCTACCTCCCAGTGGGAGAGGTTTTCCTGGCACCGGAAGAAGTAGTCCAACGGGATATTTCTCCTTCAGGGGTTTCCTTGAAGAGAGAAAATCCCAAGGACTCTTCTTCCGTAGCCCGAACCTCCTCCGAAGCTCCCACTCGATCGGTCTCTCCCGAGAGGCCGTCGAGTGGTAGCGTAGGCCGTTCTTACGTTTACCAACCTAGGGGTTCGGCAGAGGCAGTTGCCTCCCATAGCGAGGCAGCTCCTCCTCCTCTCCCGGGGGAGGATATTTCTGATAAAAATGTGTCTAACAATGATTTGTTACAGCTTTGGGGTTTCTTGGGGCTTCAGGGTTCGCCCTCCAAGGAAGCCCTGTTTGACATAATCAGGTTGGGGGCTGCTGTCAAACAGTCGCCGACAGTAGCAGAGGTTGATCCTTTGTCTATCGTCGACGTTGTTGTGGCAGGGGCTTCCGACGAGTTAGGTCAAACCCCTGCTATGGTTCCTGATGTAGCTGAAGGCTTAGTTCCCCCCTCCGAACATCTTTCGAGGGAGGAGCTAAGTCCAACAGTCTCTCCTGCAGGTGATTCTCCCCCTCGGGGGAGTTCACTAACAGAGACTCCTCTTCGGAGGACTGCCAATGGTCTGCCTGCTGCCCCCAGAGGACGTATCAAGACGGAATGCTCGCCCTCCTCTTCGCCGTAGAGGCCTTCCTTCTCCCCACAAGGGAGTTAGGAGGCGCCTCTTCGGTTCTTCATCTTTGCAGTCCCCCGCAGAGGATCCTCCTCACCGTGCACCGACCGTTGCAGCTGCATCCCTGGACCTCTCTGCAGATCGTTCACGATCTCCTTCGCCTGCCAGACCTGCTGACCTCCCGTCTCCGTTCCTGGCCGCTGACGCGTTGTGGGCGCCCACGCACCCCGTTATCCAACGGGCATCGGTCCCTTCGGGGCAAAAGGGGCTTTCTCACATTGTGAGTGAGTCCCTTAAGCGCCAGGTATCCCCTGCGTGCCAACGTTCTCCTGCACGCCCACGCGCAATGGCGCACAAGCGCTCGCCTGCTGTTCCTGAGACATCACTTCAGAGACCTCCTGTTCCAGGGACAATGTGCCAGCGATCTCCTGTTGCTGAGACTACGCACTAGCGCTCTCCTGCTCGCCAGTGCCCACATGCGCACCAGCTCTCACTTACGCGCCAGCGATCTCCTGTACGCCAGCGATCTTCTCCTCGCCAGCACACATCTGCGCGTCCTCCTCCTGATGCGCCAGCGATCTCCTGCTCGCCAGCGTTCGCCTGCGTGCCAACGTTCGCCTGCGAGCCCACGATCTCCGGATCTGGGCGCAGGAGGGAAGAATCTTTCTTCTCCTTCCCGTCAGCGATCTCCTACGTGCCTTCGGACCTCGCCTGTTCGTCAGCCTTCGCACAGTCTCCATCGCGCGCACCTGTTCCAGCTCCTGCTGTGCGCCCTCCTGCGCGCCCACGCGCTAGGAGTATTTCCCCTGCGCGTGCGCGCATGCCTTCTAGAGCTCAGCGAGATCCTGCGCGCCCACGTGTGCGCGAGCAATTACCTCCGTGCGCGCAAGCGCTTGCACACCCTTTGACGCACCCTCTGCTTTCGCCAGATCGCGCACCTGCGCGCCACCAATCGCCTGCGCGCCATCGCTCGCCCACTCGCCCACGCGTCGTGGATCGCCTGCGCGCCCACGTGCCCCCTCGCCTGTGCGCAGTCGCTCGCCTGCGCGCCATCGCTCGCCTGCGCGCCATCGCTCGCCTGCGCGCCCTGCACGCCATCGCTCGCCAGCGCGCCATCGCTCGCCGGTGCGCCATCGCTCGCCAGTGCGCCATCGCTCTCCTGCACGCCAGCGCTTGCCCGCGCGCCCTCGCCATCATCTCCACCCGCGTTCGAACCATGGAAAATCCCATCGCGTGAGCGCCAGCGCGATTCCCAACGCGATCCCCATCGGGATTCACAGCGCGATTCCCATCGGGATTCACAGCGCGATTCCCATCGGGATTCACAGCGCGAGCCCCCGCGCGAAACTACAGGAACGAGAGCCTGCAGGTCGTCATCTTCACGTCCCCCCCCCCCCGCAAGCGCAGATCAGCGCTCCCGTAGGAGTAGGGGAAAACTCCGGATAGGTCCAGGAACCAACCTTCTTCCTCCCTTTCTTTTCAGGCAGGCCCAGTTGTAGTTTCTACTCCGAAGGATCGCCTGATCCCCTTCCCTCCAGAGGGAGTCTCTGACAGCGCAGCTGTCAATAAGCAGCCATGGTTCGGGTCCCTTGTCAGAGCCGTCATGCAGGCTTTCAAACCTGCTTTCTCTGAGTTGGGCCTCAAATCAATGGCAGCTCCGACCCCACTGAAGAGGAAGAGAGGAGTAGAAGTCGTGGTAACTTCTCCCTGGGCCAAGCTGGGTCCCCAGAAGTCCTTGAGGAAGGCTCTTCCCCTCCCCAGACTTTTTCTTCCTCTCCTGTGGACGAGGATTTTCCATCCTCAGGGGAGTCTACCGAGGTGAGACGTTCTCCCATCACACCAATGGGAGAAACCCCACCTCGTGCAGGAGAATCGTCTCGGGTTGGGGCGGAGAAGAGCCCACAGACGTCGTTGTTGGAGTCCTGTATTCCTCCCAGGAGGGAACCTAAGGACTCTTAAGACCATCCCCAAGTCATCCTCAAGGATTCGACCAGAGCCAACAAGTCCCGTAGAGAACGTCCACGTGTCCCCCCAAGAAGAGCCTTTGGGGACGGGAGACTTTGCTGCCAGTTCTCCAGGAGGGGAGCCACAGGAGTTAGAGCATGCCTTCTGGCAGGTTCTGACCCTGATGAGGCATCTCAACGGGTTCCCGGATCCTGAGATTCCTCCTCGAGAGGGCAAGAACACAGTCCTGGATCGAGTCTTTGGCACTCAGAAGCTCACTAAGGCCAGTGCGGTCCTTGCCCTGGTCCCAAGGGGTGAAATGTGCCAGGGATAAGGTTGAGGGCCAGCTTTCCGAGCTCGCCTCCTCCAGCCGTTCCACTGCTGGCAACAAGCTCCTCCCTCCTCCTCGTATCCACCAGAGGAGGTACTTTGAGATCATGGAGTAGTCTTGCCTAGCTCTCCCCTTGCACCATTCGGTGGAAGAGCTCACCAAGGGAGTCCCCCTAGAGAGGCTCTCTAGCCGGCAAGTGTCTTTCTCGGCTACAGAGATCCTAAGTCAGGAGAAGGTTGCGAAGTGTGCCATGCAGGCTACTTCGTGGCTGGATATCTGGCTGGGGTCTCTTGGCATTCTGTTGCAATCCGAGGACCTAAGGAGAGCACCAGGAAGGCCTTGGAGACCTTCCTCCTTACGGGCACCCGCACCATTGAGTTTCTGGCCCACCACGTCTCGAATTTCTGGGCCAATTCCATTCTGAAACGATGTGATGCGGTGGCAGAGAGGTTCCACACGAAGGTCCCAGCCGTCGAGGTCAGCAGGCTCAGACATTCTTCCATTTTGGGAAAGAATCTGTTTGAGCCTAAAGACGTGGAACAGGTAGCTGAGAGGTGGAGGAAGTCCAACCAGAACTCTCTCCTACATAGGGCTCTTACATCAAAGCCCTATAAACCTCCAGCACCTCAACAACCTCGCCCATCCAAGACGACGAAACCGGCAGTGGCAGCAAAGGTAACGGTATCAAAGCCCTTTCCTGTCAAAGACAAGAAAGGCAAAAAGTTCTCCAGGGGAGGGAAAAATCCTAGAGGGAGTGGCCGAGGCCGCAAACGCTAGGATTGGCAATCCCCCTGCATGTCCACCAGTGGGGGGATGCCTACAAAGTTGCGCAATCAGGTGGCAGCAACTCAGGGCCGATTCCTGGACGATTTCCGTAATCATTCAGGGATATCGCGTCCCGTTCACGACATCTCTACCTCCCCTGACATTGGATCCAGTGTCGTTGAGCTCCTTTGCCATGGGATCGGCAAGGGGGCAAGTCCTACGGGCAGAAGTCCAGACCATGTTAAAGAAGGGCTCTCTCCAGGAGGTCGTCGACGGTTCCCCAGGCTTCTTCAGTCGACACTTTCTTGTAAGGAAGGTGTCTGAAGGCTGGAGACCAGTCATCGACCTCTCAGCCGTGAACAGGTTTGTCAAACAAACCCCGTTCAGCATGGAGATGGCGGACACGGTCAGACTTGCAGTGAGACCACAAGACTTCATGTGTACACTGGACCTGAAGGACGCGTACTTCCAGATCCCAGTCCATCCGTCTTCAAGGAAGTACTTAAGATTCAGCCTAGACAACAAGATCTACCACTTCAAGGTGCTGTGTGTCGGTCTCTCCACAGCACCTCAGGTATTTACCAGTGTTCACCCTGATTTCTTCGTGGGCACACAGGATCGGCATCCGTCTCCGTTATCTGGACGACTGGCTGATCCTGGCAGACTCAAGAGTCGACCCTTCTTCGACACCGAGACAAGCTTCTGGGACTTTGCCAAGATCTAGGGATCATGGTAAATGTTGAGAAGTCTTTTCTGCTTCCAACTCAGCGACTGGTATATCTAGGCATGATATTGGACACCAATCTTCACAAAGCCTTCCCATTAGACGACAGGATAGCAAGGCTGAGGAAGGTCGCAGATCCTTTCCTCAGACGAGAAGAACTCCCAGCCCAATCGTGGTTACGTCTCCTCGGTCACCTTTCTTCCCTGGCCCGTCTAGTTCCAAACGGTCGCCTCAGGATGAGATCCCTGCAATGGCGACTCAAGTCTCGGTGGAATCAAGGACACGATTCCCCGGACGTCATGGTCCCTATGGATCCTGCAGAACGGACGGATCTTCAGTGGTGGGTGACAGACGAGAACCTACGAAAGGGAGTGGATCTTCTCGTCCTCCCCCCAGATTTGATGCTGTTTTCGGACGCCTCGAAGAAAGGGTGGGGGCCCCATGTTCTGAACCACAGGACCTCAGGCCTCTTGTCAGAATCAGAAAAGTGCCTCCACATAAATCTGCTAGAAATGAAGGCTGTATTCCTGGCACTTCAACAGTTCCAACAGTACCTGGCGGGTCACTCCGTGGTGGTGATGAGCGACAACACCACGGTAATGGCTTACATCAGCAAGCAGGGAGGTACCTTTTCAGAGCAGCTATCCCATCTGGCAGTAGAGATACTGAGATGGACCGAAGTCCACTCGATTCCACTATCAGCTCGTTTCATTCCAGGCAAGAGGAATGTGCTCGCCGACAGTCTGAGCTGGGCATCCCAGATAGTGAGTACCGAGTGGTCTTTGGATCGTCTAGTAGCCAACAAAGTCCTGACTTTGTTGGGTTCCCCGACGGTGGATCTGTTCGCGACAGCTTTGAATTTCAAGCTTCCGCTGTACTGTTCCCCAGTCCCGGACCCCAAGTCACTCTTGCAAGATGCCTTCCAACAACGATGGGACAACATCGACGTATACGCCTTTCCCCCGTTCTGTCTGATGAGGAGGGTACTCAACAAGACCAGAATATCGGTCAACCTTTCAATGACCTTGATAGCTCCGCTATGGCATCACGCAGAGTGGTTTCCAGACCTTCTGCAGCTCCTGACAGAACTCCCGAGAGAACTTCCTCCACGACACGAGCTACTCAAACAACCACACGCCAACATCTTTCACAAAGCCGTAGCTTCGCTGCCGCTTCATGTCTGGAGACTATTCAGCATCTCCTCACAGATAGAGGTTTTTCGCAACAAATTGCTGAAAGGATGTCACAACACCTGCGAAAGTCATCCGCAGGGGTCTACCAGGCGAAGTGGGGAGTCTTCTGTGGTTGGTGTTGTGGAAGGGGTATCTCTCCACTCGATGCCACTATTCCAGCAATAGCAGAGTTTCTCGTGTATTTGCGGGAAGAAATGTGCGTTTCAAGCTCGGCAGTGAAAGGCTATCGCTCAGCCTTAAGTCTTGCCTTCAGGCTCAAAGGAATGGACATTTCCTCTTTGCTGGAACTTTCTCTACTCATACAAAGTTATGAACTTGCCTGCCCTCAGTCGGAAGTGAGACCTCCTCCATGGAACGTGGTTCGAGTTCTCAGGTCTCTTAAGAGACCTCCCTTCGAACCATTACGCCAGGCTTCTGATCGCCACCTGACTTGGAAGACGGTGTTCCTACTTGTTTTGGCCTCGGCCAAGCGAGTCGGCAAACTTCATGGTCTCTCGTATGACATCGCCCATTCAAGGGGATGGGGGGAGGTAACGTTCAGATTCGTCCCTGAGTTTGTTGCCAAGACTCAAAATCCAGGAGTGCCGGACCGTCGGTTCTACTCTTTCTAGACTTCGATTCTCCGTTCTGTAACAGATGACCCAGACCATCTCCTTCTGTGCCCAGTGAGGAGTCTGAGGCTCTATCTTAAGAGAACAGCTGCAATTCGTCCTCGGGTGCAGGCATTGTTTGTGAGCACCGGAAGGACGAAGTGGAGGGTCACTAAGAATACTATCTCAGCGTGGATTCGCAGGGTTATCCATCATTCCCTGAATCCTGACCCTCCTCCGTTATGTCGCCCTAGAGCACACAATGTCAGGGGCATTGCTACGTCCCTGGCCTTCAAGAAGAACTACTCAGTGACGCACGTTTTACAAGCAGGGGTTTGGAAGCGTCAGACGACCTTCATAGCCCACTACCTGCAAGACGTGACCCACAGGTGGCTCGATACGTTTTCTATCGGCCCTGTGGTGGCTGCACAACAGCTGGTTTAAATTTCAGGCTCCTTAATGGACAAGTAGCAGAGGGTTGAGGGGATTATTACCCGTTTTTAGTCTGCATAAATGAAATGGTATGCCTGGCCCTTATTCTTTTCTTCATTCTCCCCTCTCTTGGGGAAAGCAGCATCCTTGGTTCTCTGCACAGCTGACCTCAAACCACTGCAGGTACTGTAAACCATGTTTCCTTGTGTTCCTAGTATAAAGATAATACTGTCACGTCCCCATACCCTTACGAGGTGGTATTGGGAACGTCCTATCCTAGAATTCCAGCTAAAGGACTTCAGGTCAATTTCCTAGGACGAGTCACTCTTCATTCCTTCACACACAGGCTTACGTAGGCTGCGGTCCTTGCAGAGCAAGGCACTTGCGAGGTGCAGGGACTCCTTATCTTTGAGTACTAACACACTCAGATACTGAGTCCCCGGGCAAAAAGCCAAAAGCCAGTAATGGCTTGGACTTACCACCCTACCTAAGGGTTGAGTCATCCATATTGAATAGCGTGGTTTGTATTTCAGTTACGGAACAAATGACAAATTCGTAGATAATTTGCATTTTCCCTAACTAAACAAACCTTAGCTATTTAATCAAACTTGCCCGCCAGCCCTGTCCCCCGGGAAGTCCTACCTCTAAGCAAAGTGAGCTAATCACTGGTGTGTGAGGGTGGCCCTCACTAACTAGCGAGGGTGTAGTAAACCCTCGTTAAAATTCTAATGGCTCGTCATTTCAGCTACGCCGAAAGTAATACCCATATTAAATAGCTAAGGTTTGCATAGTTAGGAAAAATACAAATTATCTACAAATTTGTCATGTTTTTGTAGGGTTTGGAACAAATCAGGCTATTTATATGTAAAAGCCGACTCACAAGATGAAAAAAATCACTTTACGAAAGCCACTACGGAACCAATTAATTTTGTGTTGTGAGGCATTATTGTACATGTAAACATGACACGGTAAGACTAAGGTACACATAACATGAGTCATTGCCAAACTTATACCTACTTATGGTACATACAGTACCAGCAAATCACTTTTATTGCTATCGAACTGTAATATATGTACAGTACTATCAGTACAACACAGCTTGATTAGCTAAGGTAACACTCAAGTTTTATCTGTTTTCAACAGGTCAACTCGTGCCGTTGAAACTCACCGTCCAGTACTTGTAGCCTTTATCTACATTACTACTGTAAAGTACGGTATTTTCTATGGAGTGTTTACAGTAGCTAATATAACAATAACATTGCAGTATTACACAATGAATATATATACTAATACAATAAAAGTTAGGATAAAAAGTATTAGTACAGCGCCACTAACCATTTATGTACGAAATTCTACACAGTAAGTGTTAAGCGTGATGCAACTCTTTGAGCCATTGACTGTTTGGCGCATAGGGTAATGTACAGTACGTATCACGTTTTATTTTTAAATCACTATAAGCATACTAGATATGCACAGATTTTTACATCAGTTTTACATCACAATGTGATACTATGCAAAAATACCAAGGCAGGAGATGCACACACGAGGAGGAACGATGAAAGACTGAGGCCTTGTAAGCAAGAGATGTGGTTTTGTGCTGTGTGGAGAGGGAAACGTTGGAAAACATGCTGGGTGCTAAGGAGTGCAGTCAGTTTGAAATGTTTGGGTCGTGAGAGTACTTACTGCAAAACCACGAATATATGATTTTTTATTTACTGTAATAGGTTATACAGTTCTCTGTATTGTGGAAAATCAAAATTGCAAAGAAATAACCTGTGAATAGGGAGGGCTGACTGTATATACCAGGTCAATGCAGTAAATGTTTCAATGAAAAAATAAAAATGCCACTGTAATGAAGTAAAAGAAAAAAAAGTCAAGAGAACTTTGAGAAGGAATGCATTTTAAGCTCAGTAAGTATTATGTACCTTAATCATTTGGCTTTGTGGTTTCTCTTTACTGTTTCCCAACTTTCCGTAGTAATTCCTGTTCCTGGTCTGACTTAACCCTTAAAATAGGGGACTGCAACATTGGTTCAGACCTAAAATTGGTCGCTGGAAAAGATCGTGCATGAATGTTCAATTAATTTTTATATTTTTCTCTTTATTTATCAAGGATTATAGGTAGATAACTGAAATACAAATGAAACTGATGCCATAGAAATATTATGAGATTTAAATAATGAAGGTCAAGAATTAATAAGGAAATAAGAAATGTATATGAAACCAGTAAATTGTAAAAAATGGATTTTGAGTGAAGCGAAAAATCTATTTTTGGGTGAGATGGCCATGTCGTCCTGATGGAAGTTCCTATAGGGTAGCTTCCTTGGGTATATTTGACTACGGTGATATTCCCAGAAAATTTACCTTAAGGTACCCAGAATTCTAACTCCTGGAGCGAATATCCCTAAATAAAAGAACTAGGGATATCGCAAAATATCAGAGGACGTATTCTTGACACGCCACATAGCAATCTGCACCCCGAACAGAATTAACACTTCGAAGGGGTCAAGTGGCAAGAAAACGAAAAACGAGAATGAAAGGAGAGCCGCTCGCAAGGTACCTCTCCTCTCATTTCGTATGCGTGCATAGCGCCGCCGACGGCGCCATCTGTATTCCTTGTAGCGAAACACGAGGTGCTACATATACTGTATGTAGGGAGGGGTCCTATAGCCCTTTTTAGAGGAAAAAGGAAGAGCGGGTCCATCAGGACGACATAGCCATCTCACCCAAAAATAGATTTTTCGCTTCGCTCAAAATCCGTTTTTTGGGCTCAAGCCATGTCGTCCTGATGGAAGTATACTTGAGCATTACTGTATCTGTGGATTCTCAAAACGTGCCGTACTCTCAAGAAGGTATTTCCCGGTCAAACCAGACCTAGAGACCTAAGATGTTACCGTCATACATCTTTTCATCTAACCATAGACTATGTTAGTGCTTCCTGCCCCCTACAGGGAAGAGTCGTACTAGACTCAGGAAAAGTCTCGAAGAGTACATATACCTATGTATGAATAACAGACAAGCCAATATAGTGGTCTCACTCTATATCATGTAAAGCATAGTTTGTAAAAGAACCATTGAGTCAATATGAAATACCGACCAGTTCCCGTTCGATTACTGGATTGGACAAAGGTTTATATCCGGGTAAGAGGAAAACTTGCACATCCGCTACCGTCCCCTTAGGGCATGGAGTCCTCCCGCTAGGGGAAAGCATAAACCAATGAAAGATGCTTGCATAAAGGAACAATCTATTAGAATTATCCATGATAAAGTATACATAGTAAACGTAATGCTAAACCATTTCTTGTAAAATGACACAGGCGAAAGAGACGCAATGTTCACTAGAACTAGTTTATTGACAAACAATAAAAATAAAACAGGTTAAACAACAATTATACATATATAATAGGAGGATAACCAATTAATAAGCATAAGCATGATAGTAAACAGAAAAATTTGTTTATCTGAAAGAAAAACCATTAGCGCCACTTTTAACATACCGAGGTATCAAAATCATAAAAGTCTGTATTACTAATCAGTCACATTAGCGTTGGAAACGTTTGGCACACATGTCTGCACTTATGCTAGGTTCACCTTTGAATATGGAACAGTCAATGTGGGCACCCCAGTGCCCTAACACTTAGTCTGTAGAACAGTCCGTAACTACACACCCACCCCAGAATTAATCGTCCCAATTAATTTCGCTGTTCCTCGCAGAGTTAAACAGCAGGTTTAACGACACTACCCACTGCTACCACAGACCTCTTTAGTTGCTCCACTTGCTTCGCATAATGACAAAAGAAAACTCTGGAAGACTTCCAGCCAGTGTATGAGCGATGATGTTCGAAATCCATACTATTGAAGAAATTTAAGGATGAGGCAACTTTCCTCGGATCGTGACCTGCGGGTGTACTGTCTGGATCCGCTCTGCGAATAAAATATGTGATTTTCGCCCTTAGTTGTTTCAGCAATAAATTTGAGCCTGATGTTTCTCCCCTGAACAGTTGACCTCCCCTAAAGTCTGAAGTTCTACGAAAATAGACCTTTAAGCATTCCACTGGACATAGAGATGCATCTTCTTTCAGAGGGCAGATTCTCCAGGGACCCCACCTATTGTAGGGCAACTCATTCTTGGCGAGAAACGTAGGATCCGTAAACAGGTTCAGTTCTCCCCCATCCAAGAACTGAACACGACCTTCCTCTCTCGAGAGGGCTACTATTTCACTAACCCTGGCCCCCGACGCGAGTGGAAACAGGAAAATAACTTTTTGGGTCAAATCCTTTAAAGCACACTCCTCATTGTTCATCAGCGAAGCGAAATGGAGAACTTTATCCAGAGACCATGAAATGGGCTTCGGAGGTGCTGATGGTCTGAGCCTAGCAAAGGCCTTAGGAAATTTTGTTAAAAATGTCGTTAGAGAGGTCGACCTGGAAGGCATATAAAATGGGTCTTGTCAAAGCAGATTTACACGTTGATATTGTGTTGGCTGCTAACCCTTGACCATGGAGGTGGATGAAGAAAGATAAGCAGAAGTCCGTCGAGATCTTTTGTGGATTCTTCGCCTTGACAAAGGCCACCCATTTTCTCCATGATGACTCGTATTGTCTTCTGGTGGATTTGCACTTGTGTTCCTCTCGAAAGTCTATACTGCCTTTCGAGATCCCGAAACGTTTTCTCACTGCTAGGGAGAGAAAATCATGAGCTGCAGGTTCCGGGTTTTCAGTGATGAAGCGCAGACAGTCGTCTTCTGAACTCGCTGGGTCAAAACTGGATCTGGTAGTGGTAGACACTTCAGCTGTAGTTCTAATGCCAGAGGGAACCATACACTGTTCGGCCACTTGTGAGCCACTATTGCCGCTACTCCCTTGAAAGATCTCAGTTTGTTGAGGACCCTCAATAGAAGGTTGTGAGGAGGGAACAGGTAAATCCTGGACCATCTGTTCCAGTCGAGGGACATCGTGTCCACTGCTTCCGCTAAGGGATCCTCGTATGGGGACACGTAAAGGGGTAACTTCTTGTTGTCTTTCGTCGCAAAGAGGTCTATCTGCAGTTCCGGGACTTGACTCAAGATGAAGGAGAACGATCCTGCGTCTAGGGACCATTCCGACTCTATTGGTGTGAACCTGGATAGAGCGTCCGCTGTCACGTTGCGGACTCCTTGAAGGTGAACTGCTGACAGGTACCATTTCTTCTTTTCCGCTAGCCGAAAGATGGCGAACATCACTTGGTTGAGTGACGGTGACCTCGATCCTTGTCGATTCAAGCATCTCACTACCACCTCGCTGTCCAGTACCAACCTTATGTGGATCGAGCGGCGAGGGGAGACTTCAAGGTAAGGAGTACTGCCATAGCTTCCAGAAAGTTTATGTGAAATGCCTTGAATAGATTGGACCAGGTTCCTTGGGCCTTCTTCCGATGAGAATGACCTCCCCATCCCTCCTTCGAGGTGTCTGTATGAATAGTCATAGAGGGGGGAGGTGGCTGGAGAAGCACCGACTTCTTTAGTTGCTTGACTTGGGACCAAGGCCTGAGAAGCGTACGTAGACGAGGCGGTACTGGCCTTATCAGATCTCTTCGCGCGTTTGATGCATAACTTCTCCAAACTCCGGTTGCATCCTTTAGCTGTGCTCTTAGCACTGGGTCTGTTACTGAGGCAAACTGGAGAGAACCCAGGACTCTCCTGTTTGCGTCTTGATATTCTTTCGGAATCCAGAAGTCTCTTGACAGAACCCGCTATCTCCTTCCTTTTCTTCGCAGGGATGGAGAGTTGGTGTGACACTAGGTCCCAGTGGATTCCCAGCCACTGGAACTTTTGAGATGGAGAAATCTGAGACTTTTTTCTGTTGATCTTGAAGCCTAGATGTTCTAGGAACTGGGTCACCTGTAGGGAAGCTTGCAAACACACTTGTCTTGGATGCTGCCCACACCAGCCAGTCGTCCAGGTAGGCTACCACCTGGATTCCTTTTAGGCGTAATTGTTTGAGAGCTGCGCTCGCAAGCTTCGTGAAGATCCTTGGGGCTATGTTTAGCCCGAATGGCATGGCTCTGAAGGCGTAGAGTCTTTGATGTAGCTTGAACCCTAGGTAGGAGGAGAGGTGACGATTGATTGGAATGTGCCAATAGGCGTCTGACAAGTCTATGGAGACGGTAAATGCCCGCTTGGGCAGTAAGGTCCTTATGTATTGCAGTGTTAGCATCTTGAACTTGCAGTTCACTATGAACTTGTTGAGTGGCGACAAGTCCAGAATGACTCTGAGTTTTTCTGAGTCCTTCTTGGGAACACAAAACAGCCTCCCTTGGAATTTGATGGACTTTACCCTTCGGATTACTCTTTTTTTTCCAAGAGTTCTCGAATGTACTCCTCCAGAATGGGGGTGGAGTGTTGGAAAAAACGTGGGCACGGGGGTGGAGTGCTGTTCCAGCTCCAACCCAGTCCATTCTTGAGTAGGCTGTGGGCCCAGGGATCGAAGGTCCAACGATCCTGAAAAATCTGAAGTCTCCCTCCTACCGGTATCATTTCACTTTGGCTGCTGTTGCCCTGAGGTCTTGCCTCCTTGACCGCGACCACCCCTAAATCCCCTCCCCCTTGAGGGGCGTCTAGACGAACCTCTGGCTGCTCCTCTAGCTCTTGCTCGAAAGGTAGTAGACTGCCCTTCAAACGCTGGGTTAAATGCCGGAGACTGAATAGTCACGGTTTGGGGTACCCACTGGTACGTGGCCGGGGTTTGTGCCACCATCTGGGGCACTGTAGGCAAAGGAAGTTGTTGCTGCTGCTGTCTGAATGGCTTGGCTGGCCGAGAGGGTAGCCTAGGCTTTTTAGTCTTCCTCTTTGGTTGGGGACCCTCATCCGGGGAAGACTTTCTCTTAAGAGATAGGCCCCACTTCTGGAGAAGGTTTCTATTCTCCGTGGCGGCCTTATCCACTACCTCCTTGACCGCTTCACTAGGGAAGAGATCTTTGCCCCAAATGCAGGAGGAGATTAGTTTCCTTGGCTCGTGCCTCACCACAGCCGAGGCGAGCACGAACTCCCTACACGCCCTGCTAGCTTTGACGAAGCTATAAAGGTCCTTCGTCACTGTGGCTAGATGTGTCTTAGCCACTACCATAAACATTTCATGGGCTTTGGGGTCACTTGCCATTGTCTCCAGAGTCGTTTGAAGAGACATAGAGGCAGCAAGTCTTTCTTTTGTCTCAAGCTCCCTGCGCAAAAGAAAGTCAGACAGCTTCGGGAGGTTTTCACCGAACTGACGTCCGGCAATATCGGCCTCCAACTTCCCGACTGAGAAGGTAAGATGGACGTCCTTCCAGTCTTTCTGGTCCATGGGTAAGGCCAAAGATAATGGTTTACACTCCTCCAAGGAGGGGCATGGCTTACCCGCCTCGACCTTTTTCAGCACGGCCGTAAACCCTTTCTGCATAAAGGGAAAGGCTCTAGAAGGAGAGGACACAAAGGAAGGGTGCTTCTTACTCAAAGCGGGTACCTTTGAGTTTGTGAAGCCCCTCTCTTTCATCGAGCTTGACGTCAAGGCTTGAGCCTTAGCATGGTAAAAAACTATGACTCCTTCGGCTCCGTTTCTTCCTTTGAGGCTGGTTCCTTCCTTAGGCGGACATAGCAGTCCGGGTACGACTCCTTGCTGGGCCAAAAATTCCACCTCCTCAAGGGGAATTGAGCCCAATTTCTCCGAAATGACGATCTTACCCGTCGTCATAGGCATGTGCTCGGCATACCTCCAAGGGTTGGCATCCGAGCATAAGGGAAGGTCCTTCACGCTGAGCTTCTTCTGGGGCCCACGTGATGCTGCAAGTCTTCGCATCTCTAAATTCATTGCAGCAGCCTTCTCATTATTTTCCTTCTGCATCTGTTGGATCATCCCAACGATGGAAGAAAGGGTCTTTCCCAGATCCTCTGGGAGAGAGGACGATCTTGAGGGAACAGGTTCAGGGGCCTGAACCGGGGTAGCCGACTCCTCGTCGAATTCCTCCTCTTCATTGTCTGGAGCCTGGGTCAGCTCCTCTTCCTGGTCTTCTGCCAGAAGGTCTTTTTCCGTGTACTCAGACACCTCCGACATCCTATCGTCCAGTTGGATGTCTTGCAGGGCATCCGCGACTTCAGCATCCACCGGGATCTGAACCAACGGCATCTCCGCTTGAGGCTGTGGAATCACTGCATCTGCTGATGCCTTGGGGAAAAGGTAAGCCCTCATCTTCTCGCTTGGAAGATAGGGACCAGAAGTGTTCTTCTGAAAGCCCCTTACCCAGGTACAAAGCTTCTCCCTTGCTGCGTCCCTTGACTCCGCCACATATCACTAGATAAACATAGCTTAAAGTAACTAAGCTAGAAAGGAAAGAAGGAAAGACACACACTTGTATTTCCTGCCCAGTCAATTGCTGTAACCTTCCAGATATATTTTGTTATTCTATACCAGAGTGACCAATAAGTAATTTCCAGAGGAAATAGGTGTAGCTCACACCAAAATAAGTAATTTTAGAATACCGGATAGTAGAGAAGAAAGAACTCACTTTCTTTATCTAAATGGTTTCACCAAAGGGCTGTACAAGACAACACAAGAGTGTTAGAAATATACTATACTATAGTTTTCTCCATGCAGTATATCCTATACTGAAAAATACTGGCTACAGTATATAAGTTGATGTGCCGGCCGGCACATAACTTAACTTAGTTCCAAAGTATACTACTTTTAGACTATTAGGTGGAAGAAAGCTGGCTCGAATACGTGTGCCGGCTGGCAACTAAACAAGATAGCACCCGGCTGCCGGCCGCCAAACATAGCGGCCGGCAGAACTTTGGTGTGTTTCTATTGCCAGCCGGCAGGGGCTGCTGGCCGGCAACTAAACAATGATAGCACCCGGCTGCCGGCAGAACTATGGTGTGATACTATAGCCGGCCGGCAAGGGTATACTACCAATGCCGGCCGGCAGCAAAAAGAACCAGAGAACTTCCAACTGCACGGCTGCTGGCCACTCAGGCCGGCAGCCGGGCTAGGGTACAAACACTAGAAGAGAAACAGGATGGATGCCGGGATAATAGACGGTACTGCCTCATAGCCCGGCAACCAGAAAGAGTGCACACAAAGAAGGGGAGAATATGAATTCAGGCTTCCTTGTCCAATGCCATCTGGCTCTACAGACAAACATGGATGAGAGACCAAGGGAGGTCTGGGGAGCACTCAAAAGAAGAAGGCCATTGCCGGCCGGCATGCACGCACTGCCGGCCGGCAAGGGACTGAGTCAACTCCACATCCTAACCTATGCTAGGTACAGATGTAGAATGACAGACAGAGATGTAATGGCTAGGCCATCACTAAGGAAAGAGGGGGAAGGGGGAAAGAGGGTCCTGCCAACCTTGCTCTAATAAAGAATCACCCGGCAGCCAAGAAAACTCATCTTAGCCTAGGGGGAATCTGAGGAGGGAGGCCGGCAGTACTTGCCAACTCCCTCAGAACCAAAGCAAGGAAGGCGTTGTTATTCACAGTAAAGGAGGACCTCATCCTCCACACTGAGAAACACAACACTGGACTAGTCTGCTAGATCACAAAAAGAAGGAATCATCTCGTACAGAAACCTTCGAAAGTGAGCTAAGGAGGCTAAGCCTCCTATGTCTGCTCTAAGCCTAGCAAGGGAATCTCAATCACAATGCTAGAAAGAAACAGACCCAGACTAAGAACTCTGACGTCCTGCCCCCTCCTGAAGCCAGACTTACTGGAAACAGGAAAGAACAGAAACACCCTAATATAGTTGTATCTTATTGTCAATTCAGATAAACCAATAGGGTTAAGCCCAAGGCTTAAACAGAAGGAAAAGGGATTGCACACATTCTCCGAGGAGAAGACAGCAACCGGGGAGTATGAGAAAGTATACTAGGGCCCCATAGGCAATAAGCCTAGGCGCGAAGAGAATCGATTACCTAAATCACCGAAACTCACTCGTATACTATCTTGGAAGAAAATCAAGAAAATCTTAAATGTATAAAACTGCCTAAAGCTTCAATAAGATTTTAAAACACTCGGAAATCTGAATATTATGCAGGAAAGTACTAGGGCCAAACGTCTAGGCTACAAGGTCTAGCGTAGGCCAGGATTGGCAAATCATTCGCCAAAACGAAAATACTAAAAGCATCATATAAAGAATTCCTATGTAAAGCTAAATAGCTAAAATTATTAAAGCGTAACAGCCGGGAACGTCGCTCTGGCTAATTAAATGACTCATGCATGGCGAGCGACAGCGTCCAGGACGCTTCCGGTAGGCAACAGCTCTTGTAACGAAGATATCGCTATCGAATTATCTTAAAATCATCAAGAGCTTACATTTATACATAAAAGAGATAATACTCAACTTATCAGAGGCAGAAGAAGTTGGAGAAAGCACCATGATGTTGAAAATAATCCAAGAAACGCGAGATAACACAGGGGAAACACCGAGTTGTTGAGCTACGGAAAAAGGAATACAGATGGCGCCGTCGGCGGCGCTATGCACGCATACGAAACGAGAGAGGAGAGGTACCTTGCTAGCGGCTCTCCTTTCTTTCTCGTTTTTCGTTTTCTTGCCACTTGACCCCTTCGAAGTGTTAATTCTGTTCGGGGTGCAGATTGCTATGTGGCGTGTCAAGAATACGTCCTCTGATATTTTGCGATATCCCTAGTTCTTTTATTTAGGGATATTCGCTCCAGGAGTTAGAATTCTGGGTACCTTAAGGTAAATTCTCTGGGAATATCACCGTAGTCAAATATTCCCAAGGAAGCTACCCTATAGGAACTTCCATCAGGACGACATGGCTTGAGCCCCAAAAACACGTATTTTCCACATAAAACCCGTATTTTCCCCATAAAACAAGTTTTTCCCCCATAAAACAAGTTTTTCCCCAATAAAACCAGGGTTTAAAAAAATAACTCCGTGTTTTATTTCTTATAGGTACTGTCGTTATTTCTTAAAGGTACTGTCGTCACTCACTTAGATAATGGTTGATTACCACCAGGCACCAAATATAACCAGATACTGCCACTAGAGAGCTATGGGGGTCCTTTTGACTGGCCAGACATTGGATCCTTCTCTCTGGTTCATTTTCTCTTTGCCTAAACACACACCGTATAGTCTGGCCTATTCTTTACATATTCTCCTCTGTCCTCGTACACCTGACAACACTGAGATTACCAAAAAATTCTTCACCCAAGGGGTTAACTACTGCACTGTAATTGTTCAGTGGCCACTTTCCTCTTGGTGAGGGTAAAAGAGACTCTAGCTATGGTAAGGAGCTCTTCTAGGAGAAGAAGGAGTCTCCAAAATCAAACCATTGTTCTCTAGTCTTTGGTAGTGCCTTAACCTCTGTACCATGGTCTTCCACTTGTCTTGGGTTAGAGTTCTCTTTCTTGAGGGTACATTCGGGCACACTATTCCACCTTATTTCTCTTCCCCTATTTTTGTTGAAATTTTTATAGTTTATATAGTAGATATATATTTTAATGTTACTGTTCTTAAAATATTTTATTTTTTCCTTGTTTCCTTTCCTAACTGGGCTATTTTCCCTGTTGGAGTCCCTATGCTTATAGCATCCTGCTCTTCCATTTAGGGTTGTAGCTTAGCAATTAATAATAATACTGGTTGTAGGGACCAACTCAAAAGGAGATGTGGTCACTATTTTCAAGGTTTTTGTGGCAATAACCTCCAGTGAGACATTACAGGTCTGATATTCCCAACATGTTTGGCACATATCCTTGATTTACACTAATCAAGGATTTGTGCCAAATGAGTGGACGGGAAATATCGGTTATTTTTCCCTCCTAATGAGAAAATGCCTCGATGAATTCATTGAGCTTCAGCACAGCATATCATTCCCATGCTGAAACTTGGTGACGGGCAAGAGGGCTCTCAAACTTAGGGAAATTGCTCCCCAAGTTCGATTCTAAATTTCTCTCCCTTTTATCTATTTCTTCTGCTCAATATTACTTCGACCTTCTAATTTTATAAACTTTCTTTTGTGTTGCTATCCTTACTCTGATTACTATTTCTCTTAAGTTTATATATATATATATATATATATATGCATATGCATATATATATATATATATGCATATGCATATATATATATATGCATATGCATATATATATATATATATGCATATGCATATATATATATATATATATATATATATATATATGCATATGCATATATATATCTATATATATATATATATATATATATATATAATATATATATATATATATAGATATATATATGCATATGCATATATATATATATATATATATATATATGTATATATATGCATATGCATATATATATATATGTATATATATGCATATGCATATATATATATATATATGCATATGCATATATATATATATTTATTTTATTTTTCATTTATTTATTTATTTATATTTATTTTGTTATTTAAAGGGCTTGGATATTTCCACATTCGTTATTACGGCCTGCTTAGATGATTAGAAGAAGGGTTCACGGTTGGGAGGTATTTGTATTCAAAGCTATATGTGAGAATATTGCATGATCTCAGCCATCCCGAAGAGGGTTTGGACCTTTTTGGCGGAACCATTCTCAGAGGTTGGGTTATCGGAATCCAGGTGGATCCAATCCTTGAGGTGGGACTCTTGGTTTCTGGACAGAAGCCCATCCTTACAGATATGGGTAGGATGATTCCATATTTTCTTGGTCTCAGTCCTAACAGGCAGGTTTAGCTTACATCTGTGCCCCTATATCTGTTTTAGTGCTATCCTTCGGGTAGGGTATGGAGTGAACCATCTGGGAAGTATACACTCATTGTGCCGATAGTGGAGAATGCAAATCTCCTTTCCAATGTATATTTCCTTAATATTCTCAAGCAGGTAAACCAACAAAACAACTAACAAAAAAAAAATAAAAGAAAACCCCCACCCTTAACTAAGGATCCTTAATCACTTACTCTCCATCCCCTGAATATGCTCCCCCCCCCCCCCCGGCACTGTTGATGATCGCTGTTAATTTGATTAGGGAAATTTCTGTTGATGACCTCGGAACTGGAAATAACAGTTCTACTGATATTCTAAAACCAACTAATTTGGGTAACTCGAAGAAACCTCTAATCCTTCATGTTATCCAAATTCCAATAGACACAAATTATGGTAATTTATATTAAGCATTTGAGTGCTATTGATGTATAAAAAAGAATAAGAATGAAAATTGAAGATGAAAAATGGGATTCATGGATATCTTACAGTAGTCATGATGAAGCAGTTAAGCAACAAGTAACATGAATAATATTAAAGTTAATAACTTGAATGTCATGGCTGCTCTCTGCGATAACGTACCAAAAGATTTAGATGTGTATAGGCCTGCCGACTGGTTGGAAAAAGACGCTGATCTAGTTATGCCTTCCCAGAGAAAGCTGAAACCACCAATGTGACTTTTAGCTGAATCTAAGGGGGTTACAGGGAATTATTTCAAAATATGCAAATTAATTCAGAAAAAAGTAGGAACTTTTGCACCGTGAGATATATCTCGTTTTGTGAAAAATTAGCTTATCCATGCCAAATCAAGCACACAATCCGTAATACTGTTCAACCTTAAAAACAAGTAATGATGATGATATGTTTGATGTCAAACCCCACCTAAATTCTGGCTTTGGAAGGGGAGTAGTTTTAACAAAGATTTATATGAATTTACAGAGGAGGATATACTGGCCATATGTCTGCTAATTGTATGGAAAGTATACTAAGTCCCAGGTACTCAATGATTATCCTTACTTTCCAGGATGCTGATGTATTTTTCAATATTATTATTAAAAATGAAATGAATAAAGTATGACCATTCAAACAGAAGCCACTGCAATGTTTGAATTGTTTTAAATTTGGAAATCCATCTAAAGTTTGCAAAAATTAAAAAATGTGTGGTATTTGCTCCAAATTTTACCATGGAGAAAGTACACTTGAGGCCAGGTGTTTAAATTGCAACTCGAATTATAAATCCACTGACAGGAGCTGCGAGCTGTATAAGTTGGAAGAGCTGCCGTCAACAAATCACAGTTAGAACATATAAGTGTGGGACATGCCAAAAGACTATAAAATAAATCAAATAGCTGTGCCAAGGCATTAAAATCAAACCCACCCAGTACTGCCAATAGTTCAAAATAAAGAAATATACCATCTGTTAAAAAGCTGAAGGACAATGTAAACATATTACCTCCTGAGGCTTTGCCACAGTGTATTAATACTGGGGCATTGCCCATCCCTGTAGAACCTTCGTCCCCCAATACAAAAATAGTACAAACCTCACTCAGGTCATGTCCTTGCCTGATTTGATGGAGGTTACACTTGAAAACAACTTACCTGATGCACCTGTAGTGGGAAAGATGCAAAAACCTAAAATCCCACCATCTATTAATCGTGAAAGAGAGAGCCTTCCATCTCTCTCACCCCCCTCCATTAGAAACATTAAAATTGTGACAAAATAAATTTGATGTTCTGTCTGTTGATGTTTCTAATGAACCGGAATATAACTTGAATAAATCAGAAGTTCAAGTTGAGGTCCACAATCCACCTCAACAAATAGATCAAAAGGGCACAAAGGAACAGACAAATGTTAAACCCAATATATCAAGACCATCTCTTAAGAAACCTACTGAAAATAAGGTTAGATTATAAACTGCCAATGGGAAGACCTCATGCAAGATATCTTCCAGAAATAATCCATAGTTTTCTCCTCCATTTTGCAATGGAATTGCTAGGGTTTAAGGGCCAAATATGAAGAATTTAAGCTTCTAATTAATGAGCACTCCCCCATAATTGTATGTCTACAGGAAAGCAAGCTTGATGCTAACATTCTTCGTTCTCGAGAGTATGTTACTTATAGAACACCATATAATCAACAAGCAGGGAGCCATTGTGGAAGTCTCGTGTATGTTTGCCGAGATGTTCCCCAAATACCTTTATCTATTTGTACACCCCTGCAAGCAGTGGCTGTACAGATTGATATAGGGAGAAAATATACATTATGCTCTCTGTACTTACCTCCAAGTGATAACATTTCCTATGATAATTTAGTAGAGGTGATTCAACAACTCCCTCAACCTTTTCTGTTACTGGTAGATATGAATGGTAGACATCCTTATCTGGGGTGATGTTTTAGCAAACACAAGGGGCAATATTATAGCATCAATTGTGAAAAATTAGGATGCTAGGCTCTTTAATACAGGAGAGCCCACACACTTTCATAGCCAGACAGGTACTTTGTCGTGCATTGACCTATCAATCGCAAGCTCTAATTGTCTTCTCGACTTTGATTAGAGGACATTAGATGATGGGCATACTAGTGATCATGCACCAATCATTATAAACACCAATAATGATCCACCTTTACAGAGATAGCCATGATGGAATCTTGGTAAGCCAGACTGGGCTAGATTTCGTGAGGTAAGCAAAATTGAAGGGAATGCAAAACAGTTTGAAAATATTGATGATGCCATAGACTTACTGAATGGAACCCTTTATACAGCTGGAGATCATTCAGTTCCCAAAACAACTGGGTTATTCAAACAACGACCAGTCCCCTGGTGGTCTTCAGAACTAACTGCCCTGCACAGAGACACACGAATGTCCTTAACTTGATTGCGCAGACGCCGTACTGAGTACAGTTTGATTATATACAAGAAATGTAGAGCACAGTTCCATCGTGCCTTAAAAGAAGCTAGGCACCACTCTTGGGTATCTTTTGTTTCCTCCATTAACAGTAGAACACCACCATCCTCTGTGTGGAGGAAAGTAATAAAGATAGCAAGCAAATTCACCCCCAACCCACCACCAGTGTTGAAGGTAAATGATCAGTATGTGACCGAAGCAATTGAGGTTAGCAATGCCCTGGCTGATAGTTTTTCAAATGTATCTTGCAAGTGAAGGAGCCCCTGGTCACCAGTATAGGAGCATTGAAGAAAAGAAAATTCTAAATTTTGCAACAGGGTACACTCGAGCTCATTATTCTATCTTATTTCTCTTCCTCTTGTTTTGTTAACGTTTTTATAGTTTATATAGGAGATATTTAATTTAATGTTACTCTTCTTGAAATATTTTATTTTTCCTTAGGTTTCCATTCCTCACTGGGCTATTTTCCCTGTTGGAGCCCCTGGGCTTATAGCATCCTGCTTTTCCAAATAGGGTTGTAGCCTAGCAAGTGATAGTAATAATAATAACAGGAAGGGAAGTCATTCAATTCTCCTTTTACAGGAAAAGAGTTTGATTCCGCACTCGCTGCATGTAATGGCACAGCTCCTGGACCCTTTGGAATACCATATGCAATGTTTAAACATTTAGCCGTTAATAAAAAGTTATTTATTTTAAGCTTTATTAACAGAATATGGCATGATCATAGCTTTCAAAGTGTTTGTCATTATTTTAGCCTTTTTAAAACCTAGAAAGTATAAATTTTTAGCAGCAAACTCTCGACCAATTGCATTGACATCTTGGTTATGTAAGATCATGGAGAAGATGGTCAATGCAAGACTGGTGTTGTACCTGGAGAAGAAAGGTATTTCATCACCTATCCAGTGGGGATTTAGAAAAATGCACTCAACGACTGATGTGTTGATACGACTTGAGTCCTCTATTTGAGAAGCCTTTGCTTCCACACAGCATCATGTAACAGTCTTTTTGGACCTTGAAAAGGCATATAATACTGCATAGAGATATGGTATACTTAAAATAATTCATAATTTGGGATTATGAGGAGAGCTACCATTGTTCATTTAATCATTTATTTCACATTGATTTTTTCATGTGAGAGTGGGGAAACTCTATCTGAGAGAAAATGTCCAGAAGGAGGAGTTCTCCAGGGTAGTGTGCTAAGGGTAACCCTGTTTATACTTTCTATTAATGGGATATCCTCTGTCATTCCTCAAGATATTCTCTCGACACTATTTGTGGATGCCCTCTCCATATCATTTGCTGGAGCTGGAATGGTAATGATTGAGAGAAAACTACAACTCTCAATTGACAAAATTATTTAGTGGGGCTAATATGAATGGGTTTAATTTTTTTACAAGCAAAACTAGTACCGTCCATTTCTGTCATATCTGGGAGTACATCCTCTTCTACTTGGAGATTTGAATGGTAGACATCTTATAGGGGGGATGTTCTAGCAATAGAAGTGGTAACATCACATTATCATTGTGGAAAATGAGGATGTAAGACCTCTTAATACAGAAGAACCCACACATTTTCATATTCAGACAGGTACCTTGTCATCATTGACCTTTCAGTTGCAAGCTCTAACTACCTTCTCAATTTAGAACATTAGATGATTGGCATACTAGTGATCATGTACCAATTATTATAAACCAACAATAATCCACCTTTGCAGACATCACAATGGAACTTTGACAAGGCAGACTGGGATAGAGTTCACGAGCTAAGCTAAGTTGAAGGGAATGCAAAACATTTTGATAGTGTAGATGAAGCTTTAGACTTGATGAATAGAACTGTTCATACAGCAGGAGTCGTTTCAATTTTCTATATCACCAGGTTATTCACCCAGCAACCATTCCATTGGTGGTCAACAGAACTAACAAGCCTGCACAAAGCTAAAAGAAATGTAGAGCATAGTTCCATCGTGCAATGAAAGTAACTAGTTGCCATTCTTAGATGTCTTTTGTTTATTCAGTCAGCAGTAGAACACCACCATCTTCTGTATGAAGGAAAGTAAGAAAAAGATAGCAGGAGAATTTGCCCCAACCCACCACCTGTGTTGAAAGTGAATGATCAATAGGTGATTAAAGCACCAGAGGTTAGCAATGCCTTGGCGGAGAATTTCTCCAATGTATCATGCGAGTGTGAAGCAGCTCTTGGTCGCCAGCGTAGAAGCATTGAAGATCGAAAACTGTTAGATTTTACAACAGAAAAGGAGGAATCGAAAACTGTTAGATTTTGCAACAGAAAATGAGGAATCTTAAAATGTTTTTACCGAAAGAGAATTCAATTCATCACTTGCTAGTTGCAATGATATAGCCCCTGGCCGTGATGGAATTCCGTATGCAATGATTAAACGTGTATCCTTTAAAACCATATTTATTTTTAGCATTATTATCAGTATATGGCATGATCATAGTTACCCCACAGTCTGGGCACTAGCCATTATTTTAGCATTTTTAAAACCCAGTAAGGATTTAAGTTTTTAGCTGATATCTATCGACTAATTGCATTGACATCCTGTTTATTAAAGATCGTGGAGAAGATGGCCAATGCAAGACTTGTGTGTGGCACCTGGAGAAGAAAGGTATTTTATCACCTATCCAGCGTGGTTTTAGGAAAAGACGGGTTGGACTAGAGTCTTCTACTTGTGAAACCTTTTTTTTTTTCAAACAGCACACTTAAGACCATTCATGATTTGGGATTGAGAGGAGAGTTACCATTATTCTTTAAAGCATTTGTGGCACAAAGATTTTTTTCAGGTTAGAGAAGGTGAAATAATGTCTCAGAGGAAAGGTCAGAAATAAGGAGCTCCCCAGGGTAATGTGTTGATGTAACCCTATTTCCGTTAGCTGTAAATGGGATATCCTATATCATCCCCCAAGATATGATCTCTCCGTATTATTTGCTGGAGTTAGACTGGCAATGGTTGAGAGAAAACTACAATTGTTGATTGACAAAATTATTCATTGAGCTGATATGAATTGATTTAGGTTTTCAACAAGCCAAACTTTTGTTAACCATTTCTGTTGTATGCACCAACAATTGATTCCCCTGAAGAAAGGAAAGATGAGTACAATGAAAAACTGCAGAATGTTATAGATGAGATCCCAGAGAGAGATATGAAAATTGTGATTGGTGACTTCATTGCTAAAGCTGGAAGGAATAATCAAAATATAGAGAATGTGATGGGTGTTGAGGGTCTTGGAGAAGTTGCAAATGAAAATGGAGCACATTTCATAAGTTTTCGCTCAAGAAACAATCTTGTTATTGGAGGTACTTTTTTCCAGCACAAGGACATCCACAAATATATATGGACTTCACCATGTAACTATTACAAAAATCAAATAGATCGCATAGCCATTAGTAAAGAGGGAAGGAGGATTCTGAGAAATTTAAGAAGCTATGGAGGTACAGATATTGGTAGTAATCACCAGCTCCTCATTGCCACACTGAAATTAGAACTGAAAGCACCCAACCGAAATGTAGATCGAATACCTAGGTTTGATACAACTAAGTTTCTAGATGAGCACATAGAAACATTTGCAATTGAATGTGGAAATCGATTTGCAGTCTTTGAGACTTTAAGAGACAAGAGCAGACAATTGATGAAGAATGGTGTGATATTAAAAACATATTTCAGTCAGTTGGTAGTGAAGTTCTGGGACATGCAATTACTAGGAGAAAGCCGTGGATATCAAATGATACGTGGGATACTTTAAAAACGAGACAAAGACAGAAATTGATTGTTGAAAGTTTTCGAGGAAATAATGAAAATTACAAGATAGAGCATGCTAAGTATTCCAGTATTGATAGTAAAGTCAGAAGAAAAGCCAGGAATGACTGGAGAGAGTATTTAGACAGCAAAGCAGATGAGGCTGACAAAGCTATGCATTCAGGGAGTGGCCTTGGTGTAAGAATTGCTCATAGAATTATTAATGAAATCTCTACGGGGCAAAAAAGAAGCATATACCCATCTAAAAGAGGGATGGATCTGTTATACCAAGAGAAGATGAAGAAAGGCAATGTTGGATGGAACACTTTAGTGAGGTCATGAATAGGAGATATGAAGGGAATAATTTAATTGATATAACTGAAGCTGATTAAGACCTTAATATGTCCATGAATGAATTCAGTGTTTGTAAAGTCTAAGTTATCATTAAAAAACTAAAGAGATGGAAAGCCCCTGGTTATGATAGAGTAACTTCTGAGATGATACTGGCTAAAAATGAGTGACCCCAAAGTATTTGCAAGAATATTTGGTAGAATGTGGCCTGAAGAAGCAAAACCTGATGAATGGGAATTAAGTGTGTTGGAGACAATGGCTTAAAAAAAAAATCCGACAGTTGCAATAATTACAAAGGCATCAAACTTACGCCAGTTGTCATGAAAATATATAGTATGTTTATTCTAAAGAGGCTAGAGAGAAAGATTGATGAAAAGCTGAGAGATGAACAAGCAGGATTTAGAAAAGGTAGAAGTAGCACAGACCAAATTTTTATTTTGAGACATGTACAACAATGCATAGAATATAGAAATCCACCACTTCAGATGGCATATATGGACTATGAAAAAGCCTTATATAGTGTGCATTGTCCAATTTTGTGGAAAGTCCTGCATTATAGAATTCCTCTTAAATAGGTAAATTTAATTAAGTCTGTTCATGAACATAGGAAATGCTGAGTTAATGTTAGTGGCGTCCTATTAAATGAATTTCCAGTGAACAGTGGAGTACTCTAAGGGAATGTGTTGTCACCTATGTTGTTTATCCTCCTCATGGATTTTGTAATGCCTTGAACAGTAGGAGATGGAAGAGAAGGATTGGACTGGATTGGTAATAGGAAATTAGCTGACCTAGAGTATGCTGATGATGCTGTCCTTATTAGCAGAACACCACAGGATTTACAATGAGTTGGTGAGAACGGAATATGCAATGAAGGGGAAATATCATTGGATGGAGAAAGGATTAATGAGGTAGAATTATTTAAAGATTTTGGAACTATGATTTCTAATACAGGGTCTTTAGAATTAAAGTTTAACGAAATATTGAAAAAAGGCAAATCAGACAATGGCTAGGTTAAGTAAAATTTGGAAATCAAATCACCTGAAATTAACTATAAAATCAGGCTATATATCAGTTTAGTGAGATCAGTGTTATTTCATGGACATGAGTCATGGTATGACAATGAAACAATATCCAACAGATTTAGTAGATTTGAGAACAAAGCCCTAAAAAGAATATTGACTGTCAAGATATTGGTAGAAATAAAGTGCTCCCATGTAGGATTGCATCAACCCCTCCATGGAAATTACCGATACTCACAAAAAAAGGCCAATACCGATACTATCAGCACATCTCTATTAAAAACCCAAAATATTTGTAAACACAATCAGACCAAAATTGGAGAAATGCTAAAGAAAGTGAAAAACATCAAATTGATGTATGCTTTAAAGGTGGAAATGGAAATATTATCCACAATAGAGATGGGGTGATAAAAATTGCAGAGGATTTCTATAAAGTGATTTAAGAAATAACTTCATCATTAGAAATAATGAAACACCTGAGCTGGTACCAAACGTAACAGTAGGAAAAATGAAGAAATCATTAGAAGGCATGAAAAAAGGCAAAGCAGCAGGAGAAGATGGCCTAACAATTGATTTAATAATAGATAAAACAGATTTCATAGTAGTAAAATTTGCTGTACTCTACACCAAATGTCTGCAAGAATGCTCTATACCTATAGCTGGGAAAAACTTTAACATTTTACTAATTCACAAAAAGGGAGATATAAAAGATATGGAAAATTACTACCCAATAAGTTTACTCCGTAATATATAAAATCTTTACAGTCTGAATAAAAAGACAGCTATACTTTAATCAACCAAGAGAGCAGACAGGCTTTAAGAAATGGGTATTCAACAACTGACCAGCTAATGGAAAAATCAACAGAGTATGACAAACCACTATGAATATCATTTATAGACTGTGAGAAAGCTTTTGATTCTGTCAAAACCTCGTCAGTAACGAAAGCCCTTCAATAAACAGGAATAGAATAGTCTTATTTTAAAACGGTTGAAGATATCTATACAGAAAGTAGAGCAATCCTAAAGTTACACAAAGATAGTGAGAAAATTTCAATTGAGAATGGAGTTAGACAGGGAGACACCCCATCTTTCCTAAGTTATTCACAGCATATCCAGAAGAAGTTTTTGAGAATTTACATTGGAAAATGTAGGAAATAATATTAATGGGGAATATGTTAACAACTTAAGATTTGCAGATGACATAGTTGTGTTCAGTGAATGATGGGGGGAATTGCAAAAGAGTATAGAAAATTTGAATAGAGAAAGCGAAAATGTCGGACTGAAAATTAATATTAGTAAAACTAAGATAATGTTTTATGAAAATGAAGAGAAGAAATAGTTATGAACGAACCTCTAGAGATTGTTAATGAATATATGTACTTAAGACATTTACTAAGTGTTTCCCTAGGACACGAGACCGAAATTAAACGAAGGATAAGCATGGTATAGAAAGTATTTGGTAAACAAAATGAGATTATGAAAAGTGAAATGCCACTTTCTCTTAAAAGGAGTTTTTAATGAGATGCTTCTACCAGTATTAACTTATGCATCAGAAACTTGGATCCTTACTAACGCCTTAGAACATGGGCTAGTTAAAACTCAAAGAGCAATGGAAAGAATAATGATGGGCATAACACTAAGAGACAGAAAAAGAGCAACGTGGATACGAGAGCAAACTAGAGTAGAGGATATTCTAACAACATGTAAGAAAAAGAAATGGACATGGACAGGACATATAATGCAAATGACAGACAATAGATGGACATTAAAAATCACAGAATGGGTCCCTATAGATTTTAAAAGAAGCGGGGGAAGGCAAAGAAGACAATGGATTAACGAACTAAGATAGTTTGATTGTGTGGACTGGCAAAGAAAAACCATAAACCGACACAAGTGGAAGGACATGTCTGAGGCCTTTGTTCTGCAGTGGACGAGTTATTGCCTATATATATATATATATATATATATATATATATATATATATATATATATAATATATATATATATATATATATATTATATATATATATATTATATATATATATTATATATATATATTATATATATATATTTATGTATATATATATATATATATATATATATGTATATATATCTCTGATCACGCTAAGCTCTTCCGTCTCTCAAGTACGGTAGAGAAAGTAGTCATACCCTGGTGAGAGGGATGTGCATGTATGTATATTTATCTAAATATTTAGCTATCATTTTTGACAGGTCGTGTACACTAGTATATATTTATCTATTTGTATATGTTTAGTCTAAGTGTGTGTGTTTGTATGTATATATATATATATTATATATATATATATATATATATTTATATATATATATATATATATATATATATATATATATATATATATATATGTACTATATAAACAATACTTAATGTATTTATATATAATATTTTCTCTTTCATCTCCAGCCTGTTTGCTCGTCTTGGAGATTTTCCCAGTGCAACGTTTGGGTCACCGTGATTCTCCTTAGGGCTATGTGAGAATTTAGAATGTCAGTCTGAACTGTATTAAAGGTATGTGTCTGTATGTTTGCTTTTTATAGGTATAGGATTCATGGAATAATCAACTGTGTGTATTATTATGTCCGGACTAGGTTGAGTGAGGGAAGTTTGTTATTAACGTGCATTGAATAGTTGTGTTGAATGTGATTAAACTTCTTTTATTAGTGGTGTAGGTTTTTAGGATAGCAGTGTTTTTTTTTATATATTTCCACTTTCCATTTTTTTAGTTTTCAAACATATTTACTTCTTGGAGTTAAGGTACAAATTGCATTCTTTTAAACTTGGTAGTTGAAGTGACTTCAGAAAGTAAGGGTAACTGATGTGTAGATATTATTACTCTATGGTTAGATATTAGTTCTTAGTTCTATTTATACTAGAGAAAAGAACATGAAAATTTTTATAATCTGGTTTATATTTTTAATTTCCCATATGCATAACCTTTTTTTGAATCATGACCTATCCATCATCCTCTTTTCCATCAGCAGGGCCTCGTTTATTTCTTATTTCTTATTCTGTCAGAGTTTTCTGTTTCCATGTGGTCTTGGCCTTTGTTAAAGTAAATAAACTTCTTCAACACTGCCTCGTCGGAGTTGAGGGGACATAAGAAAACAGGGGATTTTTATTATAACTTTAATCAGTGACGTTATCTAGCTGCTTGATTTTATCGTGTTTGTGAGGTTATAAACCCTTTAGGAATGAGGCAGAGGTGCTCTTGATTGTTGCAATGTATCTCTGGAAAGTAAAATCTGACGGCAGGTAAATCCGTAAGATGAGATGAGTGCGCTGTTAAATGTCAGACATGTATAAACCAGTAAGTAATTGAAGAAGTATTTGTGTCGTGAGGATATTTCCATCAACGGTTAATATGGGTAAAATAAGGTATGTTGATTTTTCTCTGGTAAATGATGAGAATGTCCATCTCAACCAACAGTAACAAATGATACTTTACTTCAGTTGTGAAAGAAATTTTGTCTGCATCTGTATCATTTTTGTATTTTTCCACAGTAGCATTTATGATATATATATATATATATATATATATATATATATATATATATATATATATATATATATATATAATATATATATATATATATATATATATATATATATATATATATGTATATATACATATGTATATATATATATATATATATATATGTATATATACATATATATATATATATATATATATATATATATATATATATATATATATATATATATCAGTAATTACTTGTCCATTGCAGAACAAAGGCATCAGACATGTCTTTCCACTTGCGTCTGTTTATGGTCTTTCTTTGCCATTCCACGCCGGCAAATTATCTTATTTTGTCAATTAATCTTCTTATCTTCCTTCCCTTGCCTCTTTTGCAATCTCAAGGAATCCATTCTGTTATTCTTAATGTCCATATATTGTCTGTCATTGGCATTATATGTCCTGTCCATGTCTATTTCTTTTTCTTACATGTTGTTAGAATATCCTCTACTTTAGTTTGCTCTCGTGTCCATGTTGTTCTTTTTCTGTCTCTTACTGTTGTTCCCATCATTACTCTTTCCTTAGCTTTTTGAGTTGTAACTAGCTTAAGTTCTAAGGCTTTAGTAAGGTTTCAAGTTTCTAATACACAAGTTATTACTGGTAGGAACATCTGACTAAATACTTTTATTTTGAGAAAAATGGCATTTTACATTTCATAATCTCATTTTGTTTATCAAATGCTCTCCATCCCATGCTTATCCTTCTTTTAATTTCGGTCTCCTGTCTTGGGGAAACGCTGTATGTCCTTACTACGTATATTCATTAACAATCTTTAGAGGTTCGTCCATAATTTTTATTTGTTTTGTCTGTATTTTAATTGAACAGTACCGTAGTTTTACTCATATTCATTTTCAGCCCTACATTTCTGCTTCCTCTATTCGAATCTTCTATCATATTTTGCAATTCCTCCCATGATTTACTAAATAGATCTGCAATTCTTAAGTTGTTTAAGTATTTCCCATTAATTTTAACTAGTATAGTTTCCCAATCTAAATTCTTAAAAACTTCTAGGCACACTGTGGATAATATAGGAAAGTTGGCTTCTCCTTGTCTAACTCCTTTTCTCAATTGTTATTTCATCACTATATTCATGTAATTTTAGGATTGCTGTACTTCCTGTATAGATATCTTCAAGAGGTCTAAAATAAGAGTCATATATTCCTTGTTTTGAAAGGCTTTCATTACTGCTAAAATTTTGACAGAATCAAAAGCTTTTTCGTAGTCTATAAATACCATTCATAGTGGTTTGTCATACTCTGTTGATTTTTCCTTTAGCTGGTTAATTACATGGATGAGGTCAGTTGTTGAATACCCACTTCTAAATCTTGCCTACCCTCTTGGTTGATTAAAGTCAAGCTGTCTTTTTATTCGGCCTAATATATCTGTAAATATTTTATAATACTGATATTAAACTTATTAGGCTATAAATTTTTAAGACGCTTATAACTCCCTTTTTGTAAATTAGTGTAATGATAAAGATTTTCCAAGCTCTAGGTAGGCTATAGAGCATTTTTGCCGATATTTTGCGTAAAATTTAGCGAGTTTTACTACTATGAAATCTCCTCCACCCATTATTGAATCAATTGTTAGGTCATCTTCTGCTGGGTTGCCTCTTTTCATGCATTTTGATGATTTCTTTATCTATATTACGTTCTGTACCTGTTCAGGTGTTTCATTATTTTTTATTGTTGATATTTCCATTTTCATCTTAAAAGAAAAAAAACATTCGTTGTTCCCTAGTTCCAAGTCTTCTTTTTCATCAATTTGATATTTCTACCTTTCTTTAGTGTCTCCTCAATATTGGACAATACAATATATATATATATATATATATATATATATATATATATATATATATATATATATATACATATATATATATATATATATATATATATATATATATATAGAGCCTATGTATAATTATGTATGATTATACATATATATGTATATATATGTATATATATATATAGAGCCTATGTATAATTATGTATGATTATACATATATATGTATATATATATATATATATATATATATATATATATATATATATATATATATATATATATATATCCATTATATACATATATATGTATATGTATATATACACTTATATATATGCATTATATATATATGTATATATATATATATATATATATATATATATATATATATTATCCAGTTTATACAAATATCTTTCATTATAGAATTAGCTTTACGTCCTGATCACAGATCGAGGGATCAATTATTTGATATTAGAACTCCTCCTGTCCGGACTATAACTGGATTCCTGACTGCTGAATCGAAATAAATGTTTCATCAATTTTTAATATAAAGAGAGATAAGAGTTTATAAACGACTTGGAACATATGTCATATATGTGAATTTGTAACACTAGGTTGTTTATGATAATTTATTCATTCAGACTCACCGTCTGGATCACTGACCTAAGGAGAAGTTCCTATATATGATCACTAATTCTGTCTGGAAAGCGATTCGAACCCTACAGTATCTGTGTAATCTAAATGAAAGTGGCATTTCAGAGTGAATGCAGCACCCCAGGGTGGTGTGAGCCATGCTATAGTTTCTTGCCTTAGACGCTTGTGCTCGTGTGCTTGGAAGAAATTTTAAACAATGGAAACGCCGAATGGCCCTTGATGCCTATCTCGAGATCTTCATAAAAAAATTCTATTTCTTCATCTGTATGGGATGTTGGTGTATACGTTTGAATGATCTTCATTTTATATTTTTTATTTAGTTTGATAATTAATCGTGCTATTGTATCGCACACAAACACACATTTATATATATATATATATATATATATATATATATATATATATATATATATATATATATATATATATATTAGCTGACCGAGAGTATGCTGATGACGTTGTTCTTTTTAGCAATACGCCATAGGACTTGCAAAGCTCGCTTACCAGAATGCATGAAATATCACCTAAGGCTGGGCTCAAGATAAAGAGAAGTAAGACAGAGCTGATGAGAGCGGGATATACAATGCAAGATGGAATATCATTGGAAGGAGAAAGGAATAATGAGGTGAAATCATTTAAATATTTAGGAATATTACTGCCAATCTAGCGTCTTTAGAATTGGTGTTTAATGAAAGATTGAAAAAAGCAAATCAGGCAATGGCTAGGTTAAGTAAAATTCGGAATTCAAATCGCCTGAAATTACATATAAAAATCAGACTATATATCAGGTAAGTGAGATTAGTGTTACTGTATGGACATGAGTCTTGGTATGACAATGAAACAATATCCAACAGATTTTACAGATTTGAGAACAGAGCCCTCAGAAGAATATTGGGAGTTAAATGACAGGACAGGATTATAAATGAAACTATTAGTGAGATTACCCAAGTGCCAAATGTGGATGAGGTCATGGTGAGAGGTAGATGGAGATGATTAGGGTATGCTCTTCGCACTCCCCTAGAGAGATTAGTTCACCAAACATTCAACTGGACTCCACAAGGCACTAGAAGAGTTGGAAGACCCAATCCTACATGACAGAGGACTATGAAACATGAAGTTGGAGATGATGAATGGAGAAGTATTGATTTAAAAGCTCAAGATAAAGACGACTGCCGAAATCTAATCGATGCCTTATGCGTCAATAGACGTAGGCGGAGATGATGATGATGTTTTATTATTATTATTGTTATTATTATTAGTATTATTAATATTATTACAAGTTAAGCTACAACGCTGGCTGGAAAAGCAAGATGCTATAAACAATAGGGCTTCAGCAGAAATAATAGCCCAATGAGGAAAGGAAACATAGGAAGAAATGAACAATTAGAATAAAATATTTTAAAAACATTAACAACATTATAATAGGTATTTCATATGTAAACTATGAAAAGAATTATGTCAGCCTGTTCAACATGAAAACATTTGCTGCATGTTTGAACTTTGAATTTCTACTGATTCAACTACATGATTAGGAAGATCATTCTACAACTTGGTCACAGCTGATATAAAACATTTAGAATACTGTCTGGTATTGAGCCTCATTATAGAGAAGGCCTGACTATTGAAATTAACTGCTGCCTAGTATTACGAACAAGATGGAATTGTCCCGGAAGATCTGAATGTAAAGGATGGTCAGAATTATAAAAAATCTTATGCAACATGCATAATGAACTAATTGATCGATGGTGTCAGAGATAAATATCTAGATCAGGGATAAGAAATTTGACAGACTGTAAGTTCCTGTCCAACAAATTAAAATGAGAATCAGCAGCTGAACACCAGACAGGAGAACAATACTCTAAACAAGTTTAAATGAAAGAATTAAAACTTATAGTTTGATCACCGAAAATCTTGTAAGACTTTCTCAATAAGCCAATTTTTTTTGTGCAATTGAAGAAGACACAGACCTAATGTGTTTCTGAAAAGTAAATTTGCCGTCGAGAATTACAGCTAAAATTCTAAGAGTCATACAGAGTTGAAGAAACATTATCAATGCGGAGATCCGGATGTTGAGGATCCGCTGTCCTTGACCTACTTACAATCATACCTTGAGTTTTGTTGGGATTCAACTTCATATCCCATAATTTGCACCTTGCACTAATTTTAGCTAGGTCTCTATTAAGCAATTCAGTAACCCCAGATTCATATTCAGGTGATGGAATTGATGCAAAGAAAGTAGCATCATCTGCTTATGCAACAAGCTTGGTTTCCAGCCCAAACCACATGGCATGTGTATATAGTATGAAAAGTAATGGGGCAAGAACACTACCTTGAGGAATACCAAATATCACATTCCTTTGCTCACTATGGTGCCCATCAACAACAATTTTTTTGCAATCTATTCCTTAAAAATTCAATAATGATGTTAAGAAATGACCCACCCACAACCAACTGTTTGAGTCTGACAACAAAAGCCTCATGATTAATACAGTCAAAATCAGCACTAAAATCAAAGCTAATCATGCGAACTAACTGACCACAATCAAGGGATTTCTGTACAGCATTGGAGATTATAAGAAGGGCATCACATGTTCCAAGGCCTTTACGGAAGCCAAATTTGCAAACTAGGGAATAAACCTATTAAGATGATTTGCCAAAAGACTTTCAAAAACTTTAGATAATATGGGAGTTATGGAAATTGGGCGGTAATCAGTTGGACTTGAGCGACCACAAACACATTTACTTAGTGGAGTAACATTACCAATTCTCCAATAAGTGCCAAAAGCTCCTCTTCTTGCTAACTTGTGCACAATAACAGATACCGGTAACTTTGGAGCTGAGAAATCTGCTGTCTTTATAAAAAAAAAAAAAAAAAAGTACCATTTGGGTCTACACCTCTATAAGCATCAAGGTCCATCAACAGAGCTTTAATTTCACGAGTTCGAAAAGCTAAACTAGTTAGTTTAGCCTTAGGAAAACAAGAATGATGAAGTTCGAGTTTCTCATTACTTACTGTCAAACACATCAGCCAAAAGGGTTGCCTTTTCCTTTGGACAGGGAGTGTCGGAGCCATATGGTTCAAGTACAGGAGGAACTGTTGCCTCTACACCAAAGAGTTCAGATTTAAGGGTAGTCCACCAATTATGTTCCTGGGTTGTACCAGAAAGGGTTTCTTTTGTGGTTAAATTGCGTTCCTTTTCAGTTGAAGCATAAACACTCTGAGCAAAAGCTATAAGCCAAGTATAGTTATTCCAGGTCAAATCTAATCTGTTACTCTTCCAAAGATTATAGGCCGCCTGGTTCTCCAAATAAGCACGTCTACAATCATCATTGAACCATGGTGTTTGTCCTTCACCCGGTACCTTAGCACACGAGAAGGGTTACACTTATAAATTATGTTGACTAGATTCACATTCAAAGAGACAACAGGGTCAGCACTACTATACAATTGTGACCAAATCAAGGCCCAGAGATCATGCAAAATTCCATTGCAGTCTGCTTGAGATTTCATATAAATTTTATATGAGTATATAATATATAATACACGAGGGACAGGCTGCTCAGTCTTCACTACTAATGAAATCAAGGCATGATCAGATGTCCCAACTGGAGAACCAACCTTACTTGTTATAACGCCAGGGGAGTCAGTGTATATGAGGTCTGAGCAGTTACCAGACCTGTGTGTAGCTTCACGTAAGATTTGCTCACAGCCAGATTGAGAGGCAATCTAAAGCTCTTAAGCCACGGTGATCGGTAGGAGAAACGGAATTTAACAACTCTCTATGGTGAGCATTGAATTCACCAACAAAGACAAAAGAAGCCTTTCTATCATCATCTTGTATCTTAGCCATAATGGTAAGAAGACAATCGAAGATAGAATCATCCATGTCTGGATTCCGGTAGATTGAACACAAATAGAAGTTGTTATGCCTGCCACAAACTTTTATTGCCTGAATCTCATGACATCCAAATTCATAGGAGGACTTATGAGAAGCAGGGTATTCAGTCCTAATATACACCGCTATTCCCCTGACCCTAAGGATGGTATTGCGTTTCAACATTATTGGCTTCTCAAAACCAGTTATAAGGAGCTCAGATAAGGGTCTCATATAAGAAACCACAGTTTCTGAACACAAAAGAATATCATACTGTCTGGACGTAACTGTTGAGGTAGAATATTTGCATGAAGCCCATGAATATTGCAATACAGTAGACGACATGGACGAAATCTAGGACGTACTGGTCCCCAATTTCACTCAATTTCTCCAGACAACCTAAGAATTGATGGTAACAAAAAAAGATACATCATACTTAAAAAACTAAATTTACAAGAACAATGTGTACAGAAATATAGATAAAGTGATTGATCAAACCCATAGACTATAGAAAAAGGTCGGAAAAACTAGTCAACATGGAGGAGCCGATACACGTTGCAAGGCTAAATACCCTCCAGGATAGCCACTTCAACTGAAGGGAGGACAGTAAGGATGGTTTTGAAAAGAAAAATGATCAGATAAGGAAAAGTCAACTAGTGGGGCAGCATAGCTAACCTATTGTGCATTTTGTGATACAAGCACCAAATTTGGCACAAATGTACATTGACATATGTCGAAAATTTTCAGATATTGAGCCACTCGGAATTCTCTATTCATGTCCGCCATATTGGAATTCAAAATGGCCGCTATTTGAAATATACGTTTGCGCTTATCTGTGGATCTAAAATTGCTATTGACTCGATTCTGGTGCCTAAATGTAGGTTTTGGGGGGCAAGGAATCCAATGGTTACAATGTGCATTGCGTATTTTTTTTACCACTGAGCCGCCATATTGGATTTAAAAATGGTCGCCATTTGAAATCTTCATTTTTGATTATCAGTGGGTCTAATGCTGCTTTTGACTCGATTCTGGTGTCTAACTGTATGTTTTGGGGGGCAAGGAATCCAATGATAACAATCTGCATTGTGTATCTTTTAGCATTGAGCTGCCAGTTCGAGGCTTTCACCAGAGACTGTCTGTTGGACAGAACAAAGGCAGTGGACGACCCCTTACCTCGTAACAAGCTGAAGGTATTCAGCCCTTCAACTCCAAGAAGCCAGAGCAAAGGTCAGCAACAGCTCACCTCCGTCAAAAATGACCGTGAACTCTTCGCACACCTGTACATTGGCTGCCAGACGAGGGATGGAAACCTTGAGGAGTTCTTTCGTCATGAGAACCAGGCATGTCCTCCTGCACTGTCCGATGGTGGAAACCTCTTCACTGGTACCAAGAGTGATCTCATCACATGTTTGGAAGAAATCTCCGATGCTAAGACAGATACTCCTGTCACTACCTGTATAGTGCTTGATGGAGCAGTTATCGTCCAGATGCTGAGGCCGGCTGCATCAAAGACCTTTGAAGAGTACGCACATCAGATCTTCATTCCATATATATCTACTAAGCTGCAAACAGTGTCACACCTGGATCTGATCTGGGATACTAACCTTGCTGATTCACTGAAAGGTAGTACACGGGCAAAGTGGGGACAGGGCGTGCGGAGACGTGTGGCGGCCACCGCATCCATACCAGGAAACTGGCACAACTTCCTACGAGTGGACAGCAACAAGACCGAGGTGTTTAAGTTTCTCTCAACAGCTCTCTTGGAATGGTTTGACCAGGAGGACAAGCAACTCGTCATTACTGATGGAGAGGCAGTGCTCAGCAAGCCACTACTACCAGATCTAACTTCACTCGACCCATGCAACCATGAGGATGTTGCTGCATGCATCTCACGCAGCTAAGCACGGACACCATTCAATAGTCATCCGGACTGTAGACACCTATGTTGTGGTGCTGGCAGTGTCCGTAGTACAGGAATTGCAACCAGAAGACAAACTATGGCTGGCATTCGGAACAGGCCGAAGTTTCCGATACCTAGCAGCACATGAAATAGCAGCTGTACTGGGACCAGAGAAGGCTCGTGCACTGCCAATATTCCACGCTCTAACTGGATGCGATACTGTGTCAAGCTTTGCTAGACATGGCAAGAAGACCGCATGGGCAGTCTGGACAGTACTGCCAGAGTTAACTGAGGCGCTGATGCAGCTGTCTTCCGCACCAAGTGACATACCAAATGATGCAATGTGCATCATCGAGAGGTTCGTGATCCTGTTGTATGATCGAACCAGCAAATGCACGGACATTGACAAGGCCAGGAGGAAACTCTTTGCAAGGAAGAACAATGTGCAGCTGATCCCTCCAACGAAGGCAGCTTTAGAGGAACATGTCAAGAGGGCAGTATATCAAGGTGGACATGTGTGGGGTCAGATACTGCTGCCAGCACCAGAACTCCCTCCACCAACAAACTGGGGTTGGTCAATGACTGGAGGACAATACACACCATACTGGACCAGGCTACCTGAGGCAGCTCACACCTGCATTGAGCTGGTTTCTTTCAAGTGCCAGAAAGGGTGTGTGAGACGCTGCAAGTGCAAGAAGGCTGCCCTTAAGTGCACAGCCCTCTGTGTGTGTGAAGGGGACTGCACATGAAGATGAGTCCACAACGTTCATTTACTTGTGGCAGTGCTGAACTGGTTAACATGAGATGGTTTATGTACACATATCTTCAGTACCGAAGTATACCTAGCCTCAAATACAAGACCATTGTAGAATGTCAGTACACACCCAACCTTATATATTACACCATAGCATGTCAGATATTTAAGACATGACCAAGACATGTATCAAAATTATAAAACTCAAAATTAGTAGTTGAAGTAAGTCGATATTTATTTAGAGTTTTACAGGGAAAGCTAGTTTTGAGAAGTTTACGTTGTTTTGTGTTAATGTTCACACTATTCTGTGGATATTCAGACGTAACCCCGAATTGATCATTTTGTGATATTGATTGAAGGAATGGAGAAAACTAATCATATATGAAAGGTGCCATATCAAACCTAGAACAACACAGAATCTAATCAATAACTCAAACAATTTTTACTTCACAGACTTTGAGTAAAATGTTGTCTTGTCAAAAATACATGATGATGAATATTCATCTCTCATGAATTAAGTGGAGTACTGTAATAAAGTATGTCATTTTAAAAAATGGATATTGTCATGTACTGTAAAAATATTTGACCCAGAGGTAATCGCACATGTAAAATTCAAGTGGCGGCCATTTTGAAATCCAATATGTTGGCTAATTTATAAAGATACACAATGCAGATTGTAACCATCGGATTCCTTTCCTCCCAAAACTTACATTTGGACACCAGAATCGTGTCAATAGCAGCATTAGACCCAAAGATAATCGAAAATGTAATTTCAAACAACGGCCATTTTGAAATCCAATATGGTGGCTCATTGGTACAAAATATGCGATGCAGATTGTTACCATTAGATTCCTTGCCCCCCCCCCCCCCCCCAAAAAAAAAAATATACATTGAGACACCAGAATCGAGTCAATAGCAGCATTAGACCCAAAGATAATCGAAAATGTAGATTTCAAACAACGGCCATTTTGAAATCCAATATGGCGGCTCATTGGTACAAAATATGCGATGCAGATTGTTACCATTAGATTCCTTGCCCCCCCCCCCCTCCCCCCCAAACATACATTTAGACACCAGAATCGAGTCAATAGCAGCTTTAGACCCAAAGATAATCGAAAATGTAGATTACAAATGGCGGCCATTTTGAATTCCAATATGGCAGACATGAGGGAGAATTCCGAGTGGCTCAATATCTGAAAATGTTCGCCATATATCAATGTACATTTGTGCCAAATTTGATGCTTGTATCACAAAATGCACAATCCTTTTGAAATTTCGAGCTAAACCGCCCCACTAAACCTATTAGTAAACCACCATGCATCCATGGCATTTCTATTAAGCCTGTCCAACACACCATTTAAAAAAAAGTAGAGGGAGAAAAAATAAGATAGAATTTTGTGGCCGAGTGTACCCTCAAACAAAGAACTCTAACCCAAGACAGTGGAAGATCATGGTACAGAGGTTATGGCAATACTCAAGACTAGAGAATAATGGTTTGATTTTAGAGCGTCCTCCCAGAAGAGCTTCTTGCCGTAGCTAAAGAAGAGTCTTTTCTACCCTTACCAAAAGGAAAGTAGCCACTGAACCATTACAGTACAATAATTAGCCATTGTGGGAAGAAAAAGTGTTTGGTAATTTCAGTGTTGTCAGGTGTATGAGTAAAGACGCGAATGTGTAAAGAATTGACCTGACTATTCGGTGTAGGCAAAGAAAAAATTAACCGTAACCAGGGAGAGGTATCCAATTTATCACTTTCTGCCCAGTCAAAGGATCCAGTAACTGGTGGCTGGTGCCCTGGCCAACCTACTACCTAATATAAATATACTATATATATATATATATATATATATATATATATATATATATTATATATATATATATGTATGTATATATATATATGTGTATGTATGTATATATATATATATATATATATATATATATATATATATATATATATATATGGTTGTGTGTATGTATATGTATATGAATAATTTTGATACTATTTGTCACGAATTCGGCGTCAAAGCCAAGTTATGGAAATACTATTTTATCAGATACCATTTTCTTATCCAAATATTAGTCAAATTTCAGTACATTATATTGTCACAATCCAAATAATCCATATTTAGTCGTGGGAAACAATTTAAAACGAGAGAGAGAGAGAGAGAGAGAGAGAGAGAGAGAGAGAGAGAGAGAGAGAGAGAGAGGGGGGGGGGGGTTTAATTTCCCAACAGCTTTCTCATAATAGATAAGGTGACGTAAAATCGCTCCTGACATGTGGCAATAATGAGCCTTTTTAACTTTTGGAAGAACGATGTAATTATACCGTCTGTTCTCACGCGAGATTCTTCACACATTGTCTCTAAGTCAAGGGTCAACCGCCTACTTCGATAGCAACGTTATCACTTGACATATAGCTTTACAACGTCTGAGAACGATTATTTCCGTGTGCCAGATCTCTCTCTCTCTCTCTCTCTCTCTCTCTCTCTCTCTCTCTCCGAAGATGGTGATCAAGGTCACGACAGGCAACAATCGTCATTAACCAAAGCAACGCTAATAAATACTATATACTGTATTTGCAGAGCTTCAAATTATCCAGCTGAGCAGAAGCATGTCAAGCATTAAACATCATCATCAGCATGGCAATGGGGCATTCAGTTAAAACCTGATGTTTTTCTTTTGGATTTTTGTGTCGTGATGAGATAGTTAACTGAACGTTCCCTTTCATCTATTACAAGGTGTAAACATTCCCTTTCATATATTACGAGACGTAACCGTTCCCTTTCATATACCGCTTGAGAGTTATGGGGTCCTTTGACTGATCAGACAGTACTGCAGTGGATCCTTCTCTCTGGTTACTGTTCTTTCCCTTTGCCTACACAGACAGCGAATAGTCTGGCACATTCTTTACAGATTCTCCTCTGTCCTCATTCATATGACAGCACTGAGATTACCAAACTATTCTTCTTCACCCAAATGGTTAACTACTGCACTGTAATTGTTCAGTGGCTACTTTCCTCTTGGTAAGGGTAGAAGAGAGACTTTAGCTATGGTAAGCAGCTCTTTTAGGAGGACACTCCAAAATCAAACCATTGTTCTCTAGTCTTGGGTAGTGCCATAGCCTCTGTACCATGTTCTTCCACTGTCTTGGGTTAGAGTTCTCTTGCTTGAGGGTACACTCAGGCACACTATTCTATATAATTTTTCTTCCTCTTGTGTTGTTAAAGTTTTTATAGTCTATATAGGAAATATTTATTTTAATGTTGTGACTGTTCTTAAAGTATTTTATTTTTCTTTGTATCCTTTCCTCGCGGGGCTATTTTCCCTGTTGGGGCCCCTGGCCATATAGCATCTGGTTTTCCAACTAGGGTTGTAGCTTAGCAATCAATAATAATAATCACGATGTGTAAACGTTCCCTTTCATCTAATACAAGGTGTAAACGATCACTCCGTCATTAATGCAGGCTCAACAGCTCATTAAGAACACCACTAAAAACAATTGGCATGTAAGTTGAAAATCCAATTATCATATATGGTTAAAAAAACGTAATAAACGCAAAATTTATATCGGTTCATGTTACGAATATATACTGAAGAACACCCACAGCCATTAATGGATAAACATACACACACTTACATCTTAAGAGGAATAACTAAATTACACATATTCATAGTATTAAAAACGGTAATAGACTGAAGCTAATGTATGAAAGCAGCGGCAACGACAATGGTGTCGAAATCAAATAAAAATATAACATTACATTATCAATAACACCTGCTGGAGATTATAAGACTGTTAATTATAATGGTAGGACTGCATGGTAGCCTGATAATGTAAGGTTCTGTCATATCCAAAACTAGCATACCGTCATAAAACAGACAAGCAGTACCTCGAATTAGCCATTCAAGTTTCAAGGATCAATGTCTTAACTACCTTTATTCTAGTGTTTATTCATTGCGTTTTGGGGAAACAATGAACTTCTGCTTTAATTTTGCAGATATTTTAAGCTTTCTGAGCATGTCATACAATTGTCTTACTTGAGACTATCGTCACCATACTTCAACATCTTAAACAAGTCATGACAAAGTGATGAGACTAGTATCCATCACACACCGCACATATGCTACAGTTATCTCTCGTAACATTCTTGGTTCCTTTAACTGATGTATCCTGATCTTGGCCTGGCGTTCAACCATTCGTTATGACTGCAAACCCCGTTCTTTTCATATGTCACTGTACGTTTGCTACTAATTTGCTGGGTTCTTATTCCATATGGCGATGAGAAATATCCAACTTCTAAGTAGTTTGTTTTTCTTATTTTGACATATTTTATTGACAAGCCAAGGCTTTGACCGGTTGCATCCTTAAAATCTACTTCCTAAGATCGCATAGCGCCTTAACGCTTACCTAATATCACTAAATGAGAAAGCCTCACTGGAACTTCTTTTTCTCGTTCTGAAGTGTTAGTTTCTTTAATCTATGAACTTCACAGGAAAATTTTTCTTTCTCATATTGACAGGTGTGGCTGATATATTAGTGACAAATAGGGTATAATTAACACTCGTTATGGTTTGATTTCAGGCAAACAGAAAGGATATGTCTCATAACCTGAAATTACAGGCAATAACGCAGACCTTTTGATGTTTTCAGTCGAATTACAAAAAATAACACAACTGGTGGTCTTTTCAGTCGAAATTACAAGAAATAACACAGATTTTGGTGTTTTCAGTCGAAATTTACAAACAATAACACACAATTTTTGGTCCTGTTTGTGAAATTACAAGAAATAACACAGATTTTGGTGTTTTCAGTCGAGATTACAAGAAATAACACAGAACATTTGTTTTTTTTCAGTCGAAATTACAAGAAATAACACAGCTTTTGGTGTTCACAGTTGAAATTCAAACAATAACAAACAACTTGTCTTTTTAGTGGAAATTAGAGAAATAACACAACTTTCGGTCTTTTCAATCGAAATTACAAGAAATAACACAGCTTTAGGCCTTCTCAGTCAAAATTACAAGCAATAACAAACAACCTTTGGTCTTTTCAATCAAACTTACAAGAAATAACAAACAACTTGTGGTATTTTCAGCCGAAATTACAAGAAATAACGCATCTTCTGGTGTTTTTAGTCAAAATTACAAGAAATAACACAACTTTGGGTCTCTTCAGTCAAAATCACAATTAAAGACACACAGCTTTTGGTCTTTTTGTTCGCAATTACAAGAAATAACACAACTTTTGGTCTTTACAGTCGAAATTACAAGAAATAAGACACAGCTTTTGGCGTTTTCAGTCAAAATTACAAGAAATAGCACAACTTTTGGTTTTTTCAGTCGAAATTATAAGAAATAACACAAGTTTTGGTTTTTCCAATTAAAATCACAACAACCCACTTTTGGTCTTTTCAGTAGAAATTACGAGAAATAACACACAACTTTTGGTCTTTTCAATCGAAATTACAATAACAACCAACTTTTGGGCTTTTCAGTCGAAATTACAAGAAATAACACAAATTTCGGTCTTTTCAGTCGAATTTACAAGAAATAACGCACAACTTTTGATCTTTTCAGTCGAAATTACAAGAAATAACACACAGCTTTTGGTGTTTCCAGTCAAAATTATAAGAAATAGCACAAAATTTGGTCTTTTCAGTCGAAATTACAAGAAATAACGCACAACTTTTGGTCTTTTCTGTCGAAATTACAAGAAATAACACACAACTTTTGGTCTTTTCAATCGAAATTACAATAACAACCAACTTTTGGGCTTTTCAGTCGAAATTACAAGAAATAACACAAATTTCGGTCTTTTCAGTCGAAATTACAAGAAATAACGCACAACTTTTGGTCTTTTCAGTCGAAATTACAAGAAATAACACACGAGTTTTGGTCTTTTCAATGGAAATTACAATAACAACCAACTTTTGGAGTTTTTGTTTGAAATTACAAGAAATAACACAAATTTCGGTCTTTTCAGTCTCAATTACAAGAAATGACACACAGCTTTTGGTCTTTTCAGTCGAAATTACAAGAAATAACACTGCTCCTGGTATTTTCAGTCTAAATTAAAAGAAAATAACACGATCAATTTGGTCTGTTCTGTGAGATTACAAAAAATAACAGAAAACTTTTGTTTTTTTCAGTCGAAATCACAAGTAATAACAAACAACTTTTGAACTTTTCAGTCGAAATTACAAGATATAACACAGAGCATTTGGTGTTTACAGTCAAAATTACAAGAAATAGCACAGTTTTTTTTTGGTCTAAATTACATGAAATAATACAAATTTCAGTCTTTTCAGACGAAATTACAAGAAATAACACAGCTTTTGGTGTTTTCAGTCGAAATGACAAGAAATAACCTACAACTTTTGGTGTTTTCAGTCGAAATTACAAACAATAACACAAATGTTGGTGTTTTCAGTCGAAAATACAAGAAATTACACACACAGGTTTTGGTGTTTTTAGTGTAAATTATCAGAAATAACACAACTATTGGTGTTTTCAGTTAAAATTACAAACAATAACAAACAACTTTTAGCCTTTTCAGTCAAAATTACAAGAAATAACACAACTTTTGGTCTTTTCAATCAAAATTACAAATGATAACAAACAACTTTTGGTCTTTTCAGTTAAAATTACTAGAAATATTACACAACTTTTGGTTGTTCATGTTGAAATTACAAGATATATCACAAATTTTGGTGTTTTCAGTCAAAATTACAATGAATAACACAGTTTTGGTGTTTTCAGTCAAAATTACAACATATAACACAGGTTTTGGTGTTTTCAGTCAAAATTACAAGAAATAACACAGAACGTTTGGTGTTTTCAGTCGAAATTGCAAACTATAACAACTTATTTGTTTTCAGTCGAAATTACAGAAATTACACACAGCCTTTGGTGTTTTCAGTGTAAATTACAAGAAATGACACACTCCGTTTGGTGTTCTCAGTTGAAATTACAAACAATAACACAACTTTTAGCCTTTCAGTTGAAATTACAAACAATAACAAACAACTTTTGGTTTTTTTGGTTTGAAATTACAAGAAATAACACACTTTTTGGTGTTTTCAGTCAAAATTACAAACAATAATAAACAACTTTTGGTCTTTTCCGTCTAAATTAGAAGAAATAACACAGCGTTTGGTGTTTATAGTAAAAATTACAAGCAACTTTCATATTTAATCATATTTAATCAGAACTATAAGAAATAATTCACAACTCTTGGTCTTTTCGGTCTAAATTACAAGTAATAACAAACAACTTTTTTTCTTTTCAGTCGAAATTACAAGCAAAAGCACAACTTTGGGTCTTCAGTCGAAATTACAAGAAATAACACAGCTGCTTCTGTTTACTGTCACAAAAAAAAAAAAAAGATTATTTTATTTTACCGAATTACAAGAAATAACAGCCTTTGGTGTTTTCAGTCAAAATTACAAACAATAACCATCAACTATTGGTGTTTTCAGTCGAAATTATAAGAAATAACAGTTTTTAGTGTTTTCAGTTGAAATTACATAAAAATAACACAATCCATATGGTCTTTTCAGGGAATTTACAAGAAATAACACAGCTTCTGGTGTTTACTGTCGAAATCCCAAAAAATAACACAACTTTTGGTTTTTTTTTTTTTACCGAAATTACAAGAAGTAACACACAGCATTTCGTGTTTTCAGTCAAAATTACAAACAATAAGTCGAAATTACATGAAATTACAGTCGAAATTACAAGTAATAACAGCTTTTAGCGTTTTCAGTTGAAATTACAAACAATAACAAGCAACTTTTGGTGTTTTCAGTCCAAATTACAAGAAATAACACAAAGCCTTTGGTGTTTTCATTCGAAATTACAAGCAATAACAAATAACTTTTGGTCTTTTCAGTCGAAAATACAAGAAATAACACAAAGCCTTTGGTCTTTTCAATCCGAATTACAATTAATAACAAGCAACTTTTGGTCTTTTCAGTCGAAATTATAAGAAATAACACCCAGCTTTGGTCTTTTTAGTCGGAATTACAATCAGTAACAAACAACTTTTGGTGTTTTAGTCGAAATTACAAGAAATAACACAATCCATTTGATCTTTTCAGTGAGATTGCAAGAAATAACGAAAACTTCTGTTTTTTTTCAGTCGAAATTACAAGTAATGGCAAACAACTTTTGGCCTTTTCAGTCAAAATTACTAGAAATAACACCCAGCTTTGGTCTTTTCAGTCGGAATTACAATCAATAACAAACAACTTTTGGTCTTTATAGTCGAAATTACAAGAAATAACACAGTTTTTGGTGTTTTCAGTCAAAATTACATAAAAATAACAATCCATTTGGTCTTTTCAGGGAATTTACAAGAAATAACACTTCTTTTGGTGTTTTCAGTCAAAATTACATGCAATAAAAAACTAGTTTTGTTCTTTTCCGTCGAAATTACATGAAAAAGCACACAACTTTTGGTCTTTTCAGTTGAAATTGCTTGCAAACAATATTCAATGACTTCATATTTTAAGGATGAGTTTTGCCCTGAATTGGATAACGGCAGCTAAAGTATTATTTGTTGTCTTTTTGCAAAACGTCATTGGTTTACTCCTATGTAGATTTTCTACAACCAGACAAAAGAAAAAGGGGGGCTTGATTGGTAACTATGCTCTGCTGGATAGCAAGTTTCACATTTTCCCGGTCAGGACTTGTGGGGTGGATGAGGTGGGACTTTTGCATAAATGACTCGGGTTTGTATAGCTAGGAAAAATACATATTGTACTAAAATTTTGTTGATTCCTACGGAGATTTAAATTTCTGGAACACATGGATCATCAGGTATAAGTTCTGATGGTGGACCGTAACTTGTTGTTGTTCCTATAGCGGCCAAGGGGACACAACAATGGAACCTGTAGAATATTGGATATTCGTGCGCTCGATTGGTGTCATGTCCTCTGGAAGCTGCGTTAACTACTCACACTGTCATATTTTAGAAGAACATGGGCACAAATACTGCAATGTCTAAAGCTATCATGAACTTCTACGTTGATAACCTCCTAAAGGACCACAACAACGACCATCTCAAATTGATGATGGTAGATATGACTTTGCTCTGTGCTGATGGAGGCTGGTGTCTAAAAAAGGATCATATAGCCTCAGGAGACTGCTCTCTGTCATTGCCGTGTCAGATCAAGACTTGAGTAGGGATAAACTTCAAGTAGAAAGGACACAAAGCATGTACTTGTCTATGAAAGGAGACTTCTTTACCTTCAAGATGAATATGATGGATAAACTGTACACCAGGAGAGTCTTAAGTGTATGACCTATTGGAACTCGTTTCACTGTTCACGCTACCTGCCAAGCTCCAACATCAGGACATGTGCTGTGAGCAGTCCAATTGGTATGACGACATTGGGGAAGCAGAAGCCGTGAAGTGGAAGGATTGGTGTGACCAGCTTCCTCTCCTAGAGACCATGAAGTAGATCATTCCTATGTTCCAGAGGGTTTTGGACCAGTCCAGACCTATCAGCTTCACTACTTCGTGATGCAAGCCAGGTGGGATAAGGTATGGTGTCTTACCTCCAGATGGAAGGCTATGATGGAAAAGCATGCAGCGGGCTAGTGTTTGGAGTGTCAAGGTTAACTACGCTTAAGAGGACCACCATTACCAGACCTGAGTTGACAGCAGCCAACGTCGCAGAACACACAGACTGCAAGTTGCATGAGGAACTCAGCATGAAGCCAGAAGATTCCATTTTGACTAACTCGACTTAAGTATCTTCTAAACGAGCATACAGGGTACCATACGTTTGGACTAACAGAGTAAACCTCCTTTGGGAACCGATGTCAACCAAAGCCTGATGTTACTCTTGAGACTTGCAACAATCCTGCTGATTTTACATCACGTGGACATGTATTGAGACACTCCTGGCTTCCACCATGTGGTTCAGCGTCCTTATTTCTTGTTACAGCCTGCTGTAACTCCAAGCGACGCCAAAGGAGCATCAATCCATGATGTTCCAGCAACTGATCTGTGTGCAGTGATATTTTAAGTCTTATGTCAGCGGTCCTTACTTCTTGTCACAGCCTGCTGATGCCTGGCCCATAACTCCAAGTGATGCCAAATGAGCGTCATTCTACGATGATCCAGAAGTTAAGATCCCGCAACTGACAACATCAGTGTCTTATGACGATAACATTGCTGAACATTACTCAAGCTCGTTCAATTTTGTGTGCATCATTGCGTGGATACAACAGTCTCTCTCTCTCTCTCTCTCTCTCTCTCTCTCTCTCTCTCTCTCTCTCTCTCTCTCTCTCTCTCTCTCTCTCTCTCTCTCTCTTATGCAAAAGGATTCCTTGAAAGAAGAAAGTTCATAAGTGCCTAAGAGATTAGGTATACTAGTAACCCTGTACTGAAAATGCTTCAACAGAACGCCTTCCCTCGAGAATTTGAAGCATGCAAGATTGCTGGTAGAGCTGTTTCACCATCTAGCAAGACAGTAGGACTCAAGATATTCACCTTGGATGGAATGCTATGCATGATGTGGGCATCTGAGAGAGTACGCTATCGATGCCAGTACCAAGAACCCTGTGATCTTGCCCAAGCTAAGTCCTGCAATTCACCTGTTAGGCCAGTGGAGACACCAGAAGCGGTTACACTACGGGCAAAACTACTTGGTGGTGGACCATTGACACCTTTACTGGATCATGCAGGGTAACTCGATAGCTTTGCCTGTCATCAGGAACTGTGCGCGATGCAGAGCCTTTGCAGCACTCCCAATAACTGTCTGCTCTTCTCCCTGATAGCATCATCACAGGGGAGCCTACATTTACCAAGTCTACATCGGTCTGTTTCAGCACCTTCATGGTGAAGATTGTAGGTGAAGTGATATGGTCTCCTCTTCACCTGTCTACCATCAAGAACCATTCACATCGAGATGGCAGACTCAATGGAGACTGATTCATTTCTTAAGGTACTACAATGTTTCATCCTTAGATGTGGTCCAGTCCAGCTAATGAGAGCTGACAACAGGACCAACTTCATTGGAGTGGGCAATGTGCTACGTAATTAGCTGGAGGAGCTCAACCACTTTTTGGTCAATAATGCCTTATCGTTAAAAGGCATCTCCTGGTGCTATAACCCTCCCTATTCTTCCCAATGGGGCAAAGCCTGGGTGCGTCATATACTCACCATCCATCGGGTGGTGAAAGGCATTTGTCAACAGCAAGTTGTACGCCACGTACAACTTGTTCTCATGCTCTTCTGTGACGTTGAGGCCCTTGTGAATGGCCGCCCTCTGGTTCAAGACACAGACGGCCCGGACAATCCCTGTACCCTTGTCTCCCAGTATGCTGCTAAACTTCAAGGGATGACCTGCACCAATTGCTCATACAGTTGACACTGACCAGTTTTCTCGGCTCTGATGAAAGCAGGTCCATTATCTAGCAGATCTCTTCTGGAAACGCTGTATGAGAGAGTATATGCTAGTACAGCAACAGCTTCATGAGCATAACATTAGAAACACATGCAGGCATATATAAATATCAGCAACAACATGTATTACACCCATTGATGTAAAGGGCCTCAGTTGGATTTCGCCAGTTATCTCTATTTTTAGCTTTTAATTCAATACTTCTCCATTCATCATCTCCAAGTAGGCCTGGGTCTTCCAACACTCTAGTGCCATGTGGATCCCAGTTAAACATTTGGTGAATGTGAATAGCATGCCCAAACAGTCTCCATCTACCACTCACCATGTTCTCATCTACATATGGCACTTGAGTAATCTCTCTTATAGTTTGATTTCTAATCTTGTCCTGGTATTTAACTCTCAGTATCATTCTGAGGGATTTGTTCTCAAATCTACTAAATCTGTTGGAGAGTGTTTCATTGTCATACCATGGCTTATGTCCACACAGTAATACAGATCTCACTAAACTGATATAGGGTCTGGCTTTTATATGTAATTTCAGGCGATTTGATGTCCAAATTTTACTTAACCTACCCATTGTATTATTTGTTTTTTAATCTTTCATTAAACTCTAATTCTAAAAACACTGTTTTGGAGGTCTTAGTCCCTAAATACCTAAATCATTCTACCACATTAATCCTTTCTCCTTCCAATGATGTCTCCTCTTCCATTGCATACTCCATTCCCATCATATCTGCCTTTCTTCTTGAACCCAACCTCATGTAATATTTCATGCATTCTGGTAAGCAAGTATTGCAAATCCTGTGGTGTTCTGCTAATAAGGATGCACAGCATCATCAGTATACTCTAGGTCAGCTAACTTCTCATTACCAATCCAATCCAATCCTTCTCTACCATCCCCAACTATTTCATGCATTACAAAATCCACGAGGAGAATAAACAACATAGGTGATAGCACATTCCCTTGGAGAACTCCGCTGTTCACTGGAAATTTATTTGATAAGATCCACTAACATTAACTTTGTACTCTATGCTCATGAACAGACTTAATCAAATTCACGTATGTAAATGGAATTCCATAATAACGCAGGACTCTCCACAAATTGGTAGGTGCACATTATTAAAGGCTTTTTCATAGTCCACAAAGGCCATCGAAAGTGGGTGTCTACATATTGCTGTACAACATGTCTCAAAATGAAAATTCGGTCAGTGTAACTCCTAGGTTTTTTTTTTTTTTTTTTTTTTTTTTTTTTTTTTTTTTGCCATTTTCACCAACACCTAACTCCCATTCATCAGGTTTTGTCTCTTCATGCCACATTCGACAAAATAATCTTGCAAGTATCCTGGGGGTCCCTTTATTTTCAACCAGTATCATCTTAGCAGTTACTCCATCGCATCCGGGGGCTTTATATATATATATATATATATATATATATATATATATATATATATATATATATATATATATATATATATATACACACACAAACATACATACATATATGTACACACATACTGTACACTTTTCATTTGAAAAATAATCTTCTTGCCGTTCCGAAATATGCATAAAGTTAGAAGCATTAAAAACATTAGGCAGTGCACTATAGTGATGGTGGCTAGGTAAAGCAACAGGTTTGTTATTAGAATAGTATCTGTGTTTTGAGTTATGTAAATCAGCTTATTGGTGGTTATAAACAGACTTTATGATAATGGGCCGAAGTTACCGATGGACTACGAAGGGGTTCCATTTGCTTATAAGCCTGAGAAGTGGTAGCATGGTCTGAGTGTGAGTAATTGTGTGATAAAGGAGTATAGCCAGAGCCATGATACGGAGAAATAACAGCAAAATGGCAGCGCATGTTGTGACGTCATCACAAGAGGGCACCGTGGCTCATACAGACTTGTTATCCTGACTATCCCCTAGAGGAATATCATTACATGGAATGGCGGTGTGTGTAGTGACATCATCGTGCACAGGAGCAGCGGCATGTAAAAACTGGTCCAAGAATAGATAAAATGTGTGGTATTAATAAAGGTTTCTTCATTACAATCGACTTCCTAATGGTTGGCTTATAAGGAGAGGTCACAAATGGTTTAAAGCAACTTGACTTCGCCAAAGTTGCAGCTGTGGGCACAACTGAAGCAGTCCAATCAACCTCTAGATATTGTGATGGGGAGTTCTGGGATAAGTCCAGAGAGCTCTTTAGAAGCTAGCAGTGCCTTGGAACCCTGGGGATACGAGTCAAACCTGGCTCAGGAGAACGATCTAGAGAATAATAAAATGGATCCTCCAACAAGGCTGCTTCCTTACGAGGTGAAATGGCAATCTTGATTTAGGAGTTTCACAAACAGGAACGGAGGGAGACTTTCGAAGCTCTGATAAGAGATATTTCCAAAAGAGAAAAGTAATCCCTTTCAAAATCAGCCATATAAGGGTCACCACTCAAGACATTAGAGGGAGGCGGCGGAGATCTATGCATAACAGGATAATTAAGTACTGAGGATACTGGGATTGGAGTGCAGCGGCTGTAGCCAAAGGATCTGTCACAAGATTGACTCAGGATCACAATGCATATTCTCAACATTAGGTGACAAGATATTAACAAAATTATGGTCATCAATGATTAAATTACTGCTATTGTCCTCCATGACTGGGACCTCGGAAGGCTCTGGACACAAAGGAGCAGGGTGGGGCATAACTTTCGACGCAGAAATGAGTTTGCGGTTTTTTTACCATTGCTGGAAGAAGAGGAGGAAGGAGAACAGTCTCTCTTAGCTCATTTCTTGCATCGAGAACAATATCTATCCCACTGGAAGGACGGCCACTCCCTGTGGTACTCACATGGGGATGCCAGGAACGTCTTTTGCCAAGGTATGAGGGGAAAAAGGGATGTGGCTTGACATCAACCCGGCTCCTGAAGGTACCACAAGGGGGTCTGTTGCGGGAGGGGCAGGAACGCATGGTGCTAGATGTACTAGCCATAATACAACACACTGGTTAACTTACAAATAATGAAATCACACCTAGTGACAATGATTAAGGAAAAGACACAAAGCACTGAGCACTATAAGGGTATAAGCATGTGGATGTGAATGTCAAATCGTAGAGGAGAGGAGGGTATGCCTCCTCTTAACACAATGACCAGAAGATTAGTGAAGCCTGCTGCGCATGTTAGCACATAGCACTGCCATGCAATAGGGTTACATAGAAACCTATTATGATGCAACCGACCCCTTTCTTTTTTTATTATCTGGTTGTAGAAAACGAAACTAGAAGTAACCCATAGGTAACCTACTTCTGTGTTTTACGTAATCGGCCATTATATATAGAAACAAACATGATGAAAAACATTACCTGGATATCTAAAGTAATAAAGACTTGTCTTATTAAGGAAAACAGAGCTAGAATTCCCTCTCTTGTTAGCAAAGGAGTGAGTAGAAGGAAATTCAGTAAATCGGCATGTGGTGATTTTTTTGTGGCTGAAAATTTCATTTTAAATGGTTAGGGAGACTTACCAGTTAAAAATATAGTTGTTACAATCCACAAAGAACGTTAGGGGAACTAACTTTAAATTTAGCACTGCATATAACCAGCTGGCGATAGCCTACTCGTTTTTTAGTTTTAAACGAAAAATATTTTCTCTCTTTACCTTACATATTCAGTTGATTATTTATAAAGGAATATTCAATTACATAAGGTTTTGCATAAGTTTGCAATAAATACTCGAATAAGGAATAATAAGTTAAAAATAGATACTCAAATAGTTGAGAAATCAATTCAGTAACCTTTGGCCAGATTTTCGAAAAGATTAAAGGGGATCCAAATTATCATTTGAAACTTTCTTACATTATGTAAAAAATCCTCTTCACAGGCATAAAAACGGATTTAGAATATTTCCGAGTTCGATTATTTCCCCGAGTGAAATAATTTTGTTGAAGCAAAATAAAATTAAGATTAATTATATAGTGAAAGATTGAAAATAGCAAACCAGACAAAGACCAGGTTAAGTAAAATTTGGAAATCAAATACCCTGAAATTACATATAAAAATCAGACTATATATCAGTTTAGTGAGATCGGTGTTACTCTATGGACACGAGTCATTGTATGACAATGAAACAATCTCCAATAGATTTAGTAGATTTGAGAACAAAGCCCTCAGAAGGATATTGGGAGTTAAATGGCAGGACAGGATTAGAAAAATGAAACTATAAGAGATTCCTCGAGTGCCATATGTGGATGAGATCACGATGAGGGGTAGATGGAGATAGTTTGGGCATGCTCTTCGCACTCCCCATGAGAGATAAGTTCACCAAACGTTCAGCTGGGCTCCACAAGGCACTAGAAGAGTTGGTAGACCCAAACCTACATGGCTGAGGACTATGAAGCGTGAAGTAGGATATGAAAAGAGAAGTATTGAATTGAAACCTCAAGATAGAGACGACTGGCGAAATCTAACCGAGGCTCTTTGCATCAATAGGCGTAGGAGGAGATGACGATGATGAATTGTGTAAACAAATAATAAGTGAAAATATGGTTAGCTTTATCCACAGTTAATAATTTTTTCTTTAGCTTACTAGAATTTTTTGAATTAATCTAACATTAAAATATTGTACTAATTTCAATAATGTTCAACGATTTCTTCTTCGGATTCATTTACTCAAGAAAATATGAGCCAAAGTCTAAACACACATACAAAAAATTAGTTGAAATCTCAAACTAGTTAGAGAGAGAGAGAGAGAGAGAGAGAGAGAGAGAGAGAGAGAGAGAGACAGACAGTCAGTGGTCACTCCATAAATGTGAATGGTTCAAAAGGATCTATTTACCAACCCTACCAAGCAAGCATTCCTTGTGGAAGGCACAATCACATAGCACCAAACATGTTCCCTTATTAAAAAAAAAACAATGTTCAGTAGAGGAATGAAGCACTCGATCAATCGAAATTATTTTAATTTTAAAGCTCGAATATGATTGCTATGTGGGGCGAGGGTGTGCTTCGGATATCAAGCTGTTATTTGAGGTTAGTCGGTTTTTTTACTCAAACAGTAAGCGAGTCTTAATCGGAATTAAGCGCTTTTGGGAAATATGAACTTATTGCAAACTCAGTTGAAACACGAAACCGGTGCCTTTATCCAAGGATATCATAGTATCCACTTAACCCTCTGCCAGAGAAATGGGGAGCAATAAATTCTAATTTCAAAATACGATATAAAGATAGATAATTATTAATAAAAGATTGAATGATTAGTAATTATCTTGCATGATAACTGATTGGAGTGTGATTAATAAAGAATCAATACCAAGAGATAAAAAAATCAGAAATAAATAACCTAACAATGAATCCCTTAAATGTTAAAACGAATGATAAGGCCAGCTCCCAATAGGACCTTTAAAATGTAATTGGCATCATACAAAACGTTATCAATAGAAGGAAATACTCTCAGGCTTGTATAAAAAAAAAATGTGACTTTAAACCGTAAGTAAAAGAATTTAGTAACCAATTAACTTTGATTCCTTCAGCTTCTTTTGAATGGTATTTTTTATTAGTCAATATTAATAAATACCATAATATCACTGTATATAACAAATTAGGAGAGAAAATACCTTATCTTTGTATTTCAATGCTTAATTAGCATCGTCACTCAACAAATTTTAACTCATTAACCAACAACACTAGCCATAACCAACAAACCCTCGTAAAAAAAATCTACCATCCCAAATGAACGCAAGAGAATATTTATCATTTAATTGAAAACCAAAATCAACTTTTAACATTACAACCTAGTACCAAAATGACGGAGTTCTACCCTAGACAATTTGAAAACTTAATCAACGAAATGCAGTCGCTCTATAAATCAATGGCCAAAAGGGTACTCGCAGAAAAAAAATGCGTTACAGCACTAAGGGCTTCGTTTGGATCAGCAAACTAGCAGTAACAACCAAAGACCGTGAGCTCAATTGTTACCATATCTTGAGCTGCAGCTAAAACATTTTTCCATAGTGGAACGGCAATGATCAATATGCGCCTGTGTAGGGACATAAACATCCTCAACGATCAAAAACGAAAAAATCACGCATTCCGAGAACTTTAGATATCATTTCACAGGTTCACTCCACTGTAACACTATTAGGAGCGGCAGCGCACGAGCGACGGTGTGGAGTGGATGTGGCTTCCCGTTAATTTGAATTTAATTTAATATAAAATTTAGGCCTGAAGCCAAGCACCGGTATCTATGAAAATATATATAGCCCAATTTACATTGGTGATTTCAGTGCTGAAGTAGGTTAAAAGGATAGAGGAGAGTCAGCAGTAGGTAAATTTGGAGTATTATTATTATTATCATTATCATTTGGTAAGCTATAACCCTAGTGGGAAAAGCAAGATGCTATAAGCCCAAGAGCTCCAACAGGGAAAAATAGGCCAGTGAGGGAAGGGGATAAGGAAATAAATAAACGATAAGAGAAATAACTAATAATTAATAAAATGTTTTTAAAACAGCAACATCAAAACAGATATTTCATATATAAACTATAAAAAGACTTATGTCAGCCTGTTTAACATAGAAAACATTTGTTGCAAGTCTGAACTTTTGAAGTTCTACTGATTCAACTACCCGAGTAGGAAGATCATTCCACAAATTGGTCACAGCTGGAATAAAACTTAGAATACCGTGTAGTATTAAGCCTCAATATGGAGAAGGCCTGATTATTAGAATTAAATGCATGCCTAGTATTACGAACAGGATGGAACTGTCCAGGAAGATCTGATTGTAAAGCATGGTCAGAATTGTAAACAATCTTATGTAACATACTTAATAAACTAATTGAATGGAGGCGCCAAAGATTAATATCTAGATCAGGAATAAGAAATTTGATAAACCGTAAGTTCCTTTCCAACAAATTAAGACGAGAATCAACAGCTGAAGACCAGACAGGAGAACAATACTCGAAACCAGGTAGAATGAAAGAATTGAAACACTTCTTCAAAGTAGATTGATCTCCGAAAATCTTAAAAGACTTTCTTAATAAGCCAAATTTTTTGTGCAATAGAAGAAGACACAAACCTAATGTGTATCTCAAAAGTAAGTTTGCAGTCGAGAATCACAGCTTAAATTTTAAGTCATACTGAGTTAAAGAAACATTATCAATGCTGAGGTGTGGATGTTGAGGAGCCAATGTCCTTGATCTCCTTTAAATCATTCTTTGAGTTTTGTTAGGATTCATGCCCCAGAAGTTGCACAATGCACTAATTTTAGTTATATCTCTGTTAGGGGATTCAGCAACCCCAGATTTATATTCAGGAGATGAAGTTGAAGCAAAGAGTGTAGCATCATCTGCATATGCAACAAGCTTGTTTTATATGCCAAACCACATGTCATTTGTCTATAGTATGAAAAGTAATCGGCTAAGAACACTACCCTGAGAAACACCAGATATCACATTCCTATATTCACTGTGGGGCCCATCAACAACACCTCTTTGTGATCTTTTACTTAAAAATTCAATAATGTTGCTAAGAAATGACCCACCCGCTCCCAACTGTTTGAGTTTGAAAACAAGGGCCTCATGATTTACAGGGTCAAAGGGAGCATTAAAATCAAGTCCAATCATACGAACTTCCTGTCCACGATCAAGGGATTTCTGAACAGCATTGGAGATTGTAAGAAGGGCATCACATGCTCCAAGGCCTTTACGAAAACAAAATTGTAAGCTAAGGAACAGATGGTTGCTTTCAGCAAACCGATTAAGATGATTTGCCAAAGACGTTCAAAAACTAGATAATATGGGAGTTATGGAAATTGGGCGGTAATCAGTTGGACATGAGCTACCACAAACACATTACATAGTGGAGTAACATTACCAATTCTCCAACAAGCACTAAAAGATCCTCTTCTTGCTAACTTGCACAAAATAACAGATAACTTTGGAGCTAAGAAATCTGCAGTCTTTATAAAAAAACAAAGGGAAAAATACCATTTGGGTTTACACCTCCATAAGCACCAAGGTCCATCAAGAGAGCCTTAATTTCACGAGATCAAAAAGGTAAACTACTTAGTTTAGGCTCTGGAAAACAAGAATGAAGAAGTTCAAGTTTCTCATTACTCTGTTTTTTGTCAAACACATCAGCCAAAAGGGGTTTCCTTTTCCTTTGGACAGTGATTGACAGAGCCATCTGGTCTACGTAAAGGAGGAACTGTTGCATCTACACCAAAAGTTCAGATTTAAGGGTAGTTAACCACTTTTGTCCTAGGTTATACCAGAAAGGGTTTCTTTTATAGTTAAATTGTATTCCTTTTTCAGTTGAAGCATAAATTCTCAGATCAAAAGCTCTAAGCTGAGTATAGTTATTCCAAGTCAAATATGATCTGTTACCTTTCTAAAGATTATAGGCCTCCTGCTTCTCTAAATAAGTACGTCTACAATCATCAGTGAACCAGTGTTTGTCCATCACTCGGTAGATTCATGAAATGACAGAGGAGACATGAACACCTTTTTATATAAAAAGAAACATAGAAAGTTGACGATAAGCCAAAATGAAGATACAAAAATTAAAAGAATTTTATTCTTGGTAAAAAAAAAACGGATTTTGAGCGAAGCGAAAAATCTATTTTTGGGTGAGATGGCCATGTCGTCCTGATGGAAGTTCCTATAGGGTAGCTTCCTTGGGTATATTACAACTACGGCGATATTCCCAGAGAATTTACCTTAAGGTACCCAGAATTCTAACTCCTGGAGCGAATATCCCTAATAAAAGAACCAGGGATATCGCGAAATATCAGAGGACGTAGTCTTGACACGCCACATGGCAATCTGCACCCCGAACAGAGATAACACTTCGAAGGGGTCAATTGGCAAGAAAACGAAAACGAGAAAGAAAAAGGGGAGCCACTCGCAAGGCTCTCTCTTCTCCCGTTTCGTAAGCGTACATTGCGCCGCTCACGGCGCCATCTGTATTCCTCATAGCGATACATGAGGTGCTACAGATACTGTATGTAGGGAGGGGACCTACAGCCCTTTCATAGAAAGGGAAGGGCGAGTCCATCAGGACGACATGGCCATCTCACCCAAAAATAGATTTTTCGCTTCGCTCAAAATCCGTTTTTTGGGCTCAAGCCATGTCGTCCTGATGGAAGTATACCAGAGCATTACTGTATCTGTGGATTCTCAAAACGTGCCGTACTCCCCGGAGGTATTTCCCCGGTCGACTAGACCTAGAGACCTAAGATGTTACCGTTATACATCTTTTCAACTAACCATAAACCATGTTAGTGCTTCCTGCCCCCTACAGGGAAGAGTCCTACTAGACTCTGGAAAAGTCTCGAAGAGTACATATACCTATGTATGAATAACAGGCAAGCCAATATAGTGGTCTCACCCTATATTATGTAAAGCATAGTTTGTAAAGAACCACTGCGTCTATATGAAATATCGACCAGTTCTCCGTTCAATACTGTATTGGACAAAGGTTTATATCCGAGTAGGAGGAAACTTGTATATCCGCCACCGTCCCCTTAGGGGATGGAGTCCTCCCGCTAAGGGAAAGCATAAACCAATGCAAAATTAGCTTGCATAAAAGAACAATCTATTAGAATTATCCCAGATAAATATACATAGAATGAATGCTCAATTATTATCAATAAATTGACACAGGTGAAGGAGACGCAAGGTTCTCAAGAACAAGTTTATTGACAGACAATAAATAAACAGGTTAACAACAATTATATATATATATATAAGAGGAGGATAACCAAAAATTTAGGCATAAGCATGATAGTAAACAGAAACTTGTTTATCTGAAAGAAAAACATTAGCGCCACTTTTAACATACCGAGGTATCAAGGTTATGAAAGTCTGTATTACTAATCAGTCACATTAGCGTTAGAAACGCTCGGCACACATGTCTGCACTTATGCTAGGTTCACCTTTGAAAGTGGAACAGTCAACGTGGGCAACCCGGTGCCCTCACACTTAGTTTGTAGCACAGTATGTAACTACACACTCACCCTGGAATTAATCGTCCCAATTAAATCCACTGTTCCTCGCAGAGTTAAACAGCAGGGTTAACGACGCAACCCACTGCTACCACAGACCTCTTTAGTTGCTCCACTTGCTTCGCATAGTGACGAAAGAACACTCTGGAAGACTTCCAGCCAGTGTATGAACGAAGATGTTCAAAATCCATACAATTAAAGAAATTTAAGGATGAGGCAACTTTCCTCGGATCGTGACCTGCGGGTGCACTGTCAGGATCCGCTCTGCGAATAAAATATGTGATTTTCGCCCTGAGTTGTTTCAGTGATAAATTTGAGCCTGATGTTTCTCCCCTGAATAGTTGACCACCCTTGAAGTCTGAAGTTCTACGAAGATAGACCTTTAGGCATTCTACTGGACATAGAGATGCATCTTCTTTCAGAGGGCAGATTCTCCAGGGACCCCACCTGTTGGTGGGTAACTCGTTCTTGGCGAGAAACGTAGGATCCGGAAACAGGTTCAGCTCTCCCCCATCCAAGAACTGAACACGGCCTTCCTCTCTTGAGAGGGCTACAATCTCACTAACCCTGGCCCCAGACGCGAGTGCAAATAGGAAAATAACTTTTTGGGTCAAATCCTTTAACGCACACTCCTCATTGTTCAACAGTGAAGCGAAATGAAGAACTTTATCTAAAGACCATGAAATGGGCTTTGGAGGTGCTGAAGGTCTGAGCCTAGCGCAGGCTTTCGGAACTTTATTAAAGATCTCGTTAGCGAGGTCGACCTGGAAGGCATATAGAATGGGTCTTGTCAAAGCAGACTTACACGTTGAAATCGTGTTAGCTGCCAACCCTTGACCATGGAGGTGGATGAAGAAAGATAAGCAGAAGTCCGTCGAGATCTCTTGCGGATTCTTCGCCTTGACAAAGGCCACCCATTTCCTCCAAGATGACTCATATTGCCTTCTAGTAGATTTGCACTTATATTCCTCTAGGAAGTCTATGCTGTCCTTCGAAATCCCGAAACGCTTTCTCACTGCTAGGGAGAGAAAATCATGAGCTGCAGGGTCCGGGTTTTCTGTAATGAAGCGCAGACAGTCGACTTCTGGACTCGCTGGGTCAGAACTGGATCTGGTAGCGGTAGAAACTTCAGCCGTAGTTCCAATGCCAGAGGGAACCACACGCTGTTCGGCCACTTGTGGGCCACTATTGCCGCTACTCCCTTGAAGGATCTCAGTTTGTTGAGGACCCTCAACAGAAGGTTGTGAGGAGGGAACAGATAAATCCTGGACCATCTGTTCCAGTCGAGGGACATCGCTTCCACTGCTTCCGCCAAGGGATCCTCGTACGGGGACACGTACAGAGGCAACTTCTTGTTGTCTTTCGTTGCAAAGAGGTCTATCTGCAGTTCTGGGACTTGACTCAAGATGAAGGAGAACGATCCTGCGTCTAGGGACCATTCCGACTCTATCGGTGTGAACCTGGATAGAGCGTCCGCTGTCACATTGCAGACTCCTTGAAGGTGAACTGCCGACAGGTACCACTTCTTCTTTTCTGCCAGTCGAAAGATGGCCAACATCACCTGGTTGAGAGGTGGTGACCTTGATCCTTGTCGATTCAAGCATCTCACAATCACCTCGCTGTCCAGCACCAACCTTATGTGGATCGAGCGACGCGGGGAGACTTTCTCCAAGGTAAGGAGCACTGCCATAGCTTCTAGAAAGTTTATGTGAAATGTCTTGAATAGATTGGACCAAGTCCCTTGGGCCTTCTTCCGATGAGAATGACCTCCCCACCCCTCCTTCGAGGCGTCTGTGTGAATAGTCACCGACGGGGGAGGTGGCTGAAGAAGTACCGACTTCTTTAGTTGTCTGGCTTGGGACCAAGGCCTGAGAAGAGTACGTAGACGAAGCGGAACTGGTCTTCTCAGATCTCTTCGCGCGTTTGATGCATAACTTCTCCAAACTCCGGTTGCATCCTTTAGCTGTGCTCTTAGCACCGGGTCTGTTTAACGAAGCAAACTGGAGAGAACCCAGTACTCTCTCCTGTTCGCGTCTTGATATCCTTTCGGAATCCAGAAGTCTCTTGACAGAACCAGCTATCTCCTTCCTTTTCTTCGCCGGGATGGAGAATTAGTGTGACATTAGGTCCCAGTGGATTCCCAACCACTGGAACTTTTGAGATGGAGAAAGTCGAGACTTTTTTCTGTTGATCTTGAAGCCTAGATACTCTAGGAACTGGATCACCTGCAGGGAAGCTTGCAAGCATTCTGTCTTGGATGCTGCCCACACCAGCCAGTCGTCCAGGTAGGCTACCACCTGAATTCCCTTTAGGCGTAATCGTTTGAGAGCTACGCTCGCAAGCTTCGTGAAGATCCTTGGGGCTATATTTAGCCCGAGTGGCATAACTTCTCCAAACTCCGGTTGCATCCTTTAGCTGTGCTCTTAGCACCGGGTCTGTTTAACGAAGCAAACTGGAGAGAACCCAGTACTCTCTCCTGTTCGCGTCTTGATATCCTTTCGGAATCCAGAAGTCTCTTGACAGAACCAGCTATCTCCTTCCTTTTCTTCGCCGGGATGGAGAATTGGTGTGACATTAGGTCCCAGTGGATTCCCAACCACTGGAACTTTTGAGATGGAGAAAGTCGAGACTTTTTTCTGTTGATCTTGAAGCCTAGATACTCTAGGAACTGGATCACCTGCAGGGAAGCTTGCAAGCATTCTGTCTTGGATGCTGCCCACACCAGCCAGTCGTCCAGGTAGGCTACCACCTGAATTCCCTTTAGGCGTAATCGTTTGAGAGCTACGCTCGCAAGCTTCGTGAAGATCCTTGGGGCTATATTTAGCCCGAGTGGCATGGCTCTGAAGGCGTATAGTCTTCATTGTAGCTTGAACCCTAGGTAGGGGGAGAGTCGACGATTGATTGGAACGTGCCAGTAGGCATCTGACAAATCTATGGAGACGGTAAATGCCCTCTTGGGCAGTAAGGTCCTTATGTGTTGCAGTGTTAGCATCTTGAACTTGCAGTTCACTATGAACTTGTTGAGTGGCGACAAGTCCAGAATGACTCTGAGTTTTTCCGAGTCCTTCTTGGGAACACAAAACAGCCTCCCTTGGAATTTGATGGACTTTACCCTTCGGATCACTTTTTTCTCCAACAGTTCTTGGATGTACTCCTCCAGAACGGGGGTGGAGTGTTGGAAAAACCGAGGGCACGGGGGTGGAGTGCTGTACCAGCTCCAGCCCAGTCCATTCTTGAGTAGGCTGTGGGCCCAGGGATCGAAGGTCCACCGATCCCGAAAATTCTGAAGTCTCCCTCCTACCGGTATCATCTCACTTGGACTGCTGTCCTGAGGTCTTGCCTCCCTGACCGCGACCACCCCTGAATCCCCATTTCCCTTGAGGGGCGCCTAGACGAGCCTCTGGCTGCTCCTCTAGGCTTTGCTCGAAAGGAAGTTTACTGCCCTTCGAATGTTGGGTTGAATACCGGGGACTGTGTCGACACGGCTTGGGGTACCCACTGGAATGTGGTCGGGGTTTGTGCCACCATCTGGGGCACTGAAGGCATAGGCAATTGCTGTTGCTGTTGCTGTCTAAATGGCTTGGCTGGCCGAGAGGGTAGCCTAGTCCTCTTAGTCTTCCTCTTTGGTTGGGGACCCTCATCCGGAGAAGACTTTCTCTTGATAGACAGGCCCCACTTCTGGAGAAGGTTCCTATTCTCCGTGGCGGCCTTATCAACAACCTCCTTGACCGATTCGCTAGGGAAAAGGTCTTTGCCCCAAATGTTGACGGAGATTAGTTTCCTTGGCTCGTGCCTCACCGCAGCCGAGGCGAACACAAACTCCCTACAAGCTCTCCTCGCCCTGACGAAGCTGTAAAGATCCTTCGTCACTGTGGCCAGATGAGTCTTGGCCACTACCATGAACATCTCATGGACCTTGGGGTCACTTGCCATCGTCTCAAGAGTGGTCTGAAGAGACATTGAGACAGCCAGTCTTTCTTTCGTCTCGAGCTCCCTCCGCAAAAGAAAGTCAGACAGCTTAGGGAGGTCCTCACCGAACTGACGTCCGGCAATATCAGCCTCCAACTTCCCGACTGAGAAGGTAAGATGGACGTCCTTCCAGTCCTTGTGGTCCATAGGTAGGGCCAGCGACAAGGGTTTACACTCCTCCAAGGAGGGGCATGGCCTGCCAGCCTCGACTGCTTTTAACACAGCCGCAAACCCTTTCTGCAAAAAGGGGAAGGCTCTAGCAGGAGACGACACAAAGGAAGGGTGCTTCTTACTCAGTGCAGCCACCTTTGAGTTCGTGAAGCCCCTCTCTTTCATCGAGGATGAAAGCAAAGCTTGAGCCTTAGCATGGTCTATCACTATGACCTCCTTCGGCTCCGTCTCCTCCTTTGAAGCTGGTTCCTTCCTCAAACGGACATAACAGTCCGGATATGACCCTTTGCTGGGCCAGAATTCCACCTCCTCTAGGGGAACTGAACCCAACTTATCCGACCGTCGTCGGCATGTGCTGAGCATATCTCCACGGGTTAGCATCTGAGCACAAGGGAAGGTCTTTCACGTTGAGCCTCTTCTGGGGCCCACGTGATGCTGCAAGCCTCTGCATCTGCAGTTCCATTGCAGCCGCCTTCTCATTATTCTCCTTCTGCATCTGTTGGATCATTCCAACAATGGAGGAGAGGGCCTGTCCCAGCTCTACTGGGAGAGCGGACGATGTTGAGGGAATAGGTTCAGGGACCTGAACCGGAGAAGCCGACACCTCGTCGACCTCTTCCTCTACAATGTCTGGAGCTTGATCTTCATCCTGGCCTTCTGCCAGGAGGTCTTCCTCCAGACGCTCGGACACGTCCGACATCCTGTCGTCCAACTGGATGTTCTGCAAGGCGACCGCGACTTCAGCATCCACCGGGATCTGAACTAGGGGGATCTCCTCTTGAGGCTGGGGAATCACTGCATCAGCTGATGCCCTGGGGAAAAGGTAAGCCCTCATCTTCTCACTTGGAAGATAAGGTCCAGAGGTGTTCTTCTGGAAACCCCTTACCCAGGTACGAAGCTTCTCCCTTGCTATATCCCTTGACTCCGCCGTCCTAGGGGAATCATAAGCCTCAGCAACCAGGTTAGTGCACACGGTACATACCTGAGGGTCCCAATACCGGAGATCACCCTTGGAGACAGCGCATGCTGCGTGCCTCCTACATAACTCATGTCCGCAGAAGTTCTTGCTGCGGACATTGCAGAAGTTCTTGCTGCGGACATTGCAGAAAACACTTCCGCACTTCGGATGGTCCTCCTGTAAAGAGAAGAAATTTCCATGAGTATCAAGTAAACTACGTATCACTGGATATGCACAGTTTAGCATAACAAAACAGAAAGGAAAGACACACACTTGTGTTTCCCGCACAGTCAATTGTTGCAACCTTCCAGATAATAAAATCGTATGGTTAATCTGTCCAAGAGCAACCAATGAAAAATTTCCAGAGGAAACAGGTGTAGCTCACACCTAAGGTATGATTTTAAAATACCGATAGTAGACAAGAAAGAACTCACTTTCTTATCTGTAAGGCAACACCAAAGGACTGTGCAAGACAACACAAAAATGTTAGAAAACACAGTGTTGTAACAATACTATACTATAGTTTTCTCCCTACAGTATATGCTATACTGAAGAATACTGGTACAGTATAGAAGGTAATGTGCCAGCCGGCACTCACCATAACTAGCTCTAAAGTATACTACTTAACAGCCATAAGGCGGCAGAACGCTGGTTCAAATGCATGTGCCGGCCGGCAACAGCCAGTGCCGGCCAGCAATGATTGCCGGCCGGCAACTACACAAGGTAGCACCCGGCTGCCGGCCACCGCTCGTAGCGACCGGCAGACAATGGCGTGATAATAGCCGGCCGGCAAAGGTATACAACCGATGCCGGCCGGCAGCAAAAGAACCAGAGAACTCCGACTGCCTGGCTGCCGGCCACATAGGCCGGCAGCCGGCTAGGGTACAACACAAGAAGAAAACAGAATGGATGCCGGGATAAGAGAGTGTACTACCTCAAAGCCCGGCAACCCGAAAGAGTGCACATAAGGAAGGGGAGAATCTAATTCAGGCTTCCTGACCCATGCCGTCTGGCTCTACAGACAAACATGGATGAGGGACCAAGGAAGGTCCGGGCAGCACTCAAAGCAGAAGACCTTTGCCGGCCGGCACACTCTGCCGGCCGGCAAGGGACTGAGTCAACTCCACATCCTAACCTATGCTAGGTACAGATGTAGAATGACGGACATTACTGTAACGGCTAGGCCATTACAGAGAAAAGAGGGGGAAGGGACGAAGAGGGTCCTACCAACCTTGCTTAGTAAAGAATCACCCGCAGCCAAGAAAACTCATCTTAGCCTAAGGGAGATCCGAGGAGGGAGGCCAGCAATACTTGCCAACCCCCATGGAACCAAAGCAAGGAAGGTGTTGCTATTCCCAGGGAAAGGATCTTATCCTCGCCACCGAGAACAGCAACAAGGACTAGTCTGCTAGATCACAAGAAGAAGGAATCATCTCGTACAGAAACCTTCGAAAGTGACCTAAGGAGGCTAAGCCTCCTATGTCTGCGTCAGACTAGCGAGGGAGTCTCAACCCCAAGCCAGACAAACACAGACTCAGACTAAAAACTCTCATGTTCTGCCCCCTCTCTGAAACCAGACTTACTGGAACAGGAAGGAACAGTAACACCCTAATATAGTTGTATCGAAAGTTAATTCAGATAAACCACTAGGGTTAAGCCCAAGGCTTAAACAGAGGGAAAGGGATTGCACACCTTCTCCGAAGAAAAGAGAGCAACCGGGGAGTATGAGAAAGTATACTAAGGCCCCATAGGCAACTTAGCCTAGGCGCCAAGAGAATCGATTACCTAAATCACCGAAACTCACTCAT
>NC_090762.1:64071966-64086966 GCF_036898095.1 Palaemon carinicauda | reverse complement strand
TTCAGTGGCTACTTTCCTCCTCTTGGTAAGGGTAGAAGAGAGACTTTAGCTATGGTAAACAGCTCTTTTAGGAGAAGGACACTCCAAAATCAAACCATTATTCTCTAGTCTTGAGTGGTGCCATAGCCTCTGTACTATGGTCTTTCCACTGTCTTGGGGTAGAATTCTCTTGTTTGAGGATACACTCGAGCACACTATTCTATCTTATTTCTTTTTCTGATGTTATTTTCAGGTTTATATAGTTTATATTAACATGAAAGATTTATTCTAATGTAATGTTTTTAAACTTCTCGTAGTTTATTCATGATTTCCTTTCCTCACTGGGCTATTATCCCTTGGACGTATAGCATCGTGCTTTACCAAATACAGTTGTAGATTAGCAAGTAATAATAATAATAATAATAATAATAATAATAATAATAAAAATATTAGCTTTATTTTTGGATCCATTTCTTATAAATACAGAAATAATGAAAATATGAGACAAGAACTTTTTCCATAGAGTATAATTTACAACGATATTATCATTGAGAGTATTACATACAGTGCAATGAAAGAGCATAGGCAACCGATATATAGTTTTATATTTTTGAATGAGAATAGAAGTGGGACATTTAAGAAAACGAAGACTGAGGCATACGTGAAGCGATACTTTTGCCAGGTGGAAATCAGCAACTAGTCAGCGTTGAAGGAGGGTAAAGATCCTTCTCTCCTCCCCTTTCCCTCTCTCTCTCGGCCTCTGCAGTTGAAGAAGGTGCTATCCTCCTTAATATAAATGATGCAGGAGCCCTTTCACAGGTACCGACAATTAATTCAAATGAATTCAACCACTGCGGCCTTGGAAATGGATGAAACAACGGCTTGCCCCTCCTCAGGCTTGAGGCTTTTCGTAGACGGTGGCGTCATGACGAAAACCTTTCAGGGCCAAAAGGGGGAAGAAAGGGAAACTCTCCGGATTTCAAGGAAACGTCATACAAAATCAGACATCACCGTTGAGAGAGAGAGAGAGAGAGGAGAGAGAGAGAGAGAGAGAGAGAGAGAGAGAGAGAGATTGATTTACGTGTTTGGAGAACGATCGTAACATTCATTAAACTATCGCTGACAGACTGAAAGGAATAGCGTTTAACCTCAAAGAAAGTAATGTCAACAACTTTATTGATAGAAAGTTAATGAAATCAATGAAAATGTGCAGGAGCACTTTCACAGAGACAGTTTTTATCACGCATGACAAGACTAATATTTATGTTGTGGAACCCATGAAAGTAATCCCCATCAGATATATTACTTACAAGCGCCTTGTATCTTGGCAGTCGTATTTCGTAAAGTATTTTAGTTTTTTGCTGACGATGTCATTTCTTTTATCTATCTCATTGTAGCAGTTTTCTTTTAGTTTGAACATACGGACTTCCTATTTCGTTATAGGTAGTTTTTCAAATTTGTACCCGTTTAGCCTTGTTCCATGTCAAGGCTTAATGATTATTTTGATGACGATAATAATAGTAATAAAGGAGCCGAAATTGTTATTTGGATATGAAAGGATTATGGACTTGAATAGCTAAGTCCAGGTCATAACAAGAGTCCGTGCTATTTCAAGGGTATGTTATGACAACCATAGTAAGAAGTATGCATCCCATGATATCATGCTGGATAATCTGCAGTTGATTTCCATGCTGAAATCAGAGGGAAAAAGGAAAGTGAAGAACGCGTGAGTGAAAGACAGGCATACCAGCCTCCTGACTAGTACATTGGTAACGTGTTCGCCTATCATTCACATGGCAGCAGATTGATCCCAACCCGGAACCGTGAGTTTAAGGTGTTTACTGGGGAGGCCACTGGTGTGGTTGGGCACCCTAGTGAGGAGTTGGCCTTGCCCGGCTGACGTTCTGGAACTGAAACCAGACTCCTTTTACCAATGAAATTCTAGTAACATCAAGAAACAGCAAAACTTTAAACCCGGAAAAGTGACAGGAATCTTCTGCGCTGAGGAATGTATTGAAATCAAAGAAATATGAACTATCTATCCATATTTATCAAATGGAGAGAGAGAGAGAGAGAGAGAGAGGAGAGAGAGAGAGAGAGAGAGAGAGAGAGAGAGAGAGAGGAACTGCCTAAATTCGAGTTGTAGTATAGAGTATCTGGCCAAGGTCCTTCCATTTTAAAGCAAAATTAATTGCTATGTATTTTTACACATTACCGATCTCTCTCTCTCTCTCTCTCTCTCTCTCTCTCTCTCTCTCTCAAAATATACTGTTTTGGTAATCTGAGGCACAAGATGTTTTAAGGGATTTGCTTTCTGATTCCTTTTTGGTATCTGGGACCTCTCGTTAGTAATTTTAGTGGTCTTCTCATCCAAGAGAGTACAAGGAGTTACAAGGATTTTGGATGTCTTAAAGACTGTTTAGTACATATGGGGGAGACTCCATCTGCTCTTGGGAATTAAAAAGACACTGCAACACTCACTGTAATTTCTTTACATATAAAATAGCAAATATATGGAACAGACTTCCCTAGGATGTAGTGAACAGTAACAAGGTAAACGAATTCAAGCATAGGGAACAAGGGCCCGATAGAGAGCAAAACAAACTTTATCTCAAAACAAAAACAGAAGCAACATTATCAAGCCTTAAAAAGACATGGAATCAAAGATCTTTAACAGTTCGTTTGAAAAGTTTCAATCTCGACTTTTTTACTGCGTTCCGATATCAGTGTTCCATTCGCAATTCTTGAAATATTCTTTGCAAATTTTTGGAGTAAATCATCAAAAATAGAACGCTGAACATTAGTGATTCCCTTCAAAGGAAAAGAAGTGTAACTCGAAAACATGAGCGGTACCAGCGCTGGTAACTGGCAAGGAAGGCGGTGAAGTATCTTGTCGGTGAATGCATTGTGTGGGAAAAGTGGAATGTGTTTTTTTTTTTCTATTTCATGAACAATCGTATCAACATACATACATAGTGATTACTTTTGTATGGATTCAGGTTTTGTGAAGATCATAGATATTTATATAAAAAAACAATCTATTCACTTTAATGTTCATGCATATATCTTGAAAGGTAATCAGTCAAAATATTTATTATTATGTGTTTTAAATATTTATGTCTACCCACATATACATACATACTGGTATATCTTTATCTATATATATATACACATGTATATATATACATTATATATACATTTATATACACACATATATATATGTATATACACATAAACATATGTATATATATACATATATATATATATATATATATATATATATATATATATATATATATATACTGTGCGCTAGTGTACGATTTCTTTAAATAGATCAAGAAGTTGGATATAACCCTTATATTCTTCTTCTTCCCCACCATTATACCTACATTAAGGGGTCGGTTGCCAGATGCGCCCTCTCCAATGCCTTCGATCAAAGGCATGGTCTTCCACCAAACCTCTTTTCTCCATATTATCCTTCACCTTATCTCACCATCTAATTCTCTGCCTTCCTCTTGATCTTCGCCCTTTTACCGGTTCCTCCCAAGCCCTCCTCCCTCCCTCCCTCCCCACCATCCATCCTTAACACGTGGCCACACCATCTCAGTCGTAACATTTTTATCATCTTAGTAATCTTTACTACACCTGCCATTCTTCTCATTTTATATTTTTCCAATCTTTCAAACAGTGATATAACACACCCAAGACCAACACAAATAAAAACGGGCTTCATACTGATCCCTGATGTAATCCAACACAAACTTCAAAGGACTCTGTTTCTCCAACAGCTGTCATTACTTTTGACCTTTTCCTTTTGTAAATCATCTCTATCATTCTAACCAACTTCTCCGGGACCTTCCTCTTCATCGAGCACCAAAACATCACTTCTCTTGGTATTCTGCCATAAACCTTCTCTAAATCTACAAAAGCACAGAAGAGATTCTGGTATCCCCCTAGTCTCTTTTCCTGTAGCTGCCTTCTACAAAGATGGCATCTACAGTCCCTCTTCCCCTCATGAATCCGTACTGCTGCTCCCCAATCTTTACAATCTCTCTCAATTTCTCATCTAGTACCCTCTCTAACACTTTCAAACTATGCTCTGTTAATTCAATTCCCCTGTAGTTACTGCATGTCACCTTTCTGATTAAATATAGATACCATTAGACGCTCCACCCAGTCTTTAGGCATTATTTCCTCTTCCCATATTGCTCTCAATAAATCCAGCATCCAATCTTCTCCCACTGCCGGTAGTATCTTGACCATTTCAATTTGAAACTCTGATGGGCCTGGTGCTTTACCATTCTTCATTCTAGGTAATGGCGGCTTCACTTCTATACTCTGTATGTACATCACTGCCCCCTCCACCCTTTCTTCTTCCAGCTCCTCTCTCATTTTCAGTATTCAATAGTTGCTCATAATACTCTCTCCATCTCCTCCTAATGTCATCATCCCTATGCAATATATTTCTATCTCTATCCCTGATGACTACCAGTTTCCAAAAAATCCTGTCTTTGCCTTTTCCTCAAGTTTGAAATCTTATAGATATCATTTTCTCTTTTCTTTGTTCCTAGCCTTTCATTTAACTTCTCTACTTCACTTCCAATAGCTATACGTACTTTCCTCCTAGAATCTTTTTCCTCTTCTCTGTACCGTTCCTCTGCTCCCTGTGCCTGTCTTACTTTTCAGTCCTTGAATTCCTTTGATTTTCTTTTAACTGATTCATGCACCTCTCTGTTCCACACCACTTTTCTCCTTGCGACACACCATATCCCCTGATTCTTTTCACTAATTCCTCTGTTTCCCCTACACACATATCTTTCATACCCAACCCAATATTTTCCACCTTGGTACCCTGTCCAATCTCTAAGTTCAACCTTTCCAGTCGTCTTTCTCTCACACTCCTAATTTGCTTACATTTTCCTTTTTAAGGTCCCAAACGTTAATTCTAGATCTCTTTCTCTTCTCAGATTTTCTCCCTCTCATTTTAGAATCCATCACTACCGGTCTATGTTGCTTAACACAAGCTTCCCCCAAAATCACTTTATAGTTGATCTCATTTTTCTTGTCAGCCTCTCTAACCAATAAGTAATCTATTTGGCTTTCCACTCCTCTTTCATGGGTTATCAGATGCTCATACAACTTCTGAAACAAGTTGTTCATACATGCCAGTTCAAAACTGAGCCATCTCTAATACTTATTCCCCATCCTCATTTCTAATTCCAAACCCATGGCCTCCGTATACCTGTTAAATCCATCCCTTCTCTTCCCCCCACCCCCTCTACCTTTCATGTGTGTTCCTATGATTAGCTTCTCTTCCTCTTTCACTGATCTAATAACACCCTCAAACTCTTGTCTGAATAATTATTTTTCTTGTTCTTGACAACCCATCTGGTGGGCATATGCTGAAATTATATTTATTATCTGATCCCCTATCATCATTTGGATCTTTCAAAGCCTATCATTTGTTCTCTTCTACCACTTTTTCTTTCCAGCTATAACCCATTATGACCCCACAACTCCATTTCTCCCCTCTCTTGACCCGCTGTAATAGAGTTTATACCCATTTCCTATCTGTTTAGTTTCATTTCCTTTCCATCTAGTCTCTTGCAGACACAAGACATTTATTTTCCTCCTCTCCATCACATCCACTATATCCCTCAATATTCCCGTTAGTGAACCAACATACCAAGTACCTGCTCAGATTTTCCATTCTCTCACTAACTTCTTTGGCCGAAGTCGTGAACCCTGTGGTACCCCTCATCCATTTACCACGCCACGCACGTTGCTTGCAGGGGACGCCCTAGCCACATCCACATTTATAATAGCATCAGACATGGTTCATAATCTAGCAAAGAGTTATTACGATCGCACAGTTATTGGTGGTGGGCCTGGCCTTTGACTAAATAGTCAAACTGCAAGGTAGCAGTTTCACTAGTTATTGGCAGTGGGCCTAGCCTTTTGCTAAAAAGCAAGCCTATAAGGCAGCAGCTGTCCCTTTAGTCGATTTCTACGACACGCAAGACATGAGGTGCTAGTATTCTTACACCCCTAAGAAATCACTTACAAAAAGTTTTGGGTTATCTGAGGTAGCCGTTAGAATGTTAATGTTTTATTATTTCATCGTAATTTTATCTCGACCATTACATTTAAATGGAATTGTAAAACCAATTTAATTCGACAAACCCTTGATAAAGCCAAAGTATTATTAAAACAGGGCTATAGAGATGAAATAAATGAATCCGCGCCTGAAAATCTGAGGAAACTACGTACGAGTATTCCTTCTGGAAACATGTTGACGCCCCCAAGGTAATTGCCGTATATATATATATATATATATATATATATATATATATATATATATATATATATTATATATATATATATATATATATATATATATATATTATATATATATATATATATATATATATATATATATATATATATATTTATATATATATTTATATATATATATATATATATTATATATATATTTATATATATATTTATATATATATATATATATATATATATATATATATATATATATATATATATATATATATATATATATATATATATATATATAGATGTGTGTGTATATGAGAGAGAGAGAGAGAGAGAGAGAGAGAGAGAGAGAGAGAGAGAGAGAGAGAGAGAGAGAGAGAGACCCTGGTCTAGTGGTCAAATACTGACCCAGCAAATGTAATCAAATAAAGTATATTTCTTTAACCTCAGAATGGAAGTATGACCTGATAGCTGAATGTTTTGGGTGTCCTCAGTTAGTTTGAAGAGGGCCATGGGGCTGGCAACTTAAATCCAAAGGGACTTGCACTCTAAGCAATACTTGTTTGTCCTCGTAGCGTCTGTTCGTGTGAATGGCCTTTTCAGTCCCTGAGCTGGTCTATATGGCTCAATATATTCATTTATCCATACACCCAGTAGGGTTGGATTTGATTATACTAAACAACTTGATTGAAAACGCCCATTAGTTGAAATAAGTTAATCTTTTTTCGAACATACGCCTTTTCCCATTGACTAGCGACTCCTTCAGGTTTTCAACAAGAATTTATGGTGTGAGGTTGTTAGCCCTCACTTTGTCCCTTATATGTGCGAGGGGGTAATGTTCAGACATACTTTTTTTTTTTTTTTTATCTCGTTTGTCTCCTCCATCCAAGTAATGACCTGACCCAACATTTCTTAACTTCTCTGGTTTAACTACCAGCTGTATATTTTTTCCTCATTCTCAGCTCATTAAAATTCCATGGGTGAGAACTGCCTCCCTTGCTGTCTGACATCCAAATATGCTGAGTTATAATTTCCTCTATCCCCTGTTAACAACCTTACTTTGCATTGGTAGTATCTCATAAAAATTAATGATTACTTTTGATTACCGCGACTAATTTTTTATTGGCCCATAGCTGCTGTTTATAGGGTAGGAATAAAGCATAGACATGGACTGGAATTAGACCGAAGGGCATTAACTATAGTTTGATCAAATAGGACTGAAGACAGATTTTATTTACATTAAGAATTTTTTCAAGTGTAAGATTCAACACAAGATTCCGCTATTTGTCAGCCTTTTCATTTGTTTAAAATAAGGGGAAATCCAATTAGTCCTCTTTTGGTCCAGCACATGGATTTCTTATTTGCTTCTCAGTTACTATATAGTTTATTTCAATAACTTCGTTTCACTGCCGATGTCATTAGTAATGAATACCCCCTTAATTTCCTATAAAATATATCGAAGGCTTGCTTTTAAACGTTTAAAGACCGCTCATGAATGGCAGAGGCAAGGGACAGTGACATTACCCTAGCAAGCAGGACAGTGCCCTAGAGACTGATCATATATACATATGATCAGCGCCCAAGCTCCCTCTGCACCCAAGCTAGGACCAAGGAGGGCCAGGCAATGGCTGCTGATGACTTGGAAGATAGATCTGTAGCCTCCCCCAAACCCCCACCCCCTACAGAGACCGAAGAAACTAACGAGTTTGAGCGGGACTCGAACCCCAGTCTGGTGATCACTAGTCAGGGACATTACCACAAGAGGCATCTTATTAGGCAATCTTATTGCAGTGGGTCACTGGTCCCATTATTCTATATTGCGTAATTTAATAGCTTGAGAAAGTGGCTTGGATGTATTAATTTCAAAATCTTCATTGCAATGTCGTTCCAAAGACAATTTCAGATTTCACATCTAGCTGCCATGCCGGGTTAGGCGTTTGTTTGTCTTCAGCTGTATTTGGAATGCAGTATTAAAAATTAATGTTAATCAGCAGTGTGGAAAACCTAGCTAGTACAAGTATGTTTTGAAATAGATTCCGCTGTGATAAATGCATTTGGAAAAATCAAGATAACCATGAAAATATAAATCAAAACATGAATCGTAGTTTATAGAGAGATATCACCTGTGGCCCTCTTTTCAGACCGGGGTATCATACCCTCTCTTCCCTGGGGATTTTATAACACTTACTGAGCCACCACTTGATTTTTTTTGGGTACTGTTATTTCCTTCTAAAACCAAGATTTCGAATTATACATGTGTTTTTGTTTTCCCAATTTCCTTTTTTTTAGAAAGCCCGAGTTTTTTCTTTTTTTACTGTTTTAATTGGGCTTCATCTATACTATCGGGGGCAAGTAGTAGACCTTCATGTGGCGCCCCTATTATCCCCAGCGGAGAGTAACTGCTACACTACACAACACAGAATAGCCATACTTTTTAGAGTGGTAAAAGGATAAACCCTCAGTCCTAGAAATCACCTTCAATGTGGAAGAACTAACATCCACCAAAGCAAAATTACTCGCAAGCCTGAGAGGAGACATCCTTTGCCTGCAAAAAAGCACAAGGACTCTACTCCACCCAACTTTCTGGTAATGTACCTGATTATTCACCATCCTAGTAGAGTCCAGGGAGTGCTATTTATGCAAAATAAAAGTAATCTATCATCCAGAGTGATGATCTCTCATGAGGACATTGAGATCCTGCAAATCAAGAAGAAATAGATTACCCTCATATCTGTTTATAGACCACCACCTGTTCTATTTGGTTGGCCTGTGAATCAATACATCGACAATCAAGTCTGTCTAGTATTGGGTGACTTCGACAGCCACAGCACTCCCTGGTGATATAGTGAAACTACCACCAATGACATTGTCGTTGAGAGCTGGGGTATGAACAGACCTTAGCCTCCTTCATGACTCAAAAGATAAACCATCCTTCCAGAGTGCTCGCTGGCGCAGAAATTACAATCCTGATCTTGTATTTGTACCAGCCAGACACATTGGCAATTTCTCTAAATTGGTTGAACAGCCCATCAAAAGGTCACAAGATTGACCTGTCCCCATCCTTCCCAAACCAGTTGTCAAACCACTAGAAAGCAATCTGATCAATAGGTTTAACTATTGCAAACCAAACTGGGAACATTTTACCACAGAGCTTGACACCAAAGTAGAATACAGCTAGAACAGCAGATGTGACTCCCAACAGCTTTGCAAACCACCTGCTACTGAATGGCAAACCTTACAATAAACGAAAAGGATTCTGAAAAAATATGAAAACTGAAATTAAAGAAGTCATTTAGATCAGCGATGAGATATTTTTCCCTTTCACCATGAAGTAACTTCAAGAGGCCATCAACACCCTGAAACCTGGGAAAGCAAGTGGCCTAGATGCAATAATATCTGAAATAATCAGACTTTTTGACATCAAGACCATATAGTGGATACTTGAACTCTTTAACAACTGTGCAACAACATTTAACATACCTAAAATTACGAAAAAAAACAAAAGTAGTGGCCTTGTTAAATTCTAACAATCTGCAGACACATTTCCTTCCTCTGTACCCTCTACAAACTCTACGAGCACCTGGTTCTGGGTAACACACAACCTGCGCCCAACCAGGCAGGCTTTGGGTCTGAATGTTTCTGCTGTGAACAGTTAATGAATCCAACACAGTATATAGATGGTTTCAAGAACAAACTCATCACCATTACTGTGTTTGTAAACTTTACAGCTGCTTATGATACTGTTAACCACCGAGCCCTCCACCTCCTCACACTTACCAAAATTGTAAAGAACGCTACCATCATTCACATCATAGAATCTCTTGACTAACATGCGCCATTTTGTTGAAATAGATGATAAACGTAGCTGTTGGAGAATATAAAAGAATGGATTCCTTCAGGGTTCTGTTCTAGCTCCTATTCCATTCAACATATATACAAATGATAAGCCTGAATTCAACAACATAATGACGCTTCATCTATACTGATGACCCTTGTATTGCTACGCAAACTAAAAACTTAAGCAATAGAACGCCTCAATAAAGATATTTAGGACCTAACAGAGTACTATAAAAATGGTTCCTTAATGTCAACTCAGGAAAAGCACAAGTCTGTGCTTTCCACCTAAACAACCGCTTGCCAAACAAAACTCTGAACATCAAGGAGGGAAATGAAAATAGTGAATCAAATAATTTGCCTGTCTATCTTGGTTTAACTCTAGACAGGACACACTCCTTCAAACAACATGTGGAGAAGCTAAGAAGGATCTGTCGAGGTGTAACAGTTTGTTGACTAACCTCGCAGCAAGTAGCTGACCCTGTTACGTTAAAGGTGTCTAGTTTCAGTTCCAGTTTCATCAAAATAGATGCTTACCAGATTGTCAGCTGGGCAAGACCAATCCCTTACTGTATTACCCAACCACTGCAGTGGCCTCCCCAGTAAATAGCTTGAACTCACGGTCCAGGGCAGGGATCAATATGCTGCCATGCAAATGCTTGGCGAACACGTTTACCACTGTACTAGCCTTGAAGTAGTCTGCTCTGGCGTTGTGCTACTCAGCATCCGAATACTGTTCTTCCTTATGGTCCAGGTCTTGCCGTGCTCGGAAGGTTGACTCTGAACTCAGCATAGCCTGTTACATCATCACAGGCAACTTAAGCCAACACCTCTTCCAGCCCTCTACAAGCTTGCAGGAATTTATCTACCATTCATAAGATGTGAAGTGATCAGTAAGGTTGAGAGAGAGAAGCAATTGTCTGACAACAGTTACTCTCTCCACTACCACCAAGGGTTACAGCCAAGACTGAAGTCACGAAAGAGCTTTGTGCTTGTCGACCGCCTTGGCAATGATTCTTTATCTACTGCAGATTGAGACGATGAACTGGACTTACAAGCATCACAGTGAATCCATCCCTCACCCAAGTGAAAATCTCCTCAGTGGGACTTCATTCAGCTGAAAATACTGGGTTGCCTTCAATCGGGCTCGAGCAAAGGTTAAAAGAACTGGGGATAATTTTCTCAGGTGGGGACTTTCTGAGAGTGCTCTGTGCACCTGTGGAATGCCCATCCAATGTATGAATCACATACTACAAGGTTGCCTGAGAGGTCCTGGCTGTTCTCGTAGAAGTTAACCAAACTGCTCTAGATTGGCTATTGCGGTGAAGTGATAAGATATGGTAACCCATACTATCGACTTTGGTGTGTAAGACTAAGACCTAAGTGCTTATGCCCACCACTCGCTCATTCCTCCAAGTTTTTTATTTATCGTTACCCACTGACACACTCGGTCTCCATAAATTTCACATATGTTCACAGGAGTTATTATGCCAATGCTTTCTGGTATTTAGTGTTTATCGAGTAGAGTATTCAAAGCACTTATAATAATTCTGTACAGTGTCCCTACAACTTCACCTGCGTAGCTCAGATTTTTTATTTTCCTTCCCAGCTGTTCAACTTCTTTCATTTCTAATAGCTATAACGAAATTATGAAAAGAAATTATATGACCGTCATCAACTATCACCAGTTTTAAAAGATTTGATGATAATACTTGCAAATTCAGAAACCTTAAAAACAGGCAGTAGAAGATACCATGGTCCATAAGACAAACACCCATTTGTCTCTCTCAAATGAAATCAACAGACACCTTAGTCTGTTGATCTCAAGAGCTCTTTGTTCTTTTGTAGTTCAAAGGATCACAAGTTGAAATAATATGTCGACAACATTATTTTTTTCTTTTCTCTTGTCTTATGTCTCATATAAGATTTGAGATTGGCCAACGAATGAACCAAATGGATTTCCCTAATATCCCTTAATAAAATAGTTAATGATAAATAGAATAATTAGTAGCACATTATTATTTTTTTTTTGCCTTTTTCAGAAGTAAAGTTTACAAAATATAACGAGTAATTAGAATGAAAGTTAATTTTCTTAATAAACTCCATAGAAGGTGCATGGCTTTTGGGTATTTAGAACTAAGATGTATTTAATTGTATGGAAATTTTCTTTCACAATGACACGGGTCACCCTTTGAAATTTAACCACACATCCTCAGAAGCCTTGGTTAATGAGGTTGAAAGTGCCCAGTGCAACTAGTTTGACCAGCATAAGGTTTTTCAGCATTCATCAGTCGTAAGTTCAGTCACATATATTTCATTATTTCATTCTGATAGATATCCTATGTGACTGATCTGTTGTAGCAAGTCTCTCTCTCTCTCTCTCTCTCTCTCTCTCTCTCTCTCTCTCTCTGACAAATCAATCTAAGCACGTTCCTGGACATTACATTGATTAAGTACCTGGTAGTTAGTGGACCACCGTGAGTGCCCGGCGTGGGTGAAAAGAAAGAGGAAGAATGCAAGTGGTGGTAATCTTCATAAATATTGGTGTGGGAATAGTTCTCTCTCTCTCTCTCTCTCTCTCTCTCTCTCTCTCTCTCTCTCTCTCTCTCTTTTCCAATACTTTTCAAATAATCCATCTACATTCTCTGAAAGCCCATTTCCTTAATTGAGTCTAACCTTCTGAGCTCGCAGTTAATTGGACCTTCAGTCGGTGCCTCGTTTTGCCTAATCGTCTTATTTCGATCGGTGGAGTGATGCTGTCGTCCGCTCAGCTTGCATGTGTGCATTCGAGCGAGTAGGAGAATTAGTTAGTTTGTTCAATATACACGCTGCTTTATGAAAAAAAGGCTTAACTTTACAGTTATCACGTTAATGGATTTTCCTTGGTGAATATTCATTGACCTTTGGACTAAAGACTATTTCTGATTTAATTTTCAAGCTAGCTGATTTGATGCGATTTGATTAATCTTTTAATCATTTTCTATGTATTTCGTTATATTTGAATGGGTGACCACCCTTGAATGCTTGACGCCTTTGGCATAGAACCTTCTTTGATTATTACTGAAGCTTCTGACAGTCCTTGTGAGCATTAGATTAGCATTATTAGGTCACAAGGAGTTCTGATAGGCGAAAGGGTGATGGAAAGAAGTCGTCTTATCTCTCCTTTCGCCATACCTTCCCCAGGGGCTGTCCATAACTGAAGGAACTATGGAAGATTGTTTAGTATTTCAATAGTCTTAATTAGAGGGCTATGTGAGAACTCTTGCACATTTTAGATAATAATAATAGCAATAATAATAATGATGGAAATAAGTTTTATTTCCAGTTTGTTATCTTTATTGGCATCTTGTGAGTGTGGTTGATAGGATTTTGAATTGGAAGTGTATCGCGCTGGAACGCCTTATTACGTGGTATTACAGTGGCTGCAAATAGCTTAAGGAGGGATGTTGAGCTCATTGCAACATTTCATCCCGATCTTGAGGGTCTTAATAAAAAATAATCTCCAATCCCCCCAAAAAAATACTCCAATTTATTGCTATAAAATGTATTATTAATATACTCGGAGTTGTTTTTTTCAGTGCGCCTGGGGTAGTGGATGTATGTGTCCGGAAGAATAATTGTTATTATCAAAGCACGAATAAAAACCGGAGATTTTCTGATGCTTGGGTTTGATAGTGTTGTTATTATTTGTTATTATTATTATTAGTAGTAGTAGTAGTAGTCGTAGTAGTAGTAGTAGTAGTAGTAGTAGTAGTTATTGTTGATTTTGCTGTTGTTGTTGTTGTTGTTGTTGCTTTATATACTCACCTTGTCTGTCATATAAATTCTTTACACTTATTAGCTAAAATCAATGCAGCACATTACCTTTGAAAGTATCATAATTAAAGCACCTGACCATGACAAAACTATGATGATGATATTTATCATTATAATCTACGGTGTCAGCATTTTAATGGTGGAATATATTAAAAAATAAACCAGATATTAATAGCATAATCAAATAGGTCGCCTGGATAATAAATTCCGGATTAATTACAAGCAATTATGCAGTCGCTTTGTAATTAATATAAATAATAATGGATGATTCTCGTGAGATCATTGGCACTGTGAAATGTAAGCCAGACTGTCATGTCAAACCATATTGATAATACAAGGAGGTTCTGTTAGATACAAAATAATGCCAGTTTCTCTCTCTCTCTCTCTCTCTCTCTCTCTCTCTCTCTCTCTCTTTCTGTTGTAGGCAAGTTAACTGAAATGAATGATTCCTCTCATATATTTATTTGGTAACAGAAGGGGGGTATTTTTTATGACTACCCGTTAGGGGTTACCTATTGTGGTGTAACCTGTTAGTCTATATAAGTATGGTATCTCTTCGAGATTTGTGTGTCTCGGAAATTGTAGTGGTAAGGGAAGATGGAGGCTCATATGTCAAGGTGATATCTGTGTCTCTCTCTCTGTGTGTATGTATATAGTTTGTGTAGTTGCTATTATGTGATAGTATGCGTTCACACTTCGTGATTTGACAAATAGTTTTCCACATCGTTAAACTTCACGATCAATTGAATATAGTAAAGAAGCGATTAAACTAATCTGATTTTTGGACATGGAAGTAATACATTCAACTTCATCTCAAAATTGAAATCTAGGAAACTCGTCACGCCTTTTAGGAATCTGGTGCTTTCAACAATGTGCCTAAATTTGACCATATAGCCATCAGTATTCATGAATCTTATTTTTCCACAGATGCCATTCACCTTGTTTTAATGATTTGAGATTCATAGTTTTTTCATTCTTCTTCAATATTAACAGCCTCTTTAACGTGTTTATTTTCAGGGATTTAATCTGACATTACCTGAGAGGACACTTCTATTTATTATTTTTGTCTTTTTCGTTACACTC
>NC_090762.1:64065517-64071466 GCF_036898095.1 Palaemon carinicauda | reverse complement strand
CTGTGAAATGTAAGCCAGACTGTCATGTCAAACCAGTATTGATAATACAAGGAGGTTCTGTTAGATACAAAATAATGCCAGTTTCTCTCTCTCTCTCTCTCTCTCTCTCTCTCTCTCTCTCTCTCTCTCTCCTCTCTCTCTCTTTCTGTTGTAGGCAAGTTAACTGAAATGAATGATTCCTCTCATATATTTATTTGGTAACAGAAGGGGGGTATTTTTTATGACTACCCGTTAGGGTTACCTATTGTGGTGTAACCTGTTAGTCTATATAAGTATGGTATCTCTTCGAGATTTGTGTGTCTCGGAAATTGTAGTGGTAAGGGAAGATGGAGGCTCATATGTCAAGGTGATATCTGTGTCTCTCTCTCTGTGTGTATGTATATAGTTTGTGTAGTTGCTATTATGTGATAGTATGCGTTCACACTTCGTGATTTGACAAATAGTTTTCCACATCGTTAAACTTCACGATCAATTGAATATAGTAAAGAAGCGATTAAACTAATCTGATTTTTGGACATGGAAGTAATACATTCAACTTCATCTCAAAATTGAAATCTAGGAAACTCGTCACGCCTTTTAGGAATCTGGTGCTTTCAACAATGTGCCTAAATTGACCATATAGCCATCAGTATTCATGAATCTTATTTTTCCACAGATGCCATTCACCTTGTTTTAATGATTTGAGATTCATAGTTTTTTCATTCTTCTTCAATATTAACAGCCTCTTTACGTGTTTATTTTCAGGATTTAATCTGACATTACCTGAGAGGACACTTCTATTTATTATTTTTGTCTTTTTCGTTACACTCGTTATACCATTAAAAAAAAGGATTTTCTTGGAAATTTATTCATTTCATAACCGTTTCTTTTGTTTTTTCTTTTAACAGTCGGCAGTGAAATTGTCTTTTGCAGTCAAGATATTTTCATTTCAAGATCCTTTCGGGCATTTTTATGCACTGGGATTGCCACTCTCTCTCTCTCTCTCTCTCTCTCTCTCTCTCTCTCTCTCTCTCTCTCCTCTCTCTCTCTCTCTCTCTCTCTCTCTCTCCTCTCTCTCTCTCTCTCCTATACATGTACTATATATATATATATATATATATATATATATATATATATATATATATATATATATATATATATATATAATGTGGTCCGCCAAGTTATATATACTGTAAATATATGAGAGAGAGAGAGAGAGCGAGAGAGAGAGAGAGAGAGAGAGAGAGAGAGAGAGAGAGAGAGAGAGAGAGAGAGAGAGAGAGAGAGAAATTCATGAATGGCTCCTTCCCACCTTGCAGGTAAGCAAATACATTGGCAATGTTGGAAATAAGATTGTGAACCTTACACGGATGCACAGTCAGGATCTGAGTTTGGGATAAATTCGGGCGACCAAAAATAGCTTGCTAGAAATTTTAAAGAACACTAAAGGAGAGAGAGAGAGAGAGAGAGAGAGAGAGAGAGAGAGAGAGACGAGAGAGAGAGAGAGAGAGAGAGAGAGAGAGACGTTTACAGGGAATGATTTGAGGTAAATCTAAGGGTAGAGGGATTTTTCAGACTGCAGGTTAAGGGGGCGGGGGAGTAGTAGTAGGAGGACAAGCTGAAGTAGGGTCAGCAGGAGCAGTAGCAACAGCAGAAGCAGGAGGAGGGGCACCAGCAGCTGTAAGGGGTTAGATGAGGTGAGGGACAGGGGCGGGTTGAGAGGTCCTGGGGTAAGGCGGGGGCCGATGCGCCAAGGTATTGCGCGCGGTCAGTTGACGGATTGAGGTGAAAGCAGTATTGTGTGGCTCGGCGACCGTGTGGGTGCGACAAAGGCCGCCCGTCCACCCAGCCCCGCGTGACTACTGGTAAAACTCTTAGGACACAGACCTCCCTGAAGACGTCGCCACCCGAAGGAAGCAGTCTTGTTCGGAGATATCCGCTCGTTTTGACGATCCGCCTCGTGGATGTCGCGGCCTTCATTCTCATCTACCAGGCACTTCCTTCAGGTCTTTTGCACTCTTAGTGGCCACTTGGAACTTCTAGTGCCCTTCGGGCACGAGCTCTCTCTCTCTCTCTCTCTCTCTCTCTCTCTCTCTCTCTCTCTCTCTCTCTCTCTCTCTCTCTCTCTCTCTCTCTCTCTTTGGGGGGTCTGCTGGTACCCAGCTGAAAGCAAGGCCCTCTTTGTACGTGCAGGTAACTTGAGCATCAGCGGCGTTCTTACCTGTGCCAGCATCCCGGTCTGTTGGTTCTTTGGACGTGACTGAAGGAAGAAGACCTTTAAGCTTCGAGTGTGCCATGAAGTGAAATTTCGTTTTGACATGCTACGTGATATCCACGGTCAGTCTCTGATAGCCAAAGGGAAGTGGTGTTACCCGTGATGACATGTTTTGTTGAGGTCAGAGTGACACGAGCTGACCTCCTGACCAAAGAGGCGCCCCCATGAGTAATGGTCCAGGCCATGGCCGTCGGTCGCCGAGGGTCCTGGCGAGTGGAGATCGAGGAGGAGGCCGGAGGAGGAATGGGCAGTAATGGGGGAGGAGGACTCCCGCCTCATCCTTCGGCCTCCAATGCCCCTAATATGGCGGGCCGTAGCGTTCGTGCCCCCCTAGGCTAGGGGCACGAACCCTCCATCAGCTCCATTGATGAAGGTTCCGTCGGCGTCCTACAGCGAGGAAGAGGAAGGGCTGCCCTTACCCCCGGGTTCCTGGCCATCACCTGGGGGTGTCTGTACCAGACCACCTTCCCCAAGGAATTACTGCCTCGCCATGCTCACCAATCCATATCCTTTTCTGGCAAGAAGTCACTCATCAAATGGTCTATTTCATTCACGCCATCATCAGCTCATGAACATCATGTCCCCCGAAGTTAGCTTATCAACGGCACTGTCCTGTCCAAGTTGCAAACATTAATCACTTATGTTATTCTTTCTTAAGTCTTTCCGGATTTATTGAGATGCATTGTCTTTTCATATAGGGTTTGAAATTAAAATTTCTTTATTTTGTGTCGATGTCGATAAAAAAAATTCTTTAAAAACTTAATAAAGTTTTTAGTTTTACATTTGTAATAAAAAGTAGCTTGGATAATAAATTATTTTCCCCCTCCTATCTCTTTTGCGATTTATGTTAAAGTAAGCACACACCCGTGCAATTTTACTGTAACTTTTCATCGATTCATCCCATTTTATATCTTCATATTTACTCATCACATTCTCGCGCACCAAGTTCCGAGGCCAAGTAAATCCACGGACCACAATCGTCGTCCTCACCGTTTCCACCATCCCACCAGAAGTTAATGAATGAATGATAGAACTCGAAGACTTCTGGTAGTCGCTACATTATGAATAAGGAACATCTTCACGTACCAAACTTCGGATATGATTATATGTGGATCATTTAAATTCAAGGTAGGTGAATGCACTTATTTATTTATATATGATTATTGGCCACATTTTATTTCATTTTCACCAAAGAGTTATGCATAAAATCTTGAAACAACACAGATGGGAGTTGGGCTATAACAAACTCATCCTTTAAAAAACTCATATCTTGAACAAAATTGCAACAGGAGTCTGGTGCGAGCGGCATAATGATATCCGAGAAAGCAAAAAAATGAGAGCGGTCGCCCAGTGGGGTGTTGAAAGGAATCTTCATCGGCAAATCACGCTCACTCTAATTCGATATATTTCTCTGCAACCATTAAACTTGTGTAGATCGTAAGAATATTTTGTAGCTAAAAAAATAAAAAAAAACCGGTCGACATACAGTTCCACAGGTTTCCAAGTTAGTTGGTAATGGTGGATCGTGCCTCCTGCGGAACGGGAGATGATAAAATAGGAGAGGGCAACCTCAACTCTGAAGTTTTTACTCTCTCTCTCTCTCTCTCTCTCTTCTCTCTCTCTCTCTCTCTCTCTCTCTCTCTCTCTCTCTCTCTCTCTCTCTCTCTCTCTCTCTCTCTCTCTCTCACTATATTTGTTCAACTTGCCGCATAGATTCGTTAGCGTTCATTTCGGTTTGTTGAATTTTTATACACGCGCGCGTGCGCGCGAACACACACACACGCATATATATATATATATATATATATATATATATATATATATATATATATATAATATATATATATATCTGTGTGTTGTGCATGTATGTACAGTATGTATGAACGTACGTGTAGGCACAAGAATGTACAAATAATCACATTGAAAACGAAACTTGGTTATTAAACCCTGACCAGTTACTCCTGCACATACTGTATTCGGGAGATACGGTTGACTGACACACACACAGGCATGAATATATCATTACTTTTTCTTGGACAAGAGTGCGAACTATTTATAAAGATTTACCAAAGTAAAGGAAAATACGGATATCTGTAAGGTAAGGGGAGGGGCGTAAAGTTTTCATTGCTGGCTGAAGGCAAATCTCCAAGAACTGGTTTGTGTTTTGTTTCATGACATCATTTTTAAAACCCAAAAAGATATTCCATGTTTATTTTATAAATCTCTCTAGAAGTGAGGTACAGGATCCAGTTCATAACATTCAAAAATTGATATTCAACGATATTCTTTTCTAGGTTATTATTTGATTTCGCTAGTTTTTGTGTACTAATCAATCGATGGTATTTTTTCCTAACATGAAATAAAATTGCACATTTATCTACTGTTAAAATTTTTTGTTATATTGTGTTATTAGTTTGCTCGTTATGCATATTATCACTAGACTTATGTGGGATTTGGCATAGGCTATGCATCCTTTTGTAATATCAGGAATAATCATAGACACATTTTTCATTGTATTGATTTGTTTTTTTCAGTAAATTGGGAATATTACCAAAACAATTAAAAAGTTAGTACAAGCAATGTTTTGGACCATATGTTCATCAGTTGTTACTCTCATAGAACTTCCATTTCGCTGCTGAAAATTTTTAATACTCTAAAAAGATATTTTAATTTCACTCCAATATTCGTAATTACATCTTTTTTCATCAACAGTGGTTGCATGGCTAAAACACACGTAATGCTCTTAAAAACATGAGCATGGAAATTGACTTCATGTCGATATTGATGTGACCAGAATACATAGGTGATTAGGATGAAATATTTGAAGGTTTTCTACATATTTTAAATATAGATCAATTATTATCTGTGTGTAAAAGGCAATCCAAAAAGGGAAGCCCGTCATTACTCTCGATTCCCATAGTGAATTTTATATGGGGCAAATAGAGGGTGATAGTAGCCCTTCCATTTTTAGATTGCCTGTACATAGAGATATAAAATCTATTTCAATTTGGTTTATATTGAAAAATAATATTTTTGTGTTTTTCATTTCTATTCTGGCTACAGGAATAAAGTAAATAGAATTATTTTTTCACATTCGTGTTTTAAAAGACATTGCGTGTATGTAACTATGGATTTATTAATGATGGAAGATGTAATTGAGAATGTTAATCTATAATTGCCTGAGTTGCCTAGGACAAAATAAGTGAACCAATATTACTGTATTATTGTTATTACAATCATCATTATACCTAAGCTACAACCCTGACAAGGAAAGTAGCCCAGTGCGATTATTATTATTATTATTATTATTATTATTATTATTATTATTATTATTATTATTATTATTATTTATTATTATTATTATTAAAGGGATGGAAATTTACCAGCCAAATGAATCAAATTTAACTCCTACAGGCTGGCCAGCCCAGTGAGGAAAGGAAATTAACAAACTTCATAAGGAAAGTAGGAAAGTAATGAATAAGTAATATAAGATATTTTAAGATCAGTGATAGCGTTAAAATCAGATCAGGTCTCATATATAACGTATGAAAAGAGACTTATGTTAACCTGTTCATCATAAAGACACGTACATTTATGCTATATATATAAATATATATATATATATATATATATATATATATATATATATATATATATATATATATATATATATATATTATTACAAAACTCGATGT
>NC_090762.1:64053017-64063017 GCF_036898095.1 Palaemon carinicauda | reverse complement strand
TATATATATATATATATATATATATATATATATATATATATGCTTCCTTGTAGCTTGGGTTTACACTGTACTTAGCCGTTAACTTAGGTGATAGTATATGTATACATGTTAGCACTCTCTCTCTCCTCTCTCTCTCTCTCTCCTCTCTCTCTCCTCTCTCTCTCTCTCTCTCTCTCTCTCTCTCTCTCTCTCTCTCTCCGCACAAACACATTGAATAGATATTTCAATAATCCTAATGATTGAATTCCTCATGAGTCGCATTACATCGCCGCCATCTTCCTTTGAAAGAGGAAAACTCATCATCATCTCTTGCGCCCGTTTACATCTTCCATCCAACGGGAGATGGTGACGAGAGATTGAGGGTTGAAAGGCCAGGCGGGTCCCTCCTCCTTTGCAACTCATCTTTCGTGTTCGTCTATGTTTTTTCTTCCCTTGTTTGCCTTTTCATCTGTTTCTATTCCTTCTTTTCTTTTCCGTATTTGCTTCATATGCGGCTACGTCTTATCGCATTCCTCCTCTCATTTTCCTTTTCTTAGACTTTACTATATTTCCTTGTTGCTTTCAACTCCGCATTTTCCTTCCTTTAAGTCTGCCTATTTTCTTATTTCTATTGGATGTTCCCCTTTTATTCCTCCTTGTTGCTCCATTTTATAGTGTACCACCGCCACGCTTTCCTATTTATCCTCCTCTATACCTCTTCCCAGCCCAATTTTTTGTTTCTCCTATTGCCCTTTCTTCATTTGTCCATCTTTGGTTATTTGTATTTCTGTATATTTCTTCGTATTTTTTTCTTATTTTCTGCTACAGGTTATTTCTATTCAAATATGTTCCCAATTTGCTTCTTATCTTTTGATATGCCTCTTCGTGTTTTTCCTTCGTTTCATTTTTGTATGTTTCTGCTGACTCCTTTATATTCCCCCATTGCTGATTATTTGCATCTAATATTCTACACTTTTTTCCCCTCCTCTACTGTCATATCTATTCTCTTTGGTCTTCGACTTTCCTCCTTTTGTCTTCCCTTGCTAATGTTAGTCGCCTACTATTCGTTTTACTTTTGTTTACCCGAATTATTTTCCTGTTCTTCCTGTTAATTACTAATTTTTTTCATAATACACCGTTTTTACTTTTTAATCATTGCGTCTTTGTTTCTATTTCTTAAGATTTTAGTCTTTTCCTTTTAATTTTCTCTATCACTCTGAATTGCTATATATATTGTCCTCTTGCTCTTCTCTTGTTCTGTTCTCTTAATATTCTTCTCTGAGTTTTTCTTCTTTATTATCATTTCTGGTCTTTGAGTAAGGAGCAGTTGAGATAACTGATTGAGGAAGATTTAGAAGAAGATAATAGCCCATGCCTTTTCCTGTTTATCTTCCAACGTCTGGTACCTGTCGCGTTTGTGATTCGAGCGTTTTGTACCTGTCCCTTGGTTCATTTGAAACAATCGTCATTCATCCAAACACTCTCGTCCCTCACGACTCCAACCTGCTGATGGAGGAGCTTAGGGTCCCCTTAACCATGATTTGAAATTCGCAATTGAGTCGCTAAAGTCGGCGAGGAACCACAGCCATAACAAATGGGGATATATCTTCTGCTGTAAGCGACCCTTTCTGTCTTTGTTGACAGAATCCCATTCGGAGTCGTTTTGAAGACGGGCGTGTGTGTTTCGAACCGGAGTACATTACCTGAAAATTCTCCCACTCACGCATTTGCTTTTCCTGACCTCATTGTGACCTATCAATGTTCCTTAGGTTTGTTGCAATATATTTTGCATCGATTGGTTTGATTGGAGTTCTTGGTGCGCCCCCCCTCTTCATGTCTGTCACACGAGTTAATTAATTGTCAACTGCTTTTGGCATTTTTAATGGTTACCCATCCGATTCGTGGCCAGACCCAATGTTACTTAATCTAACCTGATGTTTGTATCGAATGGAAGAATACAGTATGTCTTTGCGGTTCCAATTAGCGCTCCTTATGTGATCATTATGCCTAAAAGAACATAACGTCCAAGTAATCGTATTTGCAGTTCTCTAGAGACATAATACATTTAATATATTAGTCAAACTAGGCTGGACGTGAGGATTGCGCAAGGGCAGTTCAGGAATTAATTTTGTAGAATAGATTCTAATCGATGAAAAACACATGCGTTGATTCGTGGTATTGTAGGCGGGAATTGCATGATGGGTGTTAAGTGAACGGTTTTGTTACGAACTATTGATAGACTTAATATAACTGAATCATTTTAGGGTATAGATTCAACGTTTTTTTATGGATCAATGTGTTATAATTTTTTTCATGCTATTAAAAACTGGCAAATATTTTTTCTCTATCATCGATCGTATTTTTTGCCGCATTTCTATGGTAATAAGCCAATTAATAAGTTCACTAATTATACTGTTTTTATTATGACTTTCAATGGTAATTTTGTGCTAAGATGAGACTATTTCGACTAGAAGAAAATCACCTTCAAATACTCACTTTGATTTGGTCAAGAAAATTTTATTCTTTCAGAGAAAATTAAATTACACTTTAATCTATGGTATTACGATTTACTTTACCAAGCATTCGCACATTAATTCCCTTTAGGTCGGTTAAGTTGGTCCTGTTGTTGATGAAATAATTCCTTTAACTCAAGTAAATCCTTCTTGTGCGTTTAGTGTCTTCAGTTAAATTATGTTATGAATTTAGTCATGCAAATGTAGAAATGTATTACATTGTTGATTCATTTTGTTGACGAGATCAATCCTGGTATATATTTAAATGCAAAAAATTAAGTTTTTTTCTTTTGGTAGAAAAACAGTACATCAATATATTATTTAGAATTATGAAAGGATTAGAATAACGTAATTCATCGTAATATCAAAATAATTGGAAGAATATATAAAGAGCCTTTGAAGAATTCGTAATTAAGGAATTGCGAGAAAAGTGTATTTGAAAAAAATGAAAAAATAACCGCTATACCAATCTAATATCTTCGGTTATAACAAATGAGCTCTAGAGTAACTTACAACCAATTTATCAAGAATAATAACATAAAATAATCAAGTTGCATAAAAGCTTTCATATCGAAACTGACTGTACAAAATTTAGTGGTACAATTAGTTATGGAAATTTCAAAGCGTTTAATGGATTGCATGATAGTGTTTCAATGTAATTTTTAAAGTTTTCCTATAGCTATTCCACTTGTTTCATAGTGGCAGCAACTTCGATATATCGATAGTGATAGTTGTATTTTTCCTGTTTTTTTATCGGTTTCCTGTTTTTGTATATCTTGATTCTTATAAGAGTTGTGTAATTTTGTCATTTCCATCTTGTCTGGACTAGATAAGAATCTTGGTTGCCAGTTCGATAGACCTTAGTGAAAGGAAGTAATTCACAGCTTTTCATGATAAAAGATTACCCTGCTTGAAAAGATATTTTCTTAACATATATTTCTGCCAATCAAGCACCATCAGCAAGTGTCGGTGGCACAGAATATTGAGTAGGATTTAAATAATGGAGATAAAAAGATATCATTCTAGTAAGGAAAAGGTTCCATTACGGTTACTAAATAACGTGCTTTAGAACATCTCACAACTCCAAATGTTATCCTTTTATGATTATATAATGTTATTCTCTTCATAATTCCCCAAATTTATGCTTCCTTGGTTTCCTTTATGTATTGAAATAAATGTGTATTCATCCCTTGTAACCATCTTTCCGTGGAGGGGCTAATGCTGACAGTGCACCTTTTGCGATGCAATATAGGCATTATGTAAGGGTCTTTGCGGCGCTCCTTCTCCCCTTATCTGCACTTGGTTTACTTTACCTCCGTTCCCTTTTCGTTGTTCCTATTTACTGAACAACCTCTCCTAGTACAGCTGTGGGTTCTCCAAGTTACTATAAAGTGGCGAATAGTCTCATAGGTCCCATCGTCGTGCTATATTGCACAAATTCAATTCTTGCCATAATCTAACTTCGATAAAGTAATCTAATATCAAGGGAAAATTGTTTCTTTATATACCTTTGTGTATGGGTATAAAAGTGAATGGATATGGACCAGCTACGTGGTTAAAGTAGTGTAATATTGACTGAGCAGCATATTTTTGTTTAAATTTGCAATCTTATATTCACGTGAAATATTGTAATTCTGATCCTTCTTTTGGCATACCGTTTTGATATGGGGGAAGAAATTATTCAAGACTTCTATGTGAAAATGGTTTTAACTTGAATGGCAATAGCTTTGAGATGTCAATCTTCTTCTTTCGACCTTATTATTCCCATGGTATAGCTTGGTCGGCCGCTTAATTCAACTTCCAACGTCTATATATTTTTTGCATCTTCTAGTCCAGTGGTTCCCAACCTGGGGGACATTTCCCCCTGGGGGGAAATTTGAAGCTTCCAGGGGGGAAATAATTACACTACCTACTAACTAAAACAAGCGGAAAATGTCCTCATAGTACGTGCGGCAATTTGTTGTTAGCCATTCAATTGTGATATGATCATATCAGTTCTCACAGACATGATATTCAAGGGGAGAATTGGAGTGTCATGTCCATTTCTGAGGCAGGCGAGTGGGCATGAGGGCTTGGCGGGGCATGAAGGGGAAATCTGGACGGTTGAACTGGGTGCAGGGGGGGAAATGACAGAAAAAAGGTTGGGAACCACTGTTAATCTAGTCTCACCCCACCCACATCCCTCCATGTAATCCGCTGACGCCCCACACCCCTCCCCCTTTGCTGTCATGTTCCTAGTGCTCTTGATTGGTCCAACCAAATCTCGTCTTGTTACCTGGCCATGGTATCTCGGACGGGCTGGCCGATTTCGTGTCAAAATAAAAGTTAAATGAAAACGTGTGTCCGATCACCGTAGAGTTAATATTTGCCTCTGCCACTTGATGCAATTGTTCCTAGCATTTAGTAGAGTTGAGTGATAGGATATGAGGAAGGGTGGATTACTATTATCTCTTATCCAATGGAAATTGAGGAGTAACTCTCGCCCTTTGGAAATTGAGAAGTAAAAAGAGTTGCTATGAATTATTCATTGTTAAATCTTAATTTTTACCCTTGAAAAAATACACATCCTCTGATTAACGTGCAGACAATTTTTTTTTTCTGAATATTTTCTTTTTTACATTAATTGTTAGTATTCATTTTTAATGATTGCTATTATTTTCGGAAGTATAGGAAGAAAATCTCACTGTTAATTTGGTTTGTTTTACGTTTTGTAATCCATACCTTTTACAAATATTTGTTTTCTCTGTTATACTTAATATCATATCACATTTTCTGCAGATTATACAGTATATATATATATATATATATATATATATATATATATATATATATATGTGTGTGTGTATATATATATATATATATATATATATATATATATACATATATATGTAAGTAAGTAGTGACTACGGTACAGTCTTCTGAAAGGATGCGACAAATTCTGTGTGTGTGAGAGAGAGAGAGAGAGAGAGAGAGAGAGAGAGAGAGAGAGAGAGAGAGAGAGAGAGAGAGAGAGAGAGAAAATAAATATATATCTTTTATAATAGGTTTCTATAAAATCAGGTTGAGATTTAGGGCGGAGTGCGACTCTCAAGTTATGTGGGTCCCCAGTCGGAGATGTGTATATATTAATCAGGCTGACAGCATAGGGACTAGCTCTGAACTGTCACGGACACTGGGAATACGAATGTTTGATTTAAACAAAGCATTGCAATGATTATGGCTGATGATGACGTGATGTGATTTAGGCCTAGTGTAGGAATGTCAAAGTCAAGAGATTCAACCAAGTGCGGGTAAATGGCGGGAGTAACTATGACTCTTGGGTGGTGGACAAAGCCACAGCTGAAACCAAAATTCTTCAGAGTGTATATTACTAGCAACCCACCTCTTAGTGATCGTACCGATAACCCTTTACGTGGCCTACGGGTTGCATGGAGGACTTGACCCACCCAGTCATTTCTTCGGTAATGATTGTGGGTCGCTCCACCCCTGTCAACAAGGAAAACAGGCGATATGGTCAACCCTCCGTCAGCAGTAGCCCTCATACTCGGAGTGCAGCTGTCACCCGTGCTATCTAGCCTAGTGAAAGGGGTAAACAGTGAAGCCCCAGGCGTGGCCGATGGTGATGGGCAAACCTCGACCAGCCAAATGTGTAATAGAGCGTTCAAGTCCTGCGCAGGCAGGTGTGTGCATGAGAGATCACATGCAAAGGGGTTCCATGTTGGTAATATACAGCGTATGGAGAGTAGGAGTAACCAGCTCTTGACAAACGAGGAACTATGAATGAGGGCCAAATTTGGAGGTAAAATTATTTACCATCCTTTTATCAATCAAAGATTGTGTGAATGCCTTTTTTTATTGAGAGGTAAGTGGCTAAAAGAAATCTAAGTTATACCAGAACATCCTGACTGGTCCTTTAGGAGGAGAAGAAAAGTTTTAAGGAGATCACGAAAGATAATATTGTGACTACTGGAAGCAGTTGAGGAAGCCATGTGGATGGAGAATTCGGATGGACTTCTGACGAACAAAATTCAAGGGTGGAATTTGAACATGCTAAAAAGGATGATCGCCACTTTAATAAGAAGATTAAGGAAAAGGTTCTTCCTTGCTGAACATAAGATGGTATGCTCACTTAAAGGACAAAAAGAAATATATATAAGAAAAACATGGGTTAAGGAGGATATTAAACAAAAAGCCTCCAGTGATGGACTGTTTTGTACATCTGTCGAGAATCCAAGTGGATGGTAAGAAACAACCAAATTAAAGATCTGCATTCAATGCACAGATGTTTTCCCCATTGGGTAAGAAAGACAAAGGAGAGTCGAGGAGAGGGAAAGTTGCCAAATTTAGACTTGAAACTAATGACAAACCTGACAAGGACAGGAAACGTGGGTACATTCTGCACTACACTAGAGTTTAAGGAATCAATATACCATCCAGGGATTGATGAATGAGTACTATGATTCCATGGCCGGAGCATATACAACCAGTGTCCCGGATTATGAAGGGTCTCCCCCGTCTATCCCAGACAGAAGCAAGGGACTTCAATCCTTGAGCAGCAGTGAAAGTGAACCATCTGAGGAGGAAATAACTCGAGGTAGAAATAGTTGCACTCTAGGAGGAGATATTTGGCAGAAGGCCAAGCACGAACAGGTATATCACACGAGCGGGACAACAACAGAAAGGTGGCATGCTTTGGAAAGTGAGAAAGAGGTGGGAGTAAGCAACAACGCAGAGAGGCTGGGTAAAAAATAGAAGCGTCATTGCCCCAAGTGTCATCCTTGATAAGGACCCTTTTGCTAGGGCGTCTTCGTGCCCGGTACGATTGAGTTCTGGGTATGCCTCTTTGTGAGTTATCAGATCAGAGCTGCACCATTGTGGAACCAATAACAACAGAAGATATACAGTGGTGAAAGAGTAGAACCATCCTAAAAATGTTGCACGGCCCGGAGGACATAAGAGCAGCCGATGTTAGAGTGGTGGCGAATGAAGATAATATTATAGCTGAGCTATATAATAAGATTCTTCGCTCAAAAATATCCACAATACACTGGGCAAAGGGAAGGACTACCCTGTTGCTAAAAAAGGGCCAATGATTGTAACATTCGTGGTAATATGGGGTTACACAAAATTCTTACGGAGTGTTTGGTGAACAGCATTCCTTTTTTGGCACGACAGAAGGGTTTCAAGGCTAAGGAGGGAGCCAGTAGCAACTTGATACTGTTAAAACAACCAATTGAGGAGGCAAAATGTAAAATGAAGAGAGACTACATCACATTTATCGATTTTCAAGAAGGCCTTAAAGTCCATTACTCACAGAGCCCTTCTGGATACCTTGAGAGAGGCTGGGCTAGATGAAGAAACGACGTAGTACCTTGAAAATTTTTGTAACAAGATCAGCTCTGAGGTTGCTTGTGTTGCAGTAGAAATAAAGAGAGTTGTAGTTTAGGGGGATCCACTCCCCCCTGCTTTTGAATCTGCCCTTGGATCATTTGCTGACAAGGCTCCCCGATGGTGCAGGGTAATGCTCAGTGGAGAAGTAATTAAAATCTTGGTGTCTGCTGATGATATCGTTCTTTTGGGGCAGACGAAAGTGGGTTTAAGAGCAGTGATCAATATACTTCTAGATGAGGCGAGGAAACTGGGCCATGAACCTGGCTTGGGAAGTGTGTCACAGCGGGTATCGTCGGTGATCTGTTGAGAAAGACTTGTTACCTGGATACCCGTCTCTACACATATGAAGGGGACAACGTTCTAGCCAACAGTCCCAGTGGATTCTACAAGTATCTTGGAGTTGAAGTTGGGCTTGTGGTTAACGGGAATGGGTTGAAACTGATGGGCAATGCTAAGAATGAGCTGGGGAACCATCAATTACCGTCCTTGAAGCCACACCAGAAGTTTTGGTCCTTGAAAAATGTGCTGATCTCACGGCTAAAGCACATATCTGTGCATGGTGAATTAAAGAAGTACACCATAGAGATGTAGATCACAAAATTTGGAAGTTTGTCAGGAAGTACTTGGTGATACTCCATAGGTGGCATTCTTTGCGGACTGCAGCAGGAGGCTTCGGTGTTTTTAATTTAACCGAAGGCATACATAAGCCATGTATGAATGCTATTCAAGACTGGTCAGGTCTCCAGATCTTTTGGTAGTGGGTTGTGCTACAGAATTGACTCAGGAACATCAGGTCCCCACTGCCATAGACTGGAGAGCCCGGCTCTATACAGCAATTGACAGCTGTGGTCTGAAGGGGAGAGAGAGAGAGAGAGAGAGAGAGAGAGAGAGAGAGAGAGAGAGAGAGAGAGAGAGAGAGAGAGAGATCTAGCAACTCTTTAACCTGTCGTACTTTAATCTCTCTCTCTCTCTCTCTCTCTCTCGATAGCCCAGGATACAGTAAGCATGAAGCCGACGTTTATAATTTTTTTCAGAAATATACTGTATGTCACATTACGTTTGGCTTGAGATCGAGCTAATTGACATTTTCGTGTCTTTTACAATTATTTATTTATTTACAACTGCAAAGGAAATTGTTTCCGTTCTGTTGCTTAAGTATTACTAAAATTTAACTAAACAGTGATTCTCTTGACTACCATGGAGGGGATGGATTTTTGGAGAGAAATTAGTGTAAGAAGGGGTAGTTTTTTTGCATGTGTTTGAGGTTCGCCATTCTTGAACTCTATGGGTTATCGTTGTGAAATTTAGCATTCAGTTTTAACCATTACTTCAGAAAGTTTATTTGTTGATATTTCGTCATTATTACTTGTAAGGTTTCAGTTGGCTTCGTTTATCTGAAAGACCGTTGTCTTCTGTGTTTGACGTTGGCGAAGGTATGTGCTTTCTGAGAGAATTAGCCATGTTTGCTGTTGTGTTGTCAAGTGAACATCATTGTTCTCCTTATTACGCGTCAAGCTGCATCCGTATTTGAAAAATCAGTATAATATACTATTAATTGAAACCTGCTTTGTAACTAAATATTTTTAGGATTGTTCAAAGTAAATGTTTGTAGGTTTTTGGTAACAATATTGGGAGTCTTGAAAGAGGATTATACAGAAATGTACTTGCATTGTGGCATCTGCAGTAGAGAAGAGGCAGACTCAAAATTTGTCTTTGCAATAAAGACGAGAGTTGATTAAGATCTGTTTTTATATATTAAAGATACTCCTTTGACAAAGCGTTGGATAAAGCAGGACAGGAAAGTAGAAAATTTCACTAGGTCGTGAGTGGACATATTGTATAGTCTCTCTCTCTCTCTCTCTCTCTCTCTCTCTCTCTCTCTCTCTCTCTCTCTCTCTCTCTCTCTCTCTCTCTCTCTCTCTCTCTATATATATATATATATATATATATATGTGTGTGTGTGTGTATGTGTGTATATGTATATATGGCCTCTGTTGATTAAAGTAATATAATATGCAATTGATATTTTGTCGAACCTTAAAGAGCATTTTGTTAGCAACATCATCCGTAATAAAATTACTTGAAAGCGATATTGACGATTTATGTAGCTTAGTCCC
>NC_090762.1:64045517-64048017 GCF_036898095.1 Palaemon carinicauda | reverse complement strand
TCAATGAAAGCTGAGAGTGATTCTCTTAAAGAGAGACCTTGTTTATGATATGCACGTTTCATCAAGTCAGTTATTCACATTATCCTACTTATTGTTAATTATGTTTTTAAAGTTATTATTACTGTTTTATTATTAAAGAAGTTGTTGACGTCGTCTTTAAGCAGTTGGCAATATTGTTTTCCTCACCATTATTATCATATTGTTAGAGTTTTTTTGGTATCATTACCGATACCACCATCATTTTTGTTAAAGATATCAACACTTTCACATTATCATTAAAATTATAAGTTTTTAATGTCTCTATCCTTATTTTGAAAGTTGGTGTTGTTTTCCCCACATATAGTTAACGATTTTGTTAATATCATCATTGTCATTATTAAAGTTAAGGTTGGTGTTGGTACGGGTAAGTCACTATAATTAATATTCGAATTTGCATTCATTTTTTTCATTATTATTCAAGTTGTTTTTATCATGGACTTATCGCGCCAATTTTTTAAGGTTTCCTTGTTTTAATTGTCTTAGAACAAGAAAAAACAAAGTGGGTCGTTGCTTCAGCTTCCCCCCCCCCAAAGTAAAACAAGAATATCCCCCTTTGCCGTAACCCACTGCTATTCACACCAAATTCCCTCTGGCTACTACAAGTTTTACACTTTTTATTGAGATAAGGTTGCAACCCCATTCTCAAACTCCGACTTAATATTTCGTTTATGTGAGTTTTTGCAAGATTTAATTTATTGTTTAAATAATTGTATTTTTAATTCTATGTAGGTAGTTCGTTGGCTAAGGTACCAGCCACCTAGAGAGAGTTATAGGTTTTTTTAAGGGCTAGCTTGACAGTCTGCAGTTGGACCCTTCTCTTGGCACAACTGTCATTGTTGCCTACACGTATCCCGAGTAATCTGGCATATTTCTCGCACATTTCTATTATTTTTCTTGCACATACGACCAACACTCGACATACTATACCTTGCTCTCTCTCTCTTCAGTGAAAAACTACTCTGTATTCACAAGGCTATTTGGTTACATGATAAGATTAAAGGAAAGGCTCAAGTTATAGTAAGCAGCTCCTCTAGGAGAAGGACACTTCGAAATCAAAACAATAGTCTCTAGTCTTTGGTAGTCCATGGCTTTCCGGGGTCTTGAGTTGAATTTCTCTTGCTTGAGGAGCCACTAGAGCATTCTTTTTCTGTTAACTTAGTTTTAATTTTTTTTTCAAACTGTGTTATGTTGCATACTCTCAACCTGGTGGTTTACTAAGGTATTGCACCTCTCTTACCTTTTTCTTTGTTTTTGTTTTTGTTTTTTTTACCTAAAGTTTTAAACCCCTCATTACTGACTCCTCTTTGTTTATAATGTTTTTTTTTCCCAAATGTTATTGATATTTTGTCATTTCTCATCTGTAGTTTAGTCTTTAATTTTCTGTTTATTTTTCTTTATTGAAATTCTTTCCCAGTTGGATCCCTAGGACTTTTAGCATTCAAATTTTTCAACTAGGGATATAGCTTGACCTGAAATGACATTGACAACACTTTACAAGTGATTTTTGTACTATGTTTATTTTGGTTTTGCTCGTGTCTTCTCTTTTTTTCGAATTGTTTACATACTTTCCATTATTTTTGCATTGACATTGTAATTTGGAAAATTAATTGTCCATTAAATATAAAGAATACTTGATGATATTGTCTGTAATAATTTCTCATTAATCTAATCCCTACCTAAACATGAACAAACAAGGAAAAATGGTGATATTGATATGGCTTTTTCTCAACTGATCAACCACTACCCTATCCATCTACCTAGACCCCTGCCAAGAGGGGTGATATGGGGGTTGGGTCATAGATCCTGCGTACGCTTTTTATGGCACGGTCGAATGAAAAGAATCACGATGAAATAGAGCAGAATGGCAAGCTTTTTCCATTTCACATTTCTCTCTTCTTGCACATGAGCTTTCTATACCGTGGATGCTTGTCTCAGCAAGTTGAAAGTCCCTTTGCATTATACGTGTGTGGATTTTGATTGATAATAGCTGATAGAATTCATCTTACATCTGGACTTCCTGTCCAAATATTTTTGATGATTCTGAGATTCATTTTCCTCTCTCTCTCTCTCTCTCTCTCTCTCTCTCTCTCTCTCTCTCTCTCTCTCTCTCTCTCTCTCTCTCTCTGGTATGAAAGAGAGGAGAAAGTACCATTTTAATATTTCAACGTATTGCTAATAATAATAACATTGATTATAACAATAGGTGTAATGATAATAAATTTGGTAACAATGATTATTATTATTATTATTATTATTATTATTATTATTATTATTATTATTATTATTATTATTATCATCATCATAAGATAAAACACAAGTAAAATTGGAAACGGCAAGGGACCGGAAATGAAAGCTGCATAAGCGTCACACAAGAAGGATCAGTCCCAAAGGATTTCTGAAGCTTTTAGGCAGCTTATGGCAATAGGCGTGAAATAAAAACTCCGTGTAACTGTCGCTTTAT
>NC_090762.1:64028017-64035517 GCF_036898095.1 Palaemon carinicauda | reverse complement strand
TAATTCACATACAGATGAAAAGTTGATATTTTTTAATAATAATGGACCGTTTTCAAATATTGAAAGGTTATTCACCTACCGAATTCTACATTTTGTTTATAATATAAAGACTATTACATTTGTGTTTGTTACTGTAGGATATGGAAGCAATGCTATATTGATATCTGTCAAGCGATTTTCGTTTGGGTTATTTTATATAAAATAGAAAAAAACTATCTAACCTTTGATGTTAAAGAGTGCAAAGTGTCTTTGTCTCATGATTCCTTTGTAGTAGATATTACCATAAAATTTTTATATTTATTTGGAGTTATATGTGTTGATAGGCTGTCGCCTGTTATTTTCCCTATTCTTTTGTAGTTTTTGTTGTCATTGTAAATTAAATTTAGTACACTGTATATGAATACTGGTATAATATATTTATAAAAGAGATTAAATTAATGTTTAGGTTCTGTATTTCGGATCTTATTCGCGTTATTCTTTTACATTCCGTCTATTTTAAGAAGAGACTGACGTTTAAAGTATCCCTCTTTTTGATAACACCGTGTTTCGTTTTATCATGTTATTCTTGACCTTTAGTTTGTTTGGGCGCTTGAATTTATTCTCGGCTTTGCCTGCTTATTGTTTGCATGCAGATTTTTCTGTTCATATTATTCATGCCTTTCTGTCCATACCTTTGTATGTTGTAAATAACATTAGTTAAGAATCAGTGGTGCGTTATTTATGGCCTTGATTTCATGCTATTTAATTCCCTCTCTGCATATTTGATCCCATGTGTGGTTAAAGCATTGTTTATATATACAGTATAAATTCGTGTATGAATCATACGTTTATGTTTTGTTTTTATTATTTCCATTTTTCTGGGAAAATATAGGAGAGCAGAGTATCTCGTGTGTGTGTGTGATTTTTTTTTTCCGCAAACTTTCTTTTTCGCTTGTACTTTGCGCATCGATTTCAATTGTGCGTCTCTTTTTACGAACGAAGAAGAATGCTAAAGAGAGCGATGTGCTCGTTAGCATTTTTTATATTGCTTTTTTAAATTAATTGGCCTTTCTATACGTCAAGAATTCCTAGAAACACAAGCAAGTGTGACTGAGCGCGAGCAAGCAAAAATGAAATGATTGAATAGAGGGATAAAAAGAAATTGAAAATAAGGCGAGGATTTTGCCAAACAATATAATGGGGGTGTTGGAAGTGCGTGCCATGAAGCGTTCTCTCTCCTTTATCGTATCACCTGCTGTGTATGTCATTCTAGACAAACACTTTGGTGAACTCACGGCCAATTCGAGTAAAGAATTCTATGAAATTTAATCAGTGAATAATGAGTCGCTCTCTCTGCTCAGCTTTCAGGGAGAACGTCAGACTTTCATCGTGAGAAGGCTTCTGCTATTTCTATCTCTCGGGTTCTTTTGTGCCATTATTTAAATGGGACAAGCAGTTTTATGTCATTATATACCAAAGGCCCGATTGAAGAGAGGGACAGGAGAGGAAGGAAGACATGGGGTTGCTTCTAGAACAATAAAGATTATATGGTATATTAAACAGTCTTAGGAAATAACTCCAAAGCCATGTAGTGGGAAAGGAAAAGGGAAAGGGTAACTAAGTCGTGAATTTTATAAAGTTTCATATATTTCTCAAAATAGATTTACATAGAGCTCCGCGTGAAATTTTACTTTTATTCTCATGTATAACATTACTATACTGCGTAATTTATACTATGTAATCTATCTATCTATCTATCTATCTATCTATCTATCTATCTATCTATCTATATATATATATATATATATATATATATATATATATATATTCTTATAAGGATATTTGTATATATTTTTCTATTGCTTGTTATTTCTAGTAATTTAAGATTTCACCGAAATCATAATTTAGTTGAATAATGTGAAGTGAATCTGTTTGTAATAATTATGAATGTATTTGTATTCGTCAGTTATTATTATTTAGGATTAAGTCTCCACTGTTATAAATTTGCTTTACTATTAGAATCATTACGTTGTTATTTATCTTTCCCAGGCTGCATTTATTTTATAGTTCTTATTTACTTTTAGTTTGATCCTTGGAATTATTTTGAATTTCAAACGATTTTAATATGATTGTTTGTCATATATTCCAGCGACAAATACAAACAATTTCATATACAGACCAAACAAGTTTCGATGTCCTGAATCTTCTTCGTTTCAGAGCCTAATATCATTTACTGCCTGTAATCCACTTCCAAGTAAAAATCAAGACTGGTCTCTGAAGTCTCTGAAAAAATGTCAGCCGTCTTAATTCCCTCTCTATACCTGAGGGGACCTCTAGCTTTGCCATCGTCACTTCCCAGTTTCCCAATCACTTTAGACATTTTGTAACTCCTTGTAAACGCCCCCATCTCTCTCTCTCTCTCTCTCTCTCTCTCTCTCTCTCTCTCTCTCTCTCTCTCTCTCTCTCTCTCACACACACACACACATACACATGAATGAACTAAACAGCAGGATAAGAAAATATATCATGGTACTGAAGGCGACTCATTCACAGCCACATATCTATCTATACCAATATTTGTCCACCATTCTTGAAAACTACACATTTGAATGAGAGTATTTATTGAAATTATATCATTTTCATAAGTGTCATGATACTCGCTGACACCTGAAAAGGAGATTAAGAGTTTCCAACCGAACAGAATAAAGTTATTACCTTCTCTGCAGGTGGCCTCAAGCCTTTGATCAGCCATGTCTTGATGTGTCTGATCAGTTGACCAAATCCGTCATTACACGGCTCTGCAACCTTCCCATGAACGTCATGAAATAGATGAAAAGAAATTTGACGTTCCTTTTGCCCTTAACCAGCGGGGAGACATTAATGTCATTTCAACTCTGTTGGACGTCTTATCTTCGGAGTTTGCTAGGTACTTAACCCCCCTCCCACCCCACCCGTCCTTCCTCCTTAGAGAGACCGTGATAATAGCCAGATGCTAATTCGCAGAGATATAGGCCATTCCGTGGCCATGCCCGCCCAGTTATTGCCTCTCGCCATTTTGGCGGGAAAGATACTTGATAATAATCGCGCCAGCCTTTGCAAGACCCCTCCGAGGTTAATGGCGCTTCATATTCTCATTCGTGCGGTTTCTTTAAGTTTTTTCTCTATTTTCTTGATTCTTTCTGTTGTTCTCTTGACACGGTTTGTCTATTTGATTATATACATACTTATATAAGTACATATATGCGTGTATGTACTTTATATATACATATACAAATGTATTTGGTGTGTACATATACTGTACATCACTATAATTTTACCGTCTTATTTTATTTATATTTACCTCTATTGGGAACACATGAACAAAATGCCAAAGTATCGAATATATATATATATATATATATATATATATATATATATATATATATATATATATGTATGTATATATGTCTGTGTGTGTGTTTGTGTTTATATATGTGTATATATATACATATATATATATATATATATATATATATATATATATATATATATATATATATATACCCACACACACAAGCTTTTATACTCAATTACTCATGTTAGATATCATTGACTTGTATCCTTTTAGTTAGCTTAAGTAAGTACTGTAATTGTTTTTTTCGCGTCTCAAAAAAACTTGCTTCATATATTCCAATCACAACCAGTCTTCGGCATTCTATTATTTACATCCTAATCTTTGGCACCATTTTACGATTTCATTAATGAAAAATATTACCGCAAATACTGAAAATTTAATGTGTTAAACGTAATCTTACATTTCATTACGCGTTAAATCTCTTTGAACAGCTCACTAATCCTCTCTATCTCTCCTCGGAAGCCCATCTGTTCCTTTCATAATCGGCATGGCTGAAATTCTCTCTCTCTCTCTCTCTCTCTCTCTCTCTCTCTCTCTCTCTCTCTCTCTCTCTCTCTCTCTCTCTCCATTATTCTGTTGGGCTTAAATGAGCATCTCTCTTTTTCTTTCTAAACATGAATGCAAGATCAGCATTACCATTATGGAGGGTTTCGTTTTACCGTTGTTATACAAAGCCATATTGATATTCTCCCCCCCCCCCTTTCTCTCCTTAGTGTGGAGTGAAAATATTCCAGAAAAAGGTGAAATATGTTCAAATATTTTCTAAATTAAAACTTCCAAACTTTCAGACATCAGAGCAACTATCTTTCAGGTCGTAATATTAAATGTTCATTTGGGATGTAATGTTACTCTAAGTATCATACGCCGTTGATGTTCTTATGACGATTTTGAGTTTGTGTATTTGTTTTTGGTTAGTTTAGTTATTTATCCGTTGTGTTTCATATTTTCATTCATCCCGCAAACCTGCTACCATATATATGCTTACTCAGTAATGTGTTTTATGGCATAATGAGTGATGGTGGTGAAGTAATAATCATAATGATAACATTTATGACAATGACAAGAATAATGATTACGATTTAAGATTGTTCTCCAATCACGTTTTTTTTAATTGTGTTCTATATTCATATCGTTTTGAAATAAACTTCAAAACTCAAGCTCTTCGAAGACTGTTGTTCACATCTATTTCATAATGTTCTAGAGTTTTGAATGTATTTACAATAAAATTTTAAGAATTATAACACGCGAAAGGGGTCCTATTTGTGTTCAATTCTGATTGCGATGATAAGGGTAGTAATCCAGGGGGTTTAATAAATGATTTCTATTAGAGGCTAATGATAATTATATTAATAATTATCATAATGATAATACAATTAGTATATCTTCAATAATACATAGATTATAACAAGCAAACACCTTCATCGATCAGGGAAGGTCCCCTTTTTATCAGATAGCACCAAAGCCCCATAATAAAGCAAGAACTATGAGAAATTTGCTGTGTTGATAATGTAGCCTGATATACAAGAGTGGTTTGTTTGCGTGTGGGAATGATAAGGAAAGCCGAGATGTACGGTGTACGATAATGTTCATAAGCGCCCCTATTAATAAAAGCCTGTTAGCGTGGCCTCGCTTAGTTGCGTGACGTAATTTTTTTCAATTTTTCGCAAAATGTAAACTATTCTAATAATGAAGTTCATTATATTACTTGTCCTAGATTAGGTAGTTCTTTTTAATCTATTTAAAAGAAAATTTGACGAAAATTTTTGGAACTTTTATATTCAATATTGAAGTTGGTTAATCAATGAGTGTTGTTGCATTGTACCTTGCTCATAGATTGTACATCATTTTGCGTAATTGGAAGTTCCAAGGTGATGTATATTTTTCATGTAAATTGATGACATTTTTTTTAAGAGCATCGTTAACCACCATTTCATTTACTTTTTACAGAATGGAAAAAAGAACGAACCTAAGTAGGCCATGGTTAGCTATCCAAATTAAGGTCACCGTCAGAATGATATAGTTCTGAAATTCATTTATCAAGTCACGAAAAGTTTTTTTTTTTTTTTTTTTTTTTTTTTTTTTTTTTTTTTAACCTTAAAACGCAGAGAGGAGTAGAGATTTCCTAATTTTAGAATTGAATCAGGAAGACAGTTGACTAACTTGCTTCACTTACTTCACTCATGTAACATTATTTTTTCCATGTTCTATTTTAGGATAAATTTTATTTTTCTTCTCTTCATCTCTAATAAATATTTTTTTATTTGCATTAACATGACAACATGTAATTTCACAATTATACACAACCGCAAATTGTTGTATACACAGGAATTGGGTTTTAAATGATTTGGCAGAAAATCGAACCGTATTGATTTTGGTGTTTATAGGAAATCATTTTCCTAATGAACAAGCAAAGGAGAAAGGGAAATAGGATAAAAATCTCACGAATAACATAACATGAATGTAGAAGAACAATTTTACCTCCTAAATATGAAGATATTCAGCGAACCACACTTATTTGGCGCATTAGGGTTTGGGCAGTTATCTTTTTGAGGTAGCTATTACTTTTATTGTGTTATTATTATTATTATTATTATTATTATTATTATTATTATTATTATTATTATTATTATTATTATTATTGTTGTTGTTGTTATTGTTGTTGTTTTTAATTGTCTCTATTATTGTTATTGCGATATATAATGCACAATAATTAACTAAGTAAAGTATTAAAACACCACTAAGCCATAAAACAAACTTCCATTAAATGAAATGTAAATATGAAATAAAAAAACAAACTGAGAAAGTAACAAATAAATAGATAAATAAGTAAATAAACACGTAAGCACGTACATAATCAATAATTAGAAAAAAACTATCCATTAGCGTTTGTCTTTTTAAATTAGTATCCCTCTCTCTTGAACATGTAACATTAGCTTTTATTCTTTCATTTTTGATGATTCATCATCTCTCCGCCTTTAGCAATTCCCTTCCGAATGACCCTAACCAGGGTCATATTTTTCTGAAAGCAATCTATACCGGTGTGAAAACGAGGTCAAACTCCCTGGGCCTGAGTATTGAGAGGTCATAGGAGAAATAGCCTTCAAATAAATCCGTCCTGCGCGATAAGTAGCCGGCACGAAACTCGATATTATTTTTGCCTCTTTTTCTCTTGTTTATTTCCTCTGGCTGAGTGGAGAGTTATATTGTTGACTTATGATGTCTTTATTCCTACTATTCTTCGGGATTTCGCTCTTGATAACTTGACATCTTCGAAGTCCGAGCTTCGGAAATTTGAGGTACGATAGGATCGTGGTGAATTGGGGGGGGGGGGGAGTGCCTCGGCGTTTCTGGCCCTATAGTGCCTTCTTTAAAAACAAAGTATAGAGATATGATTTAGTGTACTGTAGTATCACGATTTGGGGGAATAATCACACTCTACGACACCTCTCTACCACTGCACGTCCTTTACATTAAAAAAAAAAGATTCTACCACCGATCAGCAAAAACGACTTGATAGCTTTACTTCAAGTTTTTGCTCAACATTCCTTGACTTGAATTATGGTTTATTTTTTTTTTTGCTTGTACATATGATGTATTTTCCTAATGTAGTTGGCGTTTCTATGTCATTACAGTATTGATTTCTCATTATCACTGCTTTATGGTTTGAGGAATTCTCGCAAACGTTTTTCTGTTGAGGGTTTGGTGGTGGCGAACGTTAGATTAACTATTAGTCTTGTTTGATGTTTCCACGGACTGTTGGAATGAGGATTCTAGCCTAGATTAACACATTTTTTAAGAGAAGGCTACATCATATCAGCAGACTATAGTGTGATAATTTGTAGGAATAAAAGATGTAATAAAATGACCAAAGTGGGCCACAGTGGTCTACTGTATAAAGTGCCCTATGCTGGAAGTAGCCTTTTGCGTTAGGGGGTTACATGGAGCACGCAAGTGTTGTTGGGAACAGAGCAACGTTTTCAGTTTTACTTTGGACCACATGAATATTGATTTCAGCTTAGTTGCTCTGGTCCATTCAGACACGTGCATTGCGTTGCTCTGGTACTTTTTTTTTTTTTGACCTCGCAGATACATGTTCTGAACTGTTCTGGTGTACTTGCAGTTTGATG
>NC_090762.1:64020517-64023017 GCF_036898095.1 Palaemon carinicauda | reverse complement strand
TCTCAGCAAGGCCCAAAAAACCAACAAAGTAAACATTCAATCGATCGAGCTTCGTGTTTGGTGAGTTTATTCCCCAAATTAACCAGCTATTAGTTCGATATTGTTTAATTTGTTACATAAAGTAAAATAGCAACAATGATAGAACTGTTCTTTTACTTCTGTTAAATTGTTCTAATTAACTGTTAAGATACAACTCGAAAGTAAAACGTATGAGACAATCGAGAAACCTAGGAAGTTTACCCCAAACTTTCCAGTTTTTTTATATCCTTCATCCCCACCCCTTCCCGTCCTCCATATCTTTCTTCCTTCTTTATTATAGTACAGCTACTGTATGGCAAGGCATGAAACAGTCAATATGATTATGGAAAAACACCTGTCCTATATGTTCGACGCTGATGAGACCGAGGAGAGCGTTGCTGTGGGAATTAAACCTTGTCGATTGTAAATGGAATTGTGTAAAAGGACTTTGATAGATGTCAAGACTACGTTAAAATGAGGACAATGAATATACATAGGAAACTCAGAATAACGCTTAGTTCTACTACATTTTGAAAATGAACGGTAAAGGAAGATTGATTAAAATCTTCAACACCCAAGTTACAGACCTCAGCGAAGCCGTAACTACAATATAATGTATCTATGATTGGATTTACCGAACATGTAGGCTACACGATTTCCTATCGGAGCGGTAGAGTTTGGCACAAGGATATATTTCTTATGAATAATTCATGTAAAACTTTTTCTCAAGTTACGAGCTCGACTTAGGCCGTTGGTGATTCGAGAAGAGAAGTTTTCCTTTTGATTCTGATCACAATAGTGGAAATAAATAACATTGACATGTAAGACGTCTCTTTTATACAAGTCAGTGTTGTCTCTTGTTACCTTTAGAGTTTTAATGCGTAGTCGTCGGTAATTAATCAGTGGTCCATACAAAAATGCTCGGAGCATACAGGCCGAAATTTTAACCGCTCACGTCATGAAATAGGAATATTTCTTTGAGAGCCCATTTGTATTATTTAGTAAATTAAAAAAAAAAAGTTGGTAAAAATAATTTAGCATTTAAAATAAATGGAAAAATCTACACTTAAGTTATAAATGATACATTAACTGTCATCTTGACATTACACATTATGTGCAGAGACCTACCCGTTACCAGTGAAAATACTGCCATGAATGTCAAATTTTATTAGTTCTGATAATTGTTGAAGTTAACTGTATGTTACGCTTTTAAATGTCGAGTTGAGCAGCATTACACAGCTGATAGTAATAATAGAAAATCTACCCCACATTATGGAAGACGCTAATCGTTATATCTCTGCCAAGATGTTACTTCTTGGCTCTTTCACTTATAGTTCGACCTCTTACTTCTTTTACTTGTTCTTTTTTCCAAAAGAAAATCCTAAACTCCTGTCAGATTTCATCTAAGGAATTTCTCTCTCTCTCTCTCTCTCTCTCTCTCTCTCTCTCTCCACTTAATGTTGTCCCTGTGTGGAGGTCAGTATTGTGGATAGGTGGTCGTGAGTGTTGTCACCTGAGTTAACTTTTCCCGGGATTACATTTCCTGAAGTTTTAATGGCTCTTTTCCTTCAGACTCTCTCCCCACTCTCTCGATTTCCCTCCTTCCCCCTACCCCTCTCAATCTCCCTCCTCCTCCTCCCCTCACACCTCCTCCCCAGTCCCTTGTTTTCGTGTACCACTCAAATTTATTTTTTGGAAGAACTGATCTAACTTGTTTTTAACGGATAATTATTTTTTATCAGATTTCGTTTATCGTTAATTTCTTATTTATGGATTTTCCTTTAATAAAATTAGTACGATTACCGTCGCAAATTCATTTTGATATTGGCTAAGATTCTATTTTGGAACAATTGAATTCATATGTAATTCATTGACTGGTATGATTGAATTAAGGTCTTAAATGCGCGCTCTCTCTCTCTCTCTCTCTCTCTCTCTCTCTCTCTCTCTCTCTCTCTCTCTCTCTCTCTCTCTCTCTCAAGTGGATTAAATTACCGGTGTTGTTGGGCAAGAACTTTGCGAAGATCTTGAGCATTCCATCTCAACGTGATTTAGAAATCGGTAAACCAATTTTCAAATGTGAAATAGGACTGCAATTGGGTATGGAATTCTGTAATAGCAGTTGAAAGTTCCCTGCCACTTTCTGTCAATTTCTCTTGCATTTCGTAACTACTTTTTTATTACGTGTATTTTCATAGTTTCTTTACTCGTGTAACATTAGACATGTTATTGTTTTTTCTTCATTTTTAAAAATTGGTCTAGATTTTTCTCTATTTTTTACAGCTCTCGCTTTCTACATTTACTTTAGTTTGTTAATTTCATGATCGGTTTGTTTACACGCACACGAGCGCGTGTGCGATCATACGCACTTAATTGTTACGGATTCAGATGTCCGGGCGTTCACTTCTTAAACCAAAGGTACGTCTTCGGTCATGATTCGATTCCCGAGCAAGTTTCCCGTTAACTATTTGTTTTCCTAAGCTAT
>NC_090762.1:63993017-64015517 GCF_036898095.1 Palaemon carinicauda | reverse complement strand
CCATATACATAGCATGTACATTTTTTAATTTCAATTTCAGTAATTACTCATAAATATCTTTCGCACACACGCTCTTACTTTAATCTAATGACATTTCAAGTCCAGTTGATAATGTGTTTATTTTCGGTGAAACGAATTTTACCCCTAATTAATAAAGGGTACAATAAGCTACTTCCATGATTGTACTTTTTTCAATTGTTTAGCATACACACACACACACATATGTATATATATATATATATATATATATCATGTGTTTATATATCATGGTAAATATTATAAAAAGTAAAATGCCACTTACTCTAGAAATAATAGTATTTAATCAGATGGTCCTTCCGGTATTAACTTAGGCATTGGTAACTTGAAGCCTTTCTAAAACCTTGGAACAGTTACAACTCAAAGAGCTATGGAAAAATAATGAAGGGAATAACAATAAGAGACAGTAAAAGAGCAACGTGGATACGAGATCAAACTAATGTAGAGGATATTTCAACATGCAAGAAAAGGAAATGGACATGGGCAGGACATACAGTGAGAAGGACAGATAATAGATGGACATTAAGAATAATAGAATTGGTCTTGAGAAATTGCAATTGAGCAGGGAAAAGAAGGGAAGACAATGGATTGACGAGATCAGAAAATTTACAGATATAGACTGGCATTGAAAGAGAAGAAGGACATGTCTGAGGCCTTTGTGCTGTAATATACCAGTTGCAACTGATGATGATAATGATTATATATATATATATATATATATATATATATATTTAATATATATATGAAGGTCTTTGGATCTAAAACTGTTTTGAATTATTGGTTCCTACAAGTAACACTTAACTACGATGTTACCATGGTTCGAACCATCTCAATTCCCAATTAGTAGATTAAAAATCACATTAAAACTTGAAACGATGGGAATTACGAAAAAGGACAGAGCTTAATCCCCATTGAGTGTTTTTTATATTCGGTCTTTTATTTATTTTTTGGTCTGAATTGTATTATATATTGATTTTTATTATTTTCCCAATATCTGCGTCTCACCTTTAGTGATTGTAAGTATTATTTTATGGACCCCGGTATCTCAGTTTTTTCGTCTTATCCTGACTTTACTGATCGCTTTGTTTTTACTTATTTGCCTGTCTCAGTTTTCTTGGGTCTGGAATATCTTTCCGTTTTGGACCGTTGTCTCCCGATCTGTTTCTTTCTGTATACTTGAATGCTGTCTTATTTTTATAGTCTTGTCCTACATAGGGAATCACAAGGAAAGAAATTCCCTTTATTATTTACTATGATCTTTCAGATGTGTAGGAACGAAGTATCCTGAGGAATGACTTCTAACTCTTGGATAAGAGAGAAGCGTTTACCTATCAGGAAGTAGTTGAGAAGCATTAGAATAGTGTTAACTCGTTATTTGGCATTTGTTTGTTTTATGTTTTTGTCAATATCTTTATACTATTTGACTAATCGGAAAACGTAGGGTATATTTGTTTAATCTGTGATGACGTACGGTATATGTATGTTTATTTGAATACATGTATTTCTTTTAGTTTACTGTTTTGCTTGTTATTTATTTATGTATGTCTCGTTTCTCTTTTATTCATATTTATGAACTTCTATATATTTGTTCGATGTTGTATTTTATTCGAATCCACTTTTATACTAAAACACTAGTTCATGATTTAGTGCACTTGCCAGTTTTCAATTCACTGTCGGCTGACTGACAAATAACATGGTGTGGTTGAATGTTCTAGCCATGATATATGCTTTCCAACTGTCCAGTATGAATGTCAAAGCTATTAGGTCAATGATCGAGTGATTTAGTTCAAACTGTTTACTCCCAGTGTAGCATCTCAGTGTGACATTTCCCGAACTTCATAACTATATATATATATATATATATATATAATTTATATGTATATGTATATATACATACATACATATATATATATATATATACATATATATATATATATATATACATATATGTATGCATGCATACATACATACATATATATATATATATATATACATATATATATATATATGCATACATATATATATATATATATACATAGATGTATGCATACATACATATATATATATATATATATATATAATTATATATATATGTATATGTATATATATACATATATATATATATATATATATTACTATAAAGCTACACCTTAGTTGGAAAAGCAGGATGCTATAAACCCAAGGGCTCCAACGGGAAAGAATAGCCCAGTGAAGAAAGGAAACGAAAAAATAACTATATGAGAAGATATAAACAATTAAAATAAATATTTTAAGAACAGTAACAACATAAAACAGGTTTCTTATATATAAAATATAAAAATACTTTTGTCAGCCTGTTCAATAGAAAACATTTGCTGCAAGTTTGAACTTTTGGAGTTATACCGATTCAACTACCCGATAGAAGTATCATTCCACAACTTGGTCACAGCTGAAATAAAACTTCTAGAATACTGTGTAGTATTGAGCCTCATGATGAGAGAGAGGAGAGAGAGAGAGAGAGAGAGAGAGAGAGAGAGAGAGAGAGAGAGTTACAAGGACTTCTAAGGATTTTGGATGTCTCGACTTTTTATTCATCCGTGGACTCCATTTGCTCTTTGGTAGCGCAATTTAGTTTAATTTAGGTTTTAGAGAGAGAGAGAGAGAGAGAGAGAGAGAGAGAGAGAGAGAGTTCTAAGGATTTTGGATGTCGACTTTTTATTCCATCCGTGGACTCCATTTGCTCTTTGGTAGCGCAATTTAGTTTAATTTAGGTTTTAGAGAGAGAGAGAGAGAGAGAGAGAGAGAGAGAGAGAGAGAGAGTTCTAAGGATTTTGGATGTCTCGACTTTTTATTCCATCCGTGGACTCCATTTGCTCTTTGGTAGCGCAATTTAGTTTAATTTAGGTTTTAGAGAGAGAGAGAGAGAGAGAGAGAGAGAGAGAGAGAGTTCTAAGGATTTTGGATGTCTCGACTTTTTATTCCATCCGTGGAGGACTCCATTTGCTCTTTGGTATGGTAGAGCAGTTTAGTTTAATTTAGGTTTTAGAGAGAGAGAGAGAGAGAGAGAGAGAGAGAGAGAGAGAGAGAGAGAGATAAAACAGAAGCTTGTAGGGAACTCTAAATTCTGACAGAAAAAGGAAAAGAACGGCTGTCAAAGATTTACTGATTACCAGTGAGCGAGTGAGTAACTAAATGGATTATGGTAAAGGTTTTTTTTATCCTCATTTTATTCTACCTCTATATCTTATAAATCTTTCCTAATTAGGAGTGACGGAATACTAATTGAAAAGGCTTAAGAAATCTACGCTTTTTAAGAAGAGTTTTTTTCGTGCCTGAATACCACCATGCGGTTTATGTTTGTATTTATTTACTTTCATGTTTATTCTATTCATTGAAACTTTTGACTTGTTTGATCTTGAAAGCTAGCTCTAAGTAAATGATTATTTCTTTTAAATAATTAATTATACCGCTTATTTGAATCCATTTTTTGTTATTTTCTTTTCATGGAGGTCTGAATCAGTTAAGACTGTTTATTGGATTATCTTAGACAACTTATTCTAATTGGTTGGATTAGATTTTTCATAAATATCCTCTTATTTTATTGGTAATCATGTTGATTTTTTAAGTTACATCTCGCTATAATGCTGAAAACCAACTAAATAATTTTTTTCTCATAAGTACACAGTCACAGCTATTTTGACTTGTAACCCTTCTTGGTATGTACATTTCTTGCGCAAAACACCGTTCGGTATAAATATACACCATGGTTCTCCCACGTGCGTTCTTGTATACAAAGTCGCTTGGTTAGGCAAGATAAAATACATATACACTGTACACACTCGCAAACGTTAGTATACAGTACATTTTTTTTATATATGAATTCGTTGGTTAGGCAGGGTAAAATGTATATACATTGTACACACTCAAACACGAGTATATAGTGTAGTACATCTTCTGTTTACCGAGGGCTCAGAAATTTTCACGTGGATCTCTAGGAATAGAGGGACTCCCATTTCCTCGCACTTTCTTCTTCTAACAAGAATGAATAGGCGCCCCTAAGAGGAAGATGTGGAGGAGTTTATGTGCGGCCGTGTGTGTTCCTGTATGGATAAGGTGAAAGGGAGAAAGAAGTTTCTTACTTAAAAGATTTTGTTTCAAAAGGCGTAACCCTGATAGAGCAAAGTTGAGGCAATGTGTGTTATCTCGACTTTTATGTACATCGGTGACGTTTGGAGATCGCATGAGCCAGACCGTCATCTACTTCTCTTATTGCTGGGAAAGGAATGTGATAGGGGAATCAGAGGTAGAATCTCGAGTCTTAATATATAGATACAATGCTGAAGATGGAGTTGGGAACCAGGTAATTTTGAAATGACTGGTTGCTGTCAGTGGAAGGAAGGTAGAATGATATAAGGAACAGGTGAAAGCAGGGAGACTTTTCGAAAACGAGCAGTGAGGAGATCTAATGGATAAATATATGAAGGTGGTACGTGACGATTCATCAGTTTGCGATGGATAAAACGGGGAGAGCAAATGTTGAGAAACGCATCCATTTAGATACACTGAAATCATTCTTTTACTGTTTGCTGGGGATCATTTTATTCAGAGAATAGTTATTTAATGGGGTAATGTATTTTTTTAGTATGAATAAAAAATACAATTAATGGTGATAATGACTGATAAGTAGTTAACAATTATAAGTAAGAATCTTCCCATATCATCATCTTCAACAACAACAATCACGATCAGCTTAATGTTGATAATGATGATCATAATAATGATGATAATAACATCACTGAACGTTATTAACAATTAAGAGTAGACTTTTATGCAAGATAATGACGCCATGTCCTCCGGATCATCTCCGTCGGCCGGAGGAAGCAGTTGGTTTTGTCCTTATTATCATGAATATAATAGTCAAGGTTGGGCCTCTCATTTCTCTCGAGGTTACGCTCATAATTAATTTAGCGCAGCTTATGTTCTTTGCTTAAATTACTCACTTATTCATGAGGCTGGAGGAATATTTTCTTTCTCTGTCCCGTGGATGGCAGTGAATACGTATTTCATGGGGTTTTGGTAATTCAGATGAATTGTAAGAGGTTAAGTACAATGAATATATATATATATATATATATATATATATATATATATATATATATATATATATTATATGATATAAATCACATATATGTATATATATGTATATGTATATATAATATATATATATATATATATATATATATACATACATATATAATGTGTGTGTGTATTATGTATGTATATATGTGTATATATATTGTGTATGTATATATATACATATATATATATATGTATATATATATATATATATATGTATATATATATATATGTGTGTGTGTATATATATATATGTATATATATATAAATATATATATATATATATATATATATATATATATATATATATATATATATATCTGTCTCTTGTGTCTTCGATCAACTTATAGAAACTTTTGTATAGAGAATTAATGTGTCAAAATTTTCCTCGGCGGTTAAATGCAGTTATGGAAATTTTGAAATATATTTGATAATTATTGTAGCCGCAGCAGCAGTATTCGGATGTCATTGTTATTCATATTTATTCCTGTTGATGATCTCTTGAATCGTTATATTGTTTTCTGATCTTAATTTCATTCCTGACTGTGTTGGCGCTTTAATAGATTTAACTATTGTCTCCGAGTATGTGATTTCAGATGGTTATATTTCTTTAGTTTTTTCTTTATCGCAGGATCTGTAGGTACTATAGTCCATTTCTTTTAGCGAGTCATATTTGCACCGACTCGCAACGGTGCCCTTTTAGCTCGGAAAAGCTTCCTGGTCGCTGATTGGTTAGAATTATCTTGTCCAACCAATCAGCGATCAGGAAACTTTTCCGAGCTAAAAGGGCACCGCTGCGAGTCGGTGCAAATATGACTGGGTAAAAGAAATGGACTATAATTGTTATGTTAATATTCTCACGTTAGCTGATGGTGTTGGTGTATGTGAATAGAAAGAGCATTGTGATAAATATTGCATTTTGTGCCATCTCTCATTGTTATTACAACTACAAGTCTCGATGTTGCTCCTGGTATGAATTAGATTTAAGAATTTCAACCATATAGCCCGGCACCGTTCCAAGGAAGACCATTCATCGCCAAGTGTACTAGGGGAGAACATTGTTACTATTGGAAATGGTCGAGCCACTATCCCTCTATACCGTCTTGATCCTTTCTCTCATTGCTAATACGGCATTTGATTAAATGCTACCACTGAGAGCTACATTTTGCCTATCTGTTATTGTTGGTACGGGTATTATTGAGAACGCTGAAGATTCTATTCAATCATTAACGCAGTTTTTGAGAGCAGTAAACATACTGTTTGGATCATAAGGGTAGTTATTGAGGTCAGTAAAAATTTACATAATTAAAACCATTATTGAGATAACTAAAGATAACATTTTGATCATTAATGCGGTTTTTGAAAGCGTTATATAAACAAAATTATCGAACTAAATATAGATACTACTGAGACCATTGAAGGAAATATTGCCGTCAGTAGAGGTACCATTAAAAACTCGCTTAAATAACTACGAAAGAAATAACGATACTACTCTAATAGCAATAAAGATACTATCGACGGCAGTAGATATGTCGTTGATAAAAGTTAAGCATCCACTGAAAACGGAAAAAAACTTCATTTTACCCCTGTCAGATATTTGACTCTGTTTCTTGTATTTTGGGAAGACGGATCAGCTTGCTATCCTTGAGCAGACGCCGTGAATTGAGATTTCAGGGTCGGTGGCACTGAACGGACTCCACCGTCGTTATGTCCCAAATAAACACAAATCTCGATGCCTTCACTTCCTGAGTACGTCCTGGAGCCTTTCTCTCTCTCTCTCTCTCTCTCTCTCTCTCTCTCTCTCTCTCTCTCTCTCTCTCTCTCTCTCTCTCTCGATTTTCTTTGTGGGTAGCTTACATATTTACCCCCTCTTCTCCTCCTCCTCCTCCATGCCATTTTTCCACTGTTGTTACTATTGTTGATGATTTGTAAATATTCAGTTCTATTGTTTTCATCTATAAGATATATAAACCAATTCTAATAGTCGTGTATATTTATATAGATGGCATATTTTCCTAACACTAAGCCGTTTCCTTTAAAAGATATATTTTACAGATGTAACGTCCTTTTTGTCTATAATAATTAATGCCTCTCAAATCCCCTATTAGCCGGATCGCCTTTTTTTTTTCCTTTTAATCTTGTCTTCTTCGTGCTCCTTTTTTTGGGGAATCCGAGAAACCACTTGAGAGATATCGTAAAGGACTCGAAACCCTTGATCAACCATTCATCTCAGATTAAGTGACTTGTGAAGAGGCTAAGATGTGATGCCTTGGTTCGAGGTTGCTAAGATGATTATTATTAACCATGCCAACGAAGTTAGAGGAAGCTTATGTTTATTATTATTATAATTATTATAATTATTATTATAATTATTATTATTATTGTTATTATAATTATAATATAATTATAATTATAATATTACTATTATTGTTATTGTTATTGTTATTGTTATTATTGTTATTATTATTATCGTTATTGTTATTATTATTATTATTATTATTATTATTATTATTATTATTATTATTGTTATTATTATTATTATTACTATTACTATTATTATTATTATTATTATTATTCGCATAGAACATGCTTAAATGTTCATTAACTTTAGAATAAGTGTCAACTTATGATATGGGCATTTGTGAAAGCCCCCGTACTAAGATAATAGCAATTGGAAAATAGATCAATAATAATTAAGCAGTTATATACATGAAAAATATAAGCCAAAGAAATTAGAGCAGTAACGCATGGAATTTTATCGTCCAATGATGATAATTATGCAACGTTTTACTGTTTATTAGTTTCTTATCTATTTATCACTTGCCTAAACTGGAAGTAATCATCTTGTCCTTTAGCTGTATACTGTTTTGCCTCAATACCTCATCAGTTGTTTGTAATATTTACTGATGGTTATTATGTCCTCTGATGTAATTGTGCTTGCAATTTTGTAAACATTGCTCGAGTATATTTATGCCACTCACTTTCAGTATGTGAAATTCCCTTTTCGTCCTCAGTGTTTACTCACTTTCAGTATGTGAAATTCCCTTTTCGTCCTCAGTGTTCACTCACTTTCAGTATGTGAAATTCCCTTTTCGTTCTCAGTGTTCACTCACTTTCAGTATGTGAAAAAACACTTTTCGTTCTCAGTGTTCACTCACTTTCAGTATGTTAAATTCCCTTTTCGTCCTCAGTGTTTCTTGAATCTTTTAGCTGCCTCTTTTTAAAGGGGTAATTTTCCCGCTACCTAAAAGCATGAAGCCAATCAACAGGATTATGGATTACTTTACCCATTTCTGGCATAATACCAGCGTATAATACTGGGGTCCGCTTGCCTTCATTGTATTAATAGATTTGCCTCCATTGTGTTAATTTCTATGCCTTCATTTGGTTAATTTCTATGCCTTCAATTTATAGATTTTTATGGTTTCATTTTGTTCATTAATGTCATAATTGTGTTAATTTCTATGCGTCCTCTGCGATGTCTTTTAATCTGACATTGGTAATTTCACGTTAGTCCAGTGTTTTGTAGTTAGATATACTGAATTTGCTAATTCTGTAAAGCTTTAGATTTCCTTCAGTGTGGTTTGCTTCAAGTAGTTGTCGAATAATTATGTATGTATTGGAGAGAACGAACCTGTTAATTCACCGTGAATTTTATTTACTATCTTTTCTGTTTATGAAATAATTTATCTAGCTTCGTACTAAATGGGGCTTTTGATAACCTTTAAGAAGCTTGCCAAGCTAGTCGTGGACTGATTCGGTTTCTTGTCTTTCCAAAATACTCTAGCAAAGGGTAAAGATGATTTCAGTGATTTGGGAAGGTACGTCCCATCTAGGTTTATGATTCGATATCCTATAAATTATAGCTCGGCGATAAATATAACTGATGTCATTTGACATATAATACAATTAGGTGATAAACGGTATCCGATTTCATTTGTTATATGGTAGACACTATCATCAACTGATGGTATCCGATTGCATTTTTTACATAGCTCTATGAAGAAAGATACTTGACCTTATTTATTCTTTGAGAAAGGCTGGAAATTGATTGATTAATTGGGTGATTTTAGGTTAATGAAAAGATTTATGAATTCATATCCCGTAGCTTGACGTATGAGATTTCATTCTATTTTCTTATCTTTTGAACGAATGGCAGTCATGATCAAGCTTGGATCTGAGGGTGTGCCATTTCAACATCAATAACTATAACTGGGGGGAATATCAGTATCCCGTAGCAATTTGTTATAGACCAGAGTTTGATAACGAATGGTGTCATGTTTCATTTGCTATGGAAGTACAGCCTGACGACGGCCGGTATCCGATTTCATTTGGTGTGCCTTACCCTAATAATGAACAGTGTCAGATTCCATTTTCCACGTACAGTACCATGACGACGTGTAATATCCAAGTCTAAGCTTTTAGGATGGAGAGGTGGGGGGGGGGGGTTCTTGATTGAGTACAGGAAATGGAATCACGTTGATACAACAGAAAGCGACGGGAAGCTTCTTGGCAATTCAGGGCGGTTTTCTACCACCTTATTCAGTTGTAAGCAGTAGCCAAAGAGGACTTAAAAAAGGGAAAATTGGATTACGAGAGAGAGAGAGAGAGAGAGAGAGAGAGAGAGAGAGAGAGAGAGAGAGAGAGAGCTGGCGCAGGGAGAAATTTAGTTTTCTATGAAAAAGAAATCCAATCCTAGAAGAGAGTACACGAACATCTACGCTGCGTTTGAAAAATTCAGCAGTTGACGTGGTGTTGAGATTTTACATTGCTGTTTCCTAATTCATCACTTCTTTCTGTCAACACAGCTTACACTCCATAGTGTCTATTCTTCTATTAGTAGCGCATTTTACTCGCTTTGTAAAGCACGTGTCTACATTGTATTTCGGTGCCACCATGTTACACTTTCCAGTAGTTTCTTCATTTATTTTACTCCTGCTTATTTTCTAAGTTAATGGCCAATCAGGGTTATCAAATAAAAATGGCTGCGTATCTTGTTTAATACTAATAATAATGATTAGAGCCAACTGGGAAGTCATTTGTGGCACCTTGCGTGTTGAAATCTTGCCGACCGAGGTGAGGCGTTTGTTTACACAAGGCCCGTCAATGAGCATAACGTTTATGAACCAAAACCAGTGAAGATCTATAGAAGAGAGGGTTCTCGTCTAAGACTCCCTGCTAAGCCTTTATACACACTTGAAGTCTCCCGTGTATGAGTCTGGCCTTGAATCTTCCTTTGTGTGTCTAATAGCCCCATCTCTCGTTTCTTGCTAGCTATTGCGAACTAGAATTCTTCTACAAAATAATCCACCTCCTCCTCATTAACTTTGTAACAGCGTTTCAAAGAGAATAAGCGGTTAAGAAATGACGAGGAGGTTCGTAGTTGAGGAGGGGGAAATTGAGGCTGTTACTGAAAAAAAGTGCCTTGTGCTATTTACACCTTTTCGTTCTTTCTTCACAACTGAATTTTTTTTGGTCCTCTGTTTGTCTGTCAATCTTCAAATATTTTCTTCATTATTCTTCTTTCACAAGTAAAGTGACAGCCCATCTTCCAGAAGAAACATTAGCGTTTACACATCAGTCGCGATCTGGAAATATCGAGTTTCGTTGTGACCGATTGACTCTAACGCCAGACTCCAATGACTAGAGAAAGTTTCATGCAAGATTTAATTTACCATCCCGATGTTAAACCTACATTAAACGGTATTTTCTAATCTAGTTATTGAGCAACAATTTTGTACTATGGTGACCTTTACTGTCCCTTGGTCTGAAGCAAGTTCGTTATAGAAATTATAGTTGCAACCCATAGAACAACTTCCATAAAGGACGATTTATGTCAATGGCCCTATACAATAGGATGTAGGTCCTGTAAAGATGTCTCGTAGTTTTTAATGCAAAACTATGGCATTTTACCTGATATTTCCAAGGGAAAGAGAAGAGAACGGTAGCATTAATTGATTAAGTCCCTCACGGTCTTCCTGGACATACGCTTCTTTCAAAGACAATTCTTTTAAACGCTCTAGGAAATACGAGAGATACTTTACTTTGACGGCTGCTTTTCCGGTCCCATACAGCAGGGGAACCCTACTCTCTACAGGACCTTTACTGTCGTTTTACCATGTTTGTTCAGAGTATCTAACGTTTCACATCACGTATTATTCATTTACTGTTAAATCGTCACTGTTATACGACTCACGGAATAACTTTTATGAATAATGAGTCCGACACCCCCACCAGACCTACCCTCTCTCGGTATGTGAAAGCTGTGGGGGGGGGGGGGGTGTCATTTCAGTGATCTTTGCCTTGTCCAAGTTATTTAATCATGTTTCAGATAATGCTAGTATGTCCAAATATTTCTCGTTTATCAATTCTCGAATTTGTATGGTCTTAGTACCTACAGATTGTATATTCACATATGACATCCTTAGTAACCATGATCAGTACTGTATTTTCTGCGAGTCTTTTCAGTTCCAAGTCATAAGCTTTGCATTCTCTAGAATTTATTATGATACTGAACTCCACATTTTGTAAGTGAATAATATGGAAGATAGATAATTTTTTATATGAACAATATCAATTGTATTTTGAACATGGTAGCAATTACTGTATATTTTAACCTGAGGTGAATAATGAGGTGGAGGAAGTACTCGTAGATGGGAACTTAGGATCGATTAGAAGTAGATTTTACTAGAAATTAAGAGTTGCGGTTTTACCTATGTTGATGCATGTGGCTAGCTACCAAGTTCCGAAAAATAATACCTAGGAACGTTTAAGAGTCGTCAAGAAAAATGTGTAAGTAACATTGAGTCACAGTAAAGTCCCAAAGGCCAACACCTTTGGAAATTTGCGAGAGAATAATGTAATGAAAACTGGGCAAAATATTCGTTTGGAGCAATAGATTGATAATAGAGATCTCGGGAAGAGTGATAAACGACTATCTACAAAGCTAGGGAAGAACAGCAACCTTACAGCCGTGTTTGAATAAATCAAGAAGCCCATAAAATAGAATGATAAATGAAACAGTGTAAAAAGATATTTTCGTTGCTGAAATTAATGGTACCCATTAAAGAGCTGGTTAATGATTAAATATAGACTAGGTTCCATTGGCGATGTCACGGGGCCATTAGGAACGTCAAATGAGAAGCGATAAAAGGAAAAATTTCATGTTGGCTTTTGTTGAACGGTAAAAAAGCAAAAAATCTCATTTTGATTGGAATTTAAATACATTAGTTTAATTCAAAAGACTTGAGTCTGTTTCAAGGGAATAAATATATTTCATATAAATGTAAGCGTCCATAGATTAACTTTACTCTTGTTGTTGAGAACTTTTTGTTTCAGTTTTGTGTAAATCTTCTTTATTTCATTTATTGTTTTTGTTTCAAGAGAGAAAGAAATAACGAGAATTGGAGATTAGTTTCAACTTTTTTGAAGAATTTCCAAACATTACAAGATGTATTGTCTACATGTTCATTGCAGAGAGATAGATATGTGCGTGCGTTCGTTAGTTTACTAAGAGCAGCTACTGACATCATAAGATTATGCAAATGAGTGACGTGTCTCCCTCTCTTGTCTTTATTCTACCACAGAGCAATTTCCCCGGCATAGAAAAAAAAAGTTAAAAAGGGGGAAAAGAGCCTCTAGTGCATACATCGTATTTCAGTACGCCCCCTCTTTATCATCCTTGAATTTTGACCCTAGTGCCATTCTCTCGTAAGGGTTAGTGTTGCATCCTACAGATCAGTCCTGGAGATTGAGAGGTTGTGGTAACGGGACTTGTCCTCTCATCTTCTATCGTCCCCCCTACACGTGTAGTATGGGAAAGTGTGTTTTGCTAGGGATGAAAAAAGGGAGGAAAAACGAAAGCCTAATTTGTCAATTACATTGAAAGCATTGGTAATCCTTAAGATGTATGCGATTGCCATTGTCTTTCTTTCCTTCCTCCTCTTTTCCCCTCCTTCAGAGTTTGGCAAGCATAGAGAGGTAAATTGGAATCTGCACTTAAGAAACGGGGCTATTTTAAAAGGAATACGATTCCATGAATCAGGGGAAGACTAGGTTAAAAACCTCTCTCGCCTAAAACAAACGTTTTCTTAGCGAAATGTAGTTTTACCTGACCTTATTGCCAGCGGTTGAAGTCGCAGCGTCCAGCGGGAAAAATTTCGGTACATCGTAAAGCATGATTTCGTGAACAGTTATTACAGTCCGATTTTGGAAAACATCAGAGATAATAAAATCTTTAGCATAAAGTTAGAGAGAGGACGTGCTTGTAAGTTCACCGCCTTCCCCTTCTTTTGTTTTTTCTTATTGCGAAATCGACTGCTTCCTCTTCTTGCCTTTATTGCTGGGAAAGAAGCCAGGCAGGAATTCACTCGTCAAATTGCTTATTCACACTAGGATCATATCAGTTCTTTGAAGGTGTTTTTGTTCAAGCCCCGATTAAAGATGACTTAGGGACAGGGTTAACAATTTGAGATATCAAATGTTACAGGATCTAGCAACGAAGCGCTGGCAGTCAGAGGCAAGTGGTAATGGGTTATATTGATTTGTAAATGTAAGAGTAGTAAGGAGATTTAAGCACAAGTAATCATTGGGCACCGAAGACGATCAGGAGAAATGATAACTGGGGTCACAGGCGCTTGTGTGCTTATCTTGAAATTAATTTCATCTGTTCCTAACAGTCTTATGGTTAAAGTCTTACTGTATTTCAAACCTGGTATCCATAGAAAGTATCTTCTTTCAACCTGTTATCTAGTTAGTCCTATTTTCACACATGCTTTCTGGTGCTTCAAATTAACCTCGGAAGTTTCATGCTTTAAGCCCAATTTCTAGCAGGTCTTATGTCTATGACATACATATCAACAGATCTTGCATTTTAACCTGTTACCTAGATAATCTATTTTTTTAAAACGATGTACAGAAGGATTTAGATTCAAAAATTATTTTCCAGCTAAGCTTACTTTTCAAACTCGCTTTCCAGAAGGTTTCAAACCTACTTTTTAGCAGGTCTCGTGTTTGAAACCAGCCTGTAAGTCTTTTTTTTTTAATGTTTCTAACCTATTTTCCAGCAGGTCTTATGTTTTAAGCCCCTCTTTCCATTAGGTATTGTGTTTCAAATGGACCTTTCACAATGCAGTTTCCATATAGCTTGTTAGTGTCTCCGGCTTCAGGTACATAGGATGCCAGTGTCTCCTGTTTCAGGCTTATAGGGTGTCAGTATCTCCTGCGTTAGATACATAGGATGCCAGTGTCTCCTGTTTCAGGCATATAGGGTGTCAGTATCTCCTGCGTTAGATACATAGGATGCCAGTGTCTCCTGTTTCATGCATATAGGGTGTCAGTATCTCCTGCGTTAGATACATAGGATGCCAGTGTCTCCTGTTTCAGGCATATAGGGTGTCAGTATCTCCTGCGTTAGATACATAGGATGCCAGTGTCTCCTGTTTCAGGCATATAGGGTGTCAGTATCTCCTGCGTTAGAGACATAGGATGCCAGTGTCTCCTGTTTCAGGCATATAGGGTGACAGTGTCTCCTGCTTAAGGCAGGTTGGCTGCCAGTGTCTCCTGTTTCAGGCAGATATGGTGTCAGTGTCTCCTGCGTCAGGCAGATAGGATGTCAGTGTCTCCTACGTCAGGCAGATAGGGGATCAGTGTCTCCTGCCTAAGGCAGATTGAGTGCCATTCTCTCCTTCTTCAGGCAGATAAGGCTCTAGTGTCTCCTGTTACACGCAGATAGCCTACCAGTGTCTCCTGTTTCAGGCAGATAGGGTACCAGTGTTTCTTGCTTCAGGCAGATAGGGTGTCAGTGTCTCCTGCTCCAGGAAGATATGGTGTCAGTGTCTCCTGCTTCAGGCATATAGGTTGCCAGTGTCTCCTGCTTCAGGCAGATAGGGTGTCAGTGTCTCCTGTTTCAAGAAGATAGGGTACCATTGTCTCCAGCTTCTGGCGGATAGGGTGCCAGTGTCTCCTGCTTGGGCAGATAGGGTGTCAGTGTCTCCTGTTTCAGGCAGATAGGGTGTCAGTGTCTTTTGCTTCAGGCAGATATGGTGCCAGTGTCTCCTGCTGCAGGCAGATAGGGTGCAGTGTCTCCTGCTTCAGGCAGATAGGTTGCCAGTGTCTCCTGCTTCAGGCAGATAGGGTGTCAGTGTCTCCTGTTTCAGGCAGATAGGGTACCATTGTCTCCAGCTTCAGGCAGATAGGTTGCCAGTGTCTCCTGCTCGAGGCAGATAGGGTGTCACTGTCTCCTGTTTCAGGCAGATAGGGTGTCAGTGTCTCCTGTTTCAGGCAGATAGGGTACCATTGTCTCCAGCTTCAGGCAGAGAGGTTGCCAGTGTCTCCTGCTTGAGGCAGATAGGTTGCCAGTGTCTCCTGTTTCAGGCAGATAGGGTGTCAGTGTCTCCTGTTTCAGGCAGATAGGGTACCATTGTCTCCAGCTTCAGGCAGATAGGTTGCCAGTGTCTCCTGCTTGAGGCAGATAGGGTGTCAGTGTCTCCTGTTTCAGGCAGATAGGGTGTCAGTGTCTTCTGCTTCAGGCAGATATGGTGTCAGTGTCTCCTGTTTCAGGCAGATAGGTTGCCAGTGTCTCCTGCTTGAGGCAGATAGGGTGTCAGTGTCTCCTGCTTCAGGCAGATAGGGTGTCAGTGTCTCCTGTTTCAGGCAGATAGGGTACCATTGTCTCCAGCTTCAGGCAGATAGGTTGCCAGTGTCTCCTGCTTGAGGCAGATAGGTTGCCAGTGTCTCCTGCTTGAGGCAGATAGGGTGTCAGTGTCTCCTGCTTCAGGCAGATAGGGTGTCAGTGTCTCCTGTTTCAGGCAGATAGGGTACCATTGTCTCCAGCTTCAGGCAGATAGGTTGCCAGTGTCTCCTGCTTGAGGTAGATAGGGTGTCAGTGTCTCCTGTTTCAGGCAGATAGGGTACCATTGTCTGCAGCTTCAGGCAGATAGGTTGCCAGTGTGTCCTGCTTGAGGCAGATAGGGTGTCACTGTCTCCTGTTTCAGGCATATAGGGTGTCAGTGTCTCCTGTTTCAGGCAGATAGGGTACCATTGTCTGCAGCTTCAGGCAGATAGGTTGCCAGTGTCTCCTGCTTGAGGCAGATATGGTGTCACTGTCTCCTGCTTCAGGCAGATAGGGTGTCAGTGTCTCCTGTTTCAGGCAGATAGGGTGCCATTGTCTCCAGCTTCAGGCAGATAGGTTGCCAGTGTCTCCTGCTTGAGGCAGATAGGGTGTCACTGTCTCCTGCTTGAGGCAGATAGGGTGTCAGTGTCTCCTGTTTCATGCAGATAGGGTACCATTGTCTGCAGCTTCAGGCAGATAGGTTGCCAGTGTCTCCTGCTTGAGGCAGATAGGGTGTCACTGTCTCCTGCTTCAGGCAGATAGGGTGTCAGTGTCTCCTGTTTCAGGCAGATAGGGTACCATTGTCTCCAGCTTCAGGCAGATAGGTTGCCAGTGTCTTTTGCTTGAGGCAGATAGGGTGTCACTGTCTCCTGTTTCAGGCAGATAGGGTGTCAGTGTCTCCTGTTTCAGGCAGATATGGTACCATTGTCTCTAGCTTCAGGCAGATAGGTTGCCAGTGTCTCCTGCTTGAGGCAGATAGGGTGTCACTGTCTCCTGTTTCAGGCAGATAGGGTGTCAGTGTCTCCTGTTTCAGGCAGATAGGGTACCATTGTCTGCAGCTTCAGGCAGATAGGTTGCCAGTGTCTCCTGCTTGAGGCAGATAGGGTGTCACTGTCTCCTGCTTGAGGCAGATAGGGTGTCAGTGTCTCCTGTTTCAGGCAGATAGGGTGTCAGTGTCTCCTGTTTCAGGCAGATAGGTTGCCAGTGTCTGCAGCTTCAGGCAGATAGGTTGCCAGTGTCTCCTGCTTGAGGCAGATAGGGTATCACTGTCTCCTGCTTCAGGCAGATAGGGTGTCAGTGTCTCCTGTTTCAGGCAGATAGGGTACCATTGTCGGCAGCTTCAGGCAAATAGGTTGCCAGTGTCTCCTGCTTGAGGCAGATAGGGTGTCACTGTCTCCTGCTTCAGGCAGATAGGGTGTCAGTGTCTCCTGTTCCAGGCAGATAGGGTACCATTGTCTCCAGCTTCAGGCAGATAGGGTGTCAGTGTCTCCTGTTTCAGGCAGATAGGGTACCATTGTCTCCAGCTTCAGGCAGATAGGTTGCCAGTGTCTCCTGCTTGAGGCAGATAGGGTGTCACTGTCTCCTGTTTCAGGCAGATAGGGTGTCAGTGTCTCCTGTTTCAGGCAGATAGGGTACCATTGTCTGCAGCTTCAGGCAGATAGGTCGCCAGTGTCTCCTGCTTGAGGCAGATAGGGTGTCACTGTCTCCTGCTTGAGGCAGATAGGGTGTCAGTGTCTCCTGTTTCAGGCAGATAGGGTGTCAGTGTCTCCTGTTTCAGGCAGATAGGGTACCATTGTCTCCAGCTTCAGGCAGATAGGTTGCCAGTGTCTCCTGCTTGAGGCAGATAGGGTGTCACTGTCTCCTGCTTCAGGCAGATAGGGTGTCAGTGTCTCCTGTTTCAGGCAGATAGGGTACCATTGTCTCCAGCTTCAGGCAGATAGGTTGCCAGTGTCTCCTGCTTGAGGCAGATAGGGTGTCACTGTCTCCTGTTTCAGGCAGATAGGGTGTCAGTGTCTCCTGTTTCAGGCAGATAGGGTACCATTGTCTCCAGCTTCAGGCAGATAGGTTGCCAGTGTCTTTTGCTTGAGGCAGATAGGGTGTCACTGTCTCCTGTTTCAGGCAGGTAGGGTGTCAGTGTCTCCTGTTTCAGGCAGATAGGGTACCATTGTCTGCAGCTTCAGGCAGATAGGTTGCCAGTGTCTCCTGCTTGAGGCAGATAGGGTGTCACTGTCTCCTGCTTGAGGCAGATAGGGTGTCAGTGTCTCCTGTTTCAGGCAGATAGGGTACCATTGTCTGCAGCTTCAGGCAGATAGGTTGCCAGTGTCTCCTGCTTGAGGCAGATAGGGTGTCACTGTCTCCTGCTTCAGGCAGATAGGGTGTCAGTGTCTCCTGTTTCAGGCAGATAGGGTACCATTGTCTGCAGCTTCAGGCAGATAGGTTGCCAGTGTCTCCTGCTTGAGGCAGATAGGGTGTCACTGTCTCCTGCTTCAGGCAGATATGGTGTCAGTGTCTCCTGTTTCAGGCAGATAGGGTACCATTGTCTCCAGCTTCAGGCAGATAGGTTGCCAGTGTCTCCTGCTTGAGGCAGATAGGGTGTCACTGTCTCCTTTTTCAGGCAGATAGGGTGTCAGTGTCTCCTGTTTCAGGCAGATAGGGTACCATTGTCTCCAGCTTCAGGCAGATAGGTTGCCAGTGTCTCCTGCTTGAGGCAGATAGGGTGTCACTGTCTCCTGCTTCAGGCAGATAGGGTGTCAGTGTCTCCTGTTTCAGGCAGATAGGGTACCATTGTCTCCAGCTTCAGGCAGATAGGGTACCAGTGTCTCCTGCTTGAGGCAGATATGGTGTCACTGTCTCCTGCTTCAGGCAGATAGGGTGTCACTGTCTCCTGTTTCAGGCAGATAGGGTACCATTGTCTGCAGCTTCAGGCAGATAGGTTGCCAGTGTCTCCTGCTTGAGGCAGATAGGGTGTCAGTGTCTCCTGCTTGAGGCAGATAGGGTGTCAGTGTCTCCTGTTTCAGGCAGATAGGGTGTCAGTGTCTCCTGTTTCAGGCAGATAGGGTACCATTGTCTGCAGTTTCAGGCAGATAGGTTGTCAGTGTCTCCTGCTTGAGGCAGATGGGGTGTCAGTGTATCCTGTTTCAGGCAGATAGGGTGTCAGTGTCTCCTGTTTCAGGCAGATAGGGTACCATTGTCTGCAGCTTCAGGCAGATAGGTTGCCAGTGTCTCCTGCTTGAGGCAGATAGGGTGTCACTGTCTCCTGCTTCAGGCAGATAGGGTGTCAGTGTCTCCTGTTTCAGGCAGATAGGGTACCATTGTCTGCAGCTTCAGGCAGATAGGTTGCCAGTGTCTCCTGCTTGAGGCAGATAGGGTGTCACTGTCTCCTGCTTGAGGCAGATAGGGTGTCAGTGTCTCCTGTTTCAGGCAGATAGGGTGTCAGTGTCTCCTGTTTCAGGCAGATAGGGTGTCAGTGTCTCCTGTTTCAGGCAGATAGGGTACCATTGTCTGCAGCTTCAGGCAGATAGGTTACCAGTGTCTCCTGCTTGAGGCAGATAGGGTGTCACTGTCTCCTGTTTCAGGCAGATAGGGTGTCAGTGTCTCCTTTTTCAGGCAGATAGGGTGTCACTGTCTCCTGTTTCAGGCAGATAGGGTGTCAGTGTCTTCTGCTTGAGGCAGATATGGTGTCAGTGTCTCCTGTTTCAGGCAGATAGGGTGTCAATGTCTTCTGCTGAAGGCAGATAGAATGTCAGTGTCTCTTGATTCAGGCAGATAGAATGTCAGTGTCTCCTGCTTCAAGAAGATAGGGTGGTAGTCTCTCTGGCTTCAGGCAGATAGGGTGCTAGTGTATCTTGCTTCAGGCAGGTAGGGTGCCAGTGTCTCCTGCTTGAGGTAGATAGGGAGTCAGTGTCTCCTGTTTCTGGCAGATAGTGTGTCAGTGTCTCCTGCTTCATGCAGATAGGTTGCCAGTGTCTCCTGCTTCAGGCAGATAGGGTATCAGTGTCTTCTGTTTCAGGCAAATAGGGTGCCAGTGTCTCCTGTTTCAGGAAGATGGTGTGCCAGTGTCTCCTGCTTCAGGCAGATAGGGTGCCAGTGTCTCCTGTTTCAGGAAGATGGGGTGCCAGTGTCTCCTGCTTCAGGCAGATAGGGTGTCAGTGTACTTTCTTAGGGCAGATTGGTTGCCAGTGTCTCCTGTTTCAGGTAGATAGATTGGCAGTGTCTCTTTTTTTCAAGCATTCTTCCTAACCTACTTCCTGTTTTCCTATCCTCTTTTGCGGAAAGACTTTCCTTCAGCCCTGCTTTGAAGGAGACTGTATTCCCCTTTCTTTCACTCCCCTGTCATGTTCCAATCTATCGAAGAACCTGTGTTTCAAACTTACTTTCTAGTTCTCCCACGTTTGAAGTATGCACAGTCTTTCTTCTCCTTGTGTTATTCTTCCAAGTTCCTGATTGGAACACCTCCATTGTCGTCGTATCGATGCGTTTCAGTTCATTATGATTAACAGTGAAGCTTGTCCCATTATCCTCCGGTGTTTGGTGTCATCTTTTTTCCAGGAAGGAGCAGCGCATTGATTGATTACTATATTCAGCATATTCCCGATTGTTCTTCGTTTCTCTCTGTTCTTCATTATCTGCTTCTTTTCTTTTGTCTCGCGTCCCATCGATTGTTCTACTTACATTTGATTTTCTATGCATGCCCTGGTAATCGAGTCAGAGGTCGGATTACGGTCTGTTACGCTTATGTATTTAAAGACAAGAGGATACACTATATTCCCACACACAGTTTGAGAATATCTATACTTGGAGATAATTTTTTACTTTGATCCTTGTAAAGGTGTTTTGTTTCATAGAAAAAGGAAAAAGGAAAACATTCATGATATCCAGAGCCGACAGAGCTACACAGATAGATAGATAGAGTGAGAGTATAGATTTTGTGTTTACTGAAGCGTATTCTTTCCCTAAAGTCTCAGCCCATTCTTTCATTCAAGGTAAGGGTAGTTCAAAGCAAATCCATAATCCGATTATCCGCTGCATGTTCTGAATAGAAGCCGACGCACTTTGTTTGAAAAAGAAAGAAATGGAAAACGAACTTCTCAATCAAGAGAAAAAGCTTAATCCGTATCATATATATGAATGGGTAAAGGGACATGCCGAGGGTTACATATGAATATTAATGAATATTAATCGTAGCTTTTTTTCTTACCTTGCCCATCTTTGTGACTTTCGCGATAACATGTTTGTCTTACTCGAGCTCTTTCTCTTTCTCCTTGTTCTCCCTGTTTCTTGGTCAACGTTATTAAAAATGTAGTTTCTCTCTCTCTCTCTCTCTCTCTCTCTCTCTCTCTCTCTCTCTCTCTCTCTCTCTCTCTCTCTCTCTCTCTCTCACTTTTCCTCTTTGTCTGTCTGCGTCCGTTTCTCAAGAGTTTTCAATAGAAGTGCAAGTAAAGATTGAGCATACAATTCACCTACATGATTATTCTTCCTTATTAACATTTGAAGTTTGAGTTACACGACGTGTGTAACCTTAAATCTCAATTTAGTTTGCAAGTAGAGAGAGAGAGAGAGAGAGAGAGAGAGAGAGAGAGAGAGAGAGAGAGAGAGAGAGAGAGAGAGAGAGCACAATGGAAAAACATAAATTGAGTGCGTGATGTGTTATAACTTTGTTACAAAGTTACCATTCTGGGTAATGAATAGCATCAATTATGCATGTCAGTTTACTTCGAATTCAACGTCGCCACAGCACATGTACATACGTTAATATAGTTATAACATTTCCATTTAATACTTTGTCATGCATGTATTATAATGCTCTGAATATATGTTATGTACAGAAATATTTAGCTCTGTGATCGTAGAGTGATTATAAATTTATTATTTAAATATATATACATATATATATATATGTATATATATTTATATATATTATGCTTGTTTCCCTTAGAGGAGCTGGCACTAGAATGTATGAATGTATATTCATGGTAAACATAATTTATACATACGGTATGTATATATCTATACATATATCTGTGCATATATATATATATATATATATATATATATATAAGATATATATATATATATATAAGATATATATATATATATATATATATATATATAAGATATATATATATATATATATATATATATATATATATATATATGTAATATATGATATATATATATATATATATATATATAATATATATATATATATATATATATGTGTGTGTGTAATGTATAATATATATAATATATATATATATATATATATATATATATATATATATATATATATATGTATGTGTGTAAATATCAACTAAAATAGCATTTAATATCGAATTCTACGTAAGTGGCTAAATCAATGGAACTTTAGTTTCTTGGGCCCGGGTTCGAATCTCTGGCCGACCAGAAGCTGTTATCATGAGGTTGATTCCCCCTTAGGTTTCTGATCCCAAGGTAGAGAGAATCCAGATATTAAGAGGCATAAAATATGTGATGTGGCTTATGATTATGTATGAGGAACATGTATAAATGTGCAAAATTATCATATATATATATATATATATATATATATATATATATATATATATATATATATATATATATATATATTTACACACACACGTGTTTATATATTTGAGCGTATGTATAAATCCAATTTCGTCTAAATCTGACATAGCAAGTTATTCCTCCTCAAATGTCAAATACTGCTAAGTTTGTCACAACGCTGTTCTCTCCTTGAG
>NC_090762.1:63985483-63992517 GCF_036898095.1 Palaemon carinicauda | reverse complement strand
TGCAAAGTTTGTCACAATGCTGTTCTCTCCTTGAGATTATTACAAGTATTAACACGTTTGTGCAACTTCTTGAAATGACTGTAGGGGAGGGAGGAAGAGAGTTACCCTAATATTACATGTAATCCTTCCTGGTGTCCAATACTAGCTCATTTTGGATCTTGGTCCTAAGGGACTGAACAAACTTTGTCTCACGGATAATGAATATGCAAATGCGAAGTTCATCTTCAACTCTTAGATAAGTGTATTGCTGCCTGTCCTCCCGAGAGAGAGAGAGAGAGAGAGAGAGAGAGAGAGAGAGAGAGAGAGAGAGAGAGGAGAGAGAGAGAGAGAGAGAATATAATCTTTTATATGGTAAACCGCCAGAGGGACCTAAAGGACAATAGCGAAGCCAATCCTTTTTTTTTTATTTCTGAATTGACCCCATCCCATTTTCATTTCACTCATGGTTCATGACCTTTCTTTCCATTGGTCTGAATGTTCCATGGCAATTCCCTGACCTTGCTTTGCTACATAAAACTACTCTAATTAGCTGTCGTTTTGTTCATGTCATTATTGACAAATGGCAATCGTCGCATCATCTTCCGAGGTCGACTTAGGCAGCCACTGGGCCAATACAATCTGTGGTCCTATGTCTGAAATGCGCTCTTCATGACTGATGTGCAAACTGGTGACCGGATTTAATCTTTGCTCGTGTCATTTGTTGCTGTTGACCTGATATCGAGTATGACAGTATAATGTTTGATGCTGAAAATGTCAGCGTTTGATCGCAGTCATTTCACTTTGGTCCTTGGGTTATCAGTTTAATATTGTGATCTCCGTCAGTTTGATCCTGTCTCTTTTTTTACAATCTGCCTCCAATGTATTTTATGATTTAGAGTTGAATGGTAGAATGTAACAACTTTGGACATATCATTAAAGGGTAAACATCTATAAAATTAGCTTCTGAATTTAACAGTAAATGCTATAGTTATATTTTCATTGAATATTTGATTTTAAATTCTTGAAAAGACTGTGAAAAGTACTTTACGTTTCAGTCGTATTTAATCGCACAAAGAGCAAACCGCATTCAAGTTTGGCGAACCTTTGGGTGTTGGAAGAATAACATCAAGAATTGGCGAGGTCGTGACTCTAATGGCGTCTGTTAATGAGCATAATGTAGTAGAAGAGATGATTAGTGTCTGTGGTGAATAAAAATAATTCGAATTGAGTACTACATTACTGAAAAGAACGTTGAAATACTGTCCCTAAACGTTTCTGCCTTTCGTGTTTAATTATTAGAGAAAAATTTACAGTTTTTAAGCAAATAGAAATAATTTCGTCTGCTATAATGTGTGTTTGTGTGCGATCTTGTGTACAGTAATGTGTATATTCAGAGATAGTTAAATACACATACCTTCGACCGTTCGACTAGCGACGATGGGTCCAGTCACAACTCGGATGAGTAACTTAGAAAAGCCACAAACCGATGACATATAAGCCCCTAAAATAACCCTGAGGCAGAGCATTGAGATAGCAACCAATCCTAAATTTTTTTTTATTTAAAAATGGAATAGGTTATGATATATATATATATATATATATATATATATATATATATATATATATATATATATATATATATATCCCTTTCTGAGTGGAGATACCTTAACGTGGAGAAATGGATTGTGTATCGACATGATCATCAAAGCTGTACTAGTCAGGGCCATCTATACTAGGTTGGTTTGCTGTGAGGGATCAGACTAAGGTCTCCCACCATCACCAATCCGCAGTGGCCAGCACGGTGATGAAAACTGACCCAACCACAGACATGAATAAGAACATGCCTTAGGCCTTTGTCCTGCAGTGGACTAGAAACTGCTGCATATGTTGTTTTATATTTATATATATATATATATAGATAGATAGATAGATAGATAGATAGATAGATAGATAGATAGATAGATAGATAGATAAAAGAGCTATGGAGAATTTAATGATGAGAATAACACTAAACGACGGAAAATGAGCAACGTGGACACGAGAGAAAACTAATGTAGAGGATATGCTAACATTATGTAAGAAAAAGAAATGGACATGGGCAGGACATATACTGAGACTGACAGACAGTAGAAGGACATTAAGAATAACAGAATTGGTCTCCAGAGATTGTAAAAGAAGCAGGGGACGGAAGAGAAGACGATGGATTACGATTTTTTAAAATATTGTTTATCAAAAGATTTACACCATAGTTATATCCGAACTTTTACCATTGAGGGCTATGTATCTTGATTTTTATATATTTGGCCTTTTTAATTAGCATACAACTCTTCCACGAGTTTTCATATTTTAATTCCAGTCTCAAGTGTTTACGAAAGAGGAATGGCGACTTCACCTCGTCAACCCCTCCCTATTTAATTTGGTTGCGAGGTGCAAGCGACTGTGGGTTATGATGAGGCCTTAAATCTATCGGGGATTACCTAAAAAACTACGATTTGCTAGCCTCCCCTTATTCTGTTTGCCTTTTAAATGTTGGATTCCACTGAATCTGTTCTCCTCTGACGTCACCTTCTGACGTTCATACACCAAGGAACTGACCTATCCCACAGACTCCGAATATCTGATGATTGAGGAAATTGATTCAAACCTTAGTACTTGTGCGTACGTTTTTTTATGTTATACTAGGTCAAGTGAATATCCTCGGTCAAAGGGGAGAGAAACAATGGTGTCTTGATGGTACTCCATATTAAGGAGGCTTTGAAGAGACCTATTTATTGATTATTATATAATTCCATAGAAGGCGCCTCAAACTCATATCCCTGTTTCAATCTAAGCCACATTTCGAAAGTTTTACAATCTCACATTACCTCCAATATTAAATCCGACGTCTTTTAAGCGAAGTCGAAATATTGTTCCGCCTTAAAACGTCATATCCGTCACACTAATAGGTATATTAAACAATCTCATATTTTTTAGCGTTTTGATGCTATGTCACTTTGCAAGAGGTTCAAAACCTTTCCTTTTCTAACGAGTTTAGGACCGCGACACTTGTCAGGGGTTCAATATCTCCCCTTGACTGTAAAATGTTAGTTCTATCATTAACCGTAGACTGTTTAAATTTCTGATCCTCAAGTCTCTTGTATCTGGCATGTACAGCATATTGCTACATTAGATTTTAAGTCGAATCATTTCCTCTTATGCTTTCATCTACTTTTATAACCTTTTGTCTTTTTATGGAAGGGTCATTCAGTTTCAACTTAGGTTAACATGACAGTGCATTGACCTAGAGTTTAATTATTGATTTTAAGGTATTTTTGTAACTTTTTTAGATATTAAGTTTTTGTGAGAGAGAGAGAGAGAGAGAGAGAGAGAGAGAGAGAGAGAGAGAGAGAGAGAGAGAGAGAGAGAGAGAGAGAGAGAGAGACTAAATATGATCTATTGGATGTCACCTCAATATTTAATGAACGGCATTTGAAATACTTTAAATTTAAATTAATGAATAGTAAAATCAATCATGACATTCATAAATATTATAACCTCGACTTTGTGATATTAATGGCTCAATAGATTTGAATGCTAGAGAAATAGGGAAAGGAAGATAGGCAAAGGCATAAGATGAAAGGAAAACTAGGGAAGGAAGTGTCTATTGGAACCTCGAGAATAAAGCTTGATGAATATTTACTTATATAATTTTTTTTTCATCTTGAAGTTCTTTCTCAAAACGTGGCCGGCTTTAGAGTATAAGAAGACAGGGACTACTGCTACAATTAATTGCCTAGCTGGAATTTTTAATGAAAATTCTTCTCTATTTGAGCCTTGCACAAGCGTCTTAGATAATACTTTAATTCAGCTGTTATAATTCAGTAGAGCTGTACTTTGGTCACATTTATTTCAAAATAATTTTATATTCTATTATATTTACTCTTCTCGGCTTTGTAATCTGACCTGTACGCACGTATAGTTTTTCCATTATAATTCTTTTCACTTAAAAGTTTTTTTTTTTATAGTTTCCTGTTTTTATTATGTGTTGGATCACCCTTCAAGCTCACATGCATTTTATTTGTTCTTAAATATTTTCTTCTAATAATTTGCTCACAATTAAGTTCACTTACAAGGTAAATAATATTATCCTTTGACATTTTCTGTTCCTCTTCTAATTATTACATACCGTTTTATCGCTGTGCTTTTGAATCGGTCTCCATTTTCGAAATCCAAGGAATTTTAGCTCTCTTTCATTATTGTTGACACTGCACATAGACACATAGATACATACATATATTTATATTTACTAATATTCATAGGTAGCTTACGTAAGTGAGCAAATATAATAATTCCTGACCATATTTTTTCTTATTGGGGTCTCCCTTGAAAGTCCTAAGTACTTAGGAAGATCTCCCCTTCACTATGCCTGAGACTTTGCTCATCTATTGTTTCTTCAGTAACCTTTAGTCTTTACTCTCCTCTTTGCTAGCAGGATGCCCAAGGGAATACTGAGGCGAACTAATTAGAAGTATTGGTGATAATGATGATTAAAGCCTTGTTCGTTAAGCGGAAGAGGTCTCGAGAAGGATTGGGAATGGCACCCACAGGGAAAGGAGGAGTTGGGGAATCGAGACGTCGGAGAGAGAGAGAGAGAGAGAGAGAGAGAGAGAGAGAGAGAGAGAGAGAGAGAGAGAGAGAGAGAGAGAGAATAGTTATCTGAAATCTTTATTTGATGAGAAATAATGTGACCCGAAAAGAGAGCCACAGGGAGATAGAAATAATTCTGTATGGACTTAAGGCAACGAGAGAGAGAGAGAGAGAGAGAGAGAGGAGAGAGAGAGAGAGAGAGGAGAGAGAGAGAGAGAGGAGAGAGAGAGAGTAGTCATCTGAAATCTTTATTTGATGAAAAATAATGTAGTGACCCGGAAAGAGAGCCACAGGGAGATAGAAATAATTTGATATGAACTTAATGCAACGAGAGAGAGAGAGAGAGAGAGAGAGAGAGAGAGAGAGAGAGAGAGAGAGAGAGAGATGAGAGGAGAGAGAGAGAGCTAATGTAGTGACCCGGAAAGAGAGCCACAGAGATAGAAATAGTTCGATTTGAACTTAATGCAACGAGAGAGAGAGAGAGAGAGAGAGAGAGAGAGAGAGAGAGAGAGAGAGAGATGAACACATGATGTATACTTTGGAAAAAAGAGGGAAAAGACAAGAAAAGTAATCATGCACTTTTTAAGTGAAATTAAAAAAAATTAATAAAAGAACAATGAAAACAGAGAGAAAGAGAAGAGGCGTAAAATAAAGAGGAATGGGTATGATTGGTAGCGGGGAGGGGGAGAGTTGGAGATGGGGCTAAGGAGTAGGACTCTTCCAATTGAAAATCCCTTGCCCATAAATGAAGGAAGAATCATGGCGAAGACGTGTCATAAAGTTGGGTCTTTTCTCCCATTTCCAGTGAGCATTTATCATGTCTTGCCTCGGCTGGTTCTTGTTTGCCAATTGCAATGGGATGGAAATGGGCTATTCCGAAGTCCATCCAATTACACCCTTGCCCACTGAAAGGTGTCGAGTACACACCGGGATGAGTTATATGTTAGACTTGTTGCGTTTCTGGATGAGGAGGCGCTGAGGCCAGCAGGCTTATGTGCTGGCACAATCTCTCTCTCTCTCTCTCTCTCTCTCTCTCTCTCTCTCTCTCTCTCTCTCTCTCTCCTAACATTTTACTTTCTGCTTCGTTCTGCTTAAATTTGGGTTACACCTTTTTTCAGCATCCGTTATAATGCGAGATATTTCTTGTAGCCTACATGTGAAATATTTTTTTCATTAGCATTATTGTAATTCACGGTATTTTAAATAATCATTTTTATAGTTCATTGCTCTTGTATTTCCTTTTTATTTATATTCGGAGAAGTCGGAGAAATTGAGAAATTTATTTCATATTCATATAATTCATTTATGGCCATTTCTATAATCACCGTTTCTTTTTAAACATACAGATTAGTTGAACTGGTGATGACTTTTTTCCCCTTTCCGTTATTGTCCTCATTCTCTCATATCTACTGTTCTCTTTCACATTTTTTATTTTTCCGTTTTTATGTTCCTTTCTCATTTTCTCATTTTGCTAGAAAATTCTTCCACGAGTTTTCATATTTTAATTCCAGTCCCAAGTATTTATGAAAGAGAAGTAGCGTCTTCACTTCGTTAACCACTCCCTATTTAATTTGGTTACGAGTCTGGGTTATGATGAGGCCTTAAATCTATCAATGATTGCCTAAACAACTACGATTTGCTAGCCGCCTCCTATTTTCTTTGCCTATTACTTGTGGGATTCAGCTGAATCTGTTCTCCTCTAACGTCTCATTGTAACCTATGACCGTTCGTACACCAAGGACCTATCACACAGGCTCCGAATATCTGATGATTGAGGAAATTGCGTTAAACCTGAGTGTTTGTGAGTCCTTTTTTATGTTATACTTTCCCAGACCCATATTATTGGTAATGTTTCTTTTGAATACCATGTACTGTATATATCGATACATAATGAGGATTTATAAGTCAATATCATTATTTAATGGTAAAGATTTACTGCTACCGAGACAAGCTCAATGACTAACTTTATTAAACATAACAGCAGTGAAGGAAAAATTTCTAACGAGTGAAGCGAAAAGATAAAACGTGTCATTGGTGATTCTATAAACGAACAAATACTATTAAGGTTGAGACCTGGGAGGAAAATATATTCTTTGGAGGTAGGGGGGATGAATTGTTTTGTGGGAGGGGAGTAGGGAAAGGGCGAGGCATTTTTTGTTTTTTTGGGGGGGGGACTCTGTTGTAAGGGAGCAGGAGATGAGGGATTGGGGGCGGGGGGGGGGGGGGGTTGTATAGAGGATTGGGGTGAGGTGGGTGTGGTTGGGAGTAAGGGAAGGAGGTTGAAACTCGTCTTAATGATCGGTTCATTAACTTCAGGAAAAGTAAAGCCATACTGAGCCCGTAAGAGGAACAGAGAACTCGATGGGACTGGCGGCCTAGAGGAGGTCTGAGGAGGGCAAGAAATGGAGGGGAATACTAATGGGGGAAAG
>NC_090762.1:63967983-63975483 GCF_036898095.1 Palaemon carinicauda | reverse complement strand
GTATATATATATATATATATATATATATATATATATATATATGTATATGTATAAACACATATATATGTAAAACATATATATATTTTTTTATATATATGTTAGTTATTTTTTGTGTGTATGTTCATTGGAGATTTGGATGGGGGGAGATTATGAATGGTACTAAGCAGGAAAGAATTGAGCAATGAATAAGTGAGGCTATTAATAAAACGTAATGGATACTTTCATACACGCTCTTGGAGACATATATATATATATATATATATATATATATATATATATGCATTTATGTATATATATATATATATATATATATATATATATATATATATATATATATATATAAGTATTGCTAAAAGCCTTGCCTGGAGAAATGGAGGATGAGGCACGGCTCTCAACTTCATTGAAAGAGACTCTGAAGCCTAATCGTGAAAGAGAACGCTCCAGTAGATACCAATTGAGCAGGCGAATAGGAAACAGAAGAGACAATGGATTCGGATCAGATCAATCACTACTCTGTTGTCCCTTGTTGTGTCTGCATTTCGTGTCATAAGAGATAAACAAACCAGACTTCTGGTAGAGGGGTTTATGATGCACAAGACTAGTCCACGACAGGCTATTCTTACTGGGCTATCTTCTCTATATGATAAAGATTATATACTGTATATATATATATATATATATATATATATATATGTATATATATATATATATATATATATATATATATATATGTATATATATATATATATGTGTGTATATATATATATATATATATATATATGTGTGTGTGTGTGTGTGTGTGTGTATATTTCCTGTCAAGCTCAATGGCATTACCAGACGTATGACTACACGCTCTCTCCCTGTCCCTCAGTAGGGGGAAGAGGGAATAGTCATACCTTGGTGAAAGTGCGGTTTCCTCTAATGGTACACTGGGAAACTTGAGATTATTACCTGGCCACATCAAAAGTACCCTTTTTATGGGAATATCTGTGTGCAATATGATCATTAGAATATACAACGGGTTACAGAGTATCTCTGTAGGTGTGTGTGTGTGTGTGTTTTCTTACATAGCAGATAACCTTATGCATCAGTTGTTGATAAGAATTTTCCCTTACTGATTACAACCGACACGTAGGAAGAGCAGGACTCAGTCCAATAAGTAGGCCACCAGTGTCAGTCTGTGTCCTTCTGTCTGCAACAGTTGCAACGCACAGCATTTGGTTTTGACACTTTTCATTACGCATGAATGGTTACTTCCATTTGCAATAAAAGGTTTCAATAATCGTATTTGCTGTGTTACGCCCCTGCTACCCCGACGGGATTATTGGATTCGGCTAATCAATCTCAAAACAATACAGCTTTGGACAAGATAGTTTATATCGTAAATTACATCCGAAGCTTTAGCGAATTCCATACTGTTTGTGGAATTCAGAATTGGTTTGCAATTTAGGGACAAGGGTGAATGATGATAGTCGTTTTTGAAGTACGGAAGGAAAGTTATGTTTAAATTGAGGTAAGAGTGTAATTGTTGTTGTTATTATATGAACCATTGGTGCTCACACCACACTTTATAAGTCGGTTGCAAGCTTCTGACCATTGGGTTATGGGATGGTGGTTAGTAACCTCGTGTCTGTATATACAACCACAGATTGCCTGCGAGCTGTGCCAGCGGTTTTATACTTTCATTGGTGGTCACTAGTAAGAGAATTGACGGAAACTACGGTTAATCGAGAACTAAGGGTATTGCATAAATATAAAGGATTATGAATATTCACTTCTTACGAGTGAGTAGTTGAGCAATATGAATAATACCGCTACAGAATATCAAAGGTTAACTTTATTTTTATCTGTAAAGCTTGTGGGTTTATATCTATTGATAATATCTGTACATAAGTACTATATATAGTGCATAAAGATACTTGCGTGTATTCGTATTAATATCTAAAAGTTCTTGTATGAATGATGAAAGCAAAGATGTATTATATGAAATGACGAGGTTGGTAACTCCCCTGGTGTTAAATTTGAATATGAACGCCACAAGAATTCCCCGAGGAGCTACGATTTTTCTATGAATATACTGACTTTGGTAGGGGTGACCTTGGCCTAATTTAAGTGTAACTTGACCCGATATGATGGCAGGTATGGGCCGCTGGGGTTGGATCTGCCATTTAGTATTTCCGTTTGGTCTTCTTGAATTGTTGCCAGCCAGGTTTTTTTTTAGACTGACTTTGATGTATTTTAGGGTTCTTACCTCCGCTAAGGAAGTTGCCTTTTACATTTTGCTGGCATGGTCGTTTGTTTGTTTGTTTGTAATGCAACAGAATTGCACATTTTGCTTGTTGAATATTAACGAAAAAATTTGGGAGAGATAAAAATATGACTGAAGGGAAAGGGGACTATTGGGAAGGATTGAATTGTTGGGTCTTGTCTCTAGTGTTCCAGAAATAATAATCGGAAACCTTAAGCAACTCTACCGTAGATTTTGGTAACTAAACTTCTTGATTGTTACTGCAAAGATAGATATTCTTTCAACAAGTGAAATTATGTTTGAAACCGACAATAATATTCCGGGTCGATGAAAATAATTGTTTATCGGAATTGACGTTGACTGAGGTGTGCGTAAACTATTTATAAAGTTTCTTTTTGGTTTTTACTAATTGTCTGACCTTCATTTTCTTATTCCGTAATCTGTTTCTTTCCTATCATTCTATTACCGGTAGTTATATTTTTTTTTTATATATAATTTTGATATTACTGCTATCCAAGATTTTCTGCTAAACCCTTTCCCGTTTTTTTTTTTTTTTTTTTTTTTTTTTTTTTTTTTTTTTCAATTTGGCCTATTTTTTTCTTTCTTGTCCGTCTCCAAAATTCCCCATCCATACGGTAGTCCCACCTTGCCCCAGTGCAAGTGAAAACAAAATTGAAAACACTGTAATGAAACTCACCTTTTTTTTTTTTTTCGTAAATTTTGAGGAGTTTTATTTTTCTGAAATATGATATTTGCTGTCGAGAGAGAAGCATCGCCTAGATCTGATTAACTTCAGATGTTTTTTTTTCCTGCAAGGCTGTCTCATTAACTGAAGTCATAATAATCTTGAAGTATGAGTATGAACTTAATTAGGATGTTATCTTAATTTGCTGAAACTCTCTCTCTCTCTCTCTCTCTCTCTCTCTCTCTCTCTCTCTCTCTCTCTCTCGTTGGTTAGTGCAGTCACTCTTAATTCAGCGACCTGCATTCGATTTTTTACCTTAGTAAGGAAGGAACGCCTTTGGCAAGTTTACTTTAAGATGCCTCTTGACGTATTTAGGGAATTAAGAATTTTACTGTCAGTTGACCAAGCGTCACAGCTGAGAGAGAGAGAGAGAGAGAGAGAGAGAGAGAGAGAGAAAGTCAATTATGAATTTTTCTTTAAATCTATACCATCTCCAGCGCCACTTGCTTTATATCTCAATTTGCGTCCGGTTTTTTCTTCCTTCCATCTCGTGGTCCAACTCCCAATCTCTTCTAACTTTTACCTCTTAGTGTAGCTCTAAAGTTTCACCCGGAGATGCACTTGGGTGCTAAATGGCCTCACAGGTGTCAGCACCTGGCTATTTTGCTTTAATTCATAAATCCATTCTTTACCATCATATCATAATTAAGAATGTGGGAGGGGAAGTGTTGGACGGGTAGCTCTTGAGAAGGTAATTCTCATTCACTTGTGTGAAATTATTTTTTTCTATGCTCTCTCTCTCTCTCTCTCTCTCTCTCTCTCTCTCTCTCTCTCTCTCTCTCTCTCTCTCTCTCTCTCTCTCTCTCTCTCTCTGATAGCACTTTCCTTTGACATTTGCCAAAGAAGTATTCAGGTTAGATAATAAATGTTAAATTTAATGTTATATAAATGACCCCAAAAAGACCATTATTTAAAAATATTTTTCATATAGTTTGCCAAGAGGAAAATTCATCATAATTCTTAATTCACATTTTCTTGATCAGTAAAAGAGATTAGTGAAAGTTTTATTTCAGTTTTGTCAAGAACTTCAGTAAGGATTGATTGCTATCTTTAAGACCTATCTCTCTAGGGTTTTTATGACCTTTCTTTCCTGCCTATTTATACATTTATTTGCTTAGAATAATTTTTTTTCGAAGATTAACGGGGATTTCCTTTACGAATAGATAATTTTGGAAAAACTGTGTAGTTTTTTTACATTTTAGTTTCAAATTATTCCATCGTTTCCGGTTTAATATTCACCATTTCTATTAGGTTTCATTTTTTCTTTTTGATTCCACCATTCATTTTTTCCTGATTTTCATTCACAATTTTCAAACATTTCCGAAATGCTGACACATTGGAAGACTTAATGCCACAGCTGCATTTCACTCTCAGAGAGAGAGAGAGAGAGAGAGAGAGAGAGAGAGAGAGAGAGAGAGAGAGAGAGAGAGAGAGAGAGAAAGAGAGAGAGAGAGAGAGAGAGAATATTTTTGCTCCTAAGTGAAGCGAGTGTAATTTCTCCTTGTGTCAGGGCGGATATGAATCCATTTAAAAGGACACATGCCGTGATGAAAAAGGGTCACTGAGACGGAGGTGAGCAGAAGGAAAAGAGTGGAATGCGTAGCTGCTTTCATTTCACACGCGTCGCTCTGCATCTCGTCCAGGATGGAACACACATACAGAAATTGTAACAAACTCACTTAGGAAAGTAGCTACGGAGACGCACACAAACACACACACACACACACACACAGACTGCGGAGATTTTGCTATTGCTGGTGCTAATACTCATTCTCGGTATTATCGGGATAACCGCATTCTCTGGTGATCCTGTGCTCCGAACGTTACATTGAGCAGCCCTTTGGTTGATGATTTTGATGATAAGAATGATGAAGGAAAATTAAGTATGGTAGATGTATGGCAAGGTAGATTCGCCTGCTTATTTCATCTGCCGCCTCTTTATGGGTAGCACTATATGCTCTGTACCGCACTTGTTTCATTCACGCTTATGTAATGTAATGCTATTGCCTTTTTTTTTTCTATCTCACACTCTCTCCCACACTGGAAACAGAACAACCTGTTTAAGCTCGTCATCCCATGTTTTGGTTCATTTGAAATTTTGTGACAATCTTGCTCTCAACTGCTTGTATACAAGCTCGTTATCTGTTGAATAAACTTTACTTGTATTCACCTCGCCTCCCTGTTAGCACCTAATAACCATCTAGCACAGCTCTTTGTAGCCGGATTGCTTTCTGCCTTTTATTCGCCTCTGTTTTCTTTGGTTTCTGTCACTTGGCTATCCAACTTCTTTATCTTTATCGCGATCCACTTTGATACACATTGCATAACAAATTTTTGTCAGCCCCATGGGAGGGATGTGGTTTGGTTATCTTTATCTACTATAATGATGATATTACTTTTTCCTCTACAATTTATTGCATTGAAGCGTTGCAACGTCTTTGCTGTGTCCTTTTGGCCTCCATCTACATTAAATTTCAATCTTCTACGCCGTTCACACTTCCTTTCTTTAATCTTCCTTTCCAAACCTCAACTTTTACTTCATAAAGAAACTTTGGGATTTTGCCCAAGTTGCACATGGTTACTGACTCAAAAGGTGATTTCTATGGGACTAATTTTATAAATCAATTCAGGATTTCCCTGATTGAATGGTTCTTTGAACGATGATTAAAAAAAGAAAAAATAATAATAATAATGATAATAATAGTAACTAACATTTAACTATTAAGATCAAATTAGCCAAGCGCAATTTAAGGGTAATTTTAATTGCACAAAACATATAACAGACTATAAAAGCTGGCGGATGTTACGTGATTGCCAATAAGGAGAGATAAACTATTCACTTGGCAGTAATTTCTATGCTATTATCCCTGAAATAGGGCAGACACTCCTCGGAGAATTAGGAGAGGTGACGCCAAAGAAATGCTGATACGCAAGCACTTAGTCAAGGAATTGAATTTGCATCTTGGTGCAAAGGAATGCAAAGTAGGATATTTCTCTCTCTCTCTCTCTCTCTCTCTCTCTCTCTCTCTCTCTCTCTCTCTCTCTCTCTCTCTCTCTCTCTCTCTCTCTGGCCATTTACTTCTTTGCGCCAAGTGAATGAATTCACTTTTCCTTTTATCATGAAGCAATGCATAGTAGGTTATATATATTCTCTCTCTCTCTCTCTCTCTCTCTCTCTCTCTCTCTCTCTCTCTCTCTCTCTCTCTCTCTCTCTCTCTCTCTCTCTCTCTCTGACCATTTACTTCTTTGCGCTAAGTGAATGAATTCATTTTTCCTTTTACCATTAAGTAATGCAGAGGTAGGTTCTCTCTCTCTCTCTCTCTCTCTCTCTCTCTCTCTCTCTCTCTCTCTCTCTCTCTCTCTCTCTCTCTCTCTCTCTCTCTCTCTCTCTCTCTCTCTCTCTCTCACCAGACTATGATTTATTTGGTTTCCTTAGAAAATTATTCCACTTTTCATGCGTAGTACAACATGGTATAGATAATGTTAATACTTTGGTGATAGGGATCTAAACCTATACTATTACCAATTTCAATGGGATCAAATCTGGTTTATTTGTTAATATAGCATACCCCGGTTATTCATTTCCGCAATGATTCAAGACCACAAAGGCTTCAAGAAATACAGAATTTAGAGAATCCTCAGTGAAACTGGTTGAATCTTATGTTTTTTTACTTATGAACAGTGTCCATTAAAATCCGAAGAAAATGGAATCCATTCCATTTGCTGATAGTGGATTGAAGAATTTTCAAGTTGAGTATACTTAGCTATTCACTGAAAGTGATATATAAGTTTTCAATTCGCCAAAGCACTCATACGAAGACGTTTGGTTATTTTCTGATAATCGCAAAGTTACGTCTCGTAACTTAATAACATCAAAGTTACTTAAAAAAAAAATGTTATGTTTAGCTGCTTAAGATATCTTGCTCAAAAGTTCTACACGGGAATAAGGTCACTTCTATCATCACTTTTATTTTGATATGTACGTTGCTTGATAATTACCACATAGTCACGTGACATTATTTCATGACATGATCAAAGTTAGGTGACTTTAAAAGGTACATTCCTAATTTATGACATTGGCAAGGTTACGACCTTAAAACTCACGTCATATTACTGGATAACATAGGCACTACATAACAATAAAAATGAATAATTACTAACAATTCGAACGTTTAAACAAAGGTAAATCTGCTCTTTTTATCAATGGGATATGAGAGACCTTTCAAGTTCTCGCTGACTTCAGCTGTGAAGGAATTGTTTGCAGCCGAGTGTTTCCGATGAAGCCCTGTTATCGAAGCGAAGCCGACGTGCTTGGAGAGTCAAAGCACACAGGACAAAGCTGTTTGGGCCCTTAGGTCCGCCCGCCAAAGTGTTATTCCCCTCGTTTGCCATTGTAAATTTATTCCTGGCGAGATATTATTACGTATTTTTTTCCTGCTTTTCCTTGAATTTCTTTAGAATTCTCATTGTTCTATTTGTAATTTTGAGATTCTCTTTAGTGGTCATG
>NC_090762.1:63944496-63962483 GCF_036898095.1 Palaemon carinicauda | reverse complement strand
CCAGTTCTCCGTTCGAAGGATTACTATTTGAATCACTTGTTGATTGTCAAACCTCTATTGTAAAATAATGAATATTTCTTAAACATTTCCATAATATGATCCCCCTTTACATCTCTCTCTCTCTCTCTCTCTCTCTCTCTCTCTCTCTGTGGAAATTCAATTTGACCCTTTTGACGCATTTTCAAGTTCTATTTTTATATTGCTTAAGTCTGGATGCTCTCTCTCTCTCTCTCTCTCTCTCTCTCTCTCTCTCTCTCTCTCTCCTATCAATTTTTTTCATGCACTTAGGTCAGAAAAAATAGCTCATTAACTGTTTTAAGATATCCAAAGATGAAAAATAATAGAAAAATACAAAACTAACATTCAAACAAGAAAGTAAAAAGCCAAAACTAAAAAAAATAATATAAAACTAGAATCTAAAAAGTAAAATAAAAAATAAATCTATGCGATCATTTTCTCAAGAGATGGATTTCCAGGCCACTAATTATTGTTAGGGTGGAAAGGTGAGAGAGGACACAGCAGAGACTGAGGGAGGACTGGGGCGGGGGGGGGGGGGGGTATCAAGTACACGAGGTCGGGGGAGGTGTTGATGGCCGGAGGGGGGAAAGACAAAATGAGATGTGGGGGAGAATAGGAAGATAAAGGAGATGCGAATGGGAACTGAATAACTATGGAAGATCAAGAAACGGGCGATGAGGGTTTTGGAAATGTATGAAGGAATGGGAGAGAGGAAGATAGGGGAGGGGAGAAGAAAAGTTGAGGGAATAAGAGGGAAAAGGATAAGGGGAAGGAATACAGAGCAAAGGAAAGGAAGGGTAAGATCAAGGTGATCTCACAGATGAATATGAAATAGGGAATGGACTAAAAGGAGAGTAGAGAGGTGTGAGGAGGAAAAAGAGTAAGAAAAGGTATTAGGTAGGAGGGAATACGGAGTAAATGAGGTGAAAAGAATTCAAAACCTACGTCGGTTATGGAATGAACGGGAGTCGCAGATGAAAATGAATGTTTTGAGCCATGTGTTCGATAGAGATAAATGGAGGACGATGATAATTAGATATGAGAGAGAGAGAGAGAGAGAGAGAGAGAGAGAGAGAGAGAGGAGAGAGAGAGAGAGGAGAGAGAGAGAGAGAGAGATTTTAAGGTGCATGTCAGTAACCTAGTTGGTCAATTTTGAATCGATGGCACTTGCTAAATGTTAAAGGTAAAATCAATTGTACGATTCAAAAACGAGAGACAGCAAACGAAAATCATGGCAGTGTATATTTTGAAAAAGAAATACGGTATTTATTTAGGGAAAAATGAAAACAATAATTCTTAAAATTTGATAAATAACAGTCATCCATATAAGACTTTTTTTTTTTTTTTTTTTTCGTCGGATGGAAGAAATAGCAATTATATAATCTAATTACTTTCTTGTTCTCAAGGGAGAACTTGAAAGCATCAGGAGGATTTATAGAGGGTCTAAAGGTCTTAAAGTTGTGAAAAGGAAAAAAGCAAAAACAAATATATATATATATATATATATATATATATATATATATATATATATATATATATATATATATATATATATATATATATATAAATCCATTCCAAACGGTAAGACCTCAGATGGCACATTACCGGGCGGAATAACCATGAAAGTGAGAGAGAGAGAGAGAGAGAGAGAGAGAGAGAGAGAGAGAGAGAGAGAGAGAGAGAGAGAGAGAGAGATTCGCGTCCAAAGGTTTCTCGTTTTTCTTCTCTTTGGCCTTCATCCTATGTTTTCCCCGGTGAAAAACAAAGCTTATTATGACTTTTCCCAAGACTTAAACGTTAGCGCGCATTCATACCTCAAAGTGAAGGTAGACGGGATGCTTGAGAGAGAGAGAGAGAGAGAGAGAGAGAGAGAGAGAGAGAGAGAGAGAGAGAGAGAGAGAGAGAGAGAGATTGTTCCTAACGTTCATTATGCACAGAAGTTTGAGTCTGCTTATATTCAAAAGAATATCTTGAAATGATTTTACTGGGAATGTGTGTGTATATATATATATATATATATATATATATATATATATATATATATATATATATACATACATACATACATACATACATACATACATACATACATACATACATACATATATATATATATATATATATATATATATATATATATATATATATATATACACCGAACTGTAATATTCGTTCAAGGGATTACTAAAGTGACAAGTGGGAGCTATTTTAATTCCTTCATTAGAGTCCAAAGGTTTATTCCAATGTCGACGTTGTTCAAGGGTTGAAGTCCGGAGAAGAAAAATAATAATAACTTACGCAATAACAAATTAACACAGCACGTGGGCTTATTACCAATTATAACCATTATTCATTCTTAACAACAGGGATTTTCATCTTTATAAATAAAACCATCTCGCATTACTTCCATTCCAATACAATGGTGTAAAACAAAAGAATCACTGGATTACGAAAAGGAGAGTTGAAGTTCAATTCTTATAGCAGCATTATAAAAGGTACTTTTGTTTACAAGTTATTAATTAGTCTTTTGAAAGTAAATCACGTAAAGTAGGTCTTACAAGGTTCCATGAACCATAAGGGGAAACCTTTATAAGGCTATTGAATCTTTTAAGGACATTTATTAACGGTACATCAAGAGCTAAGATTCACGACTTTCCATTTCTATACAGCTAAGTGGATGAAGGGTACCTGACACTTGCACGCATTCGTGGCACGCACTGGCACGCATTGATGCGCGAACTCGCGTGAACGAGTCGTGAAAATGTCGTGAACAGTGCGGGAATTGGCGTGCCAGTGCGTGCCATGCGTGCCCAGAACTTTGAAATGTTTAAAGTTTGTGGCACGCATTGGCACGCAAAAAATAGTCGTGAAATAGTCGTGAACGATGCGTGAACTGGAGTGAACAGTGCGCGAACTGGCATGAACTGGAGTGAACGATGCAGGAAGTGGCGTGAACTTTATAATGAAGAGAAACAAAAAGGAAACGAAAAAATTAATGAAAAGGAAAGAAAAATAAACCTAAAAAATTTTTATATTTGCTGTTTTAATGTGAAAAAAAATATCTTATTTCAAACTATTTCTATAACTTTATAATGAAGAGAAACAAAAAGGAAACGAAAAAATTAATGAAAAGGAAAGAAAAATAAACCTAATAAATTTTCATATTTGCTGTTTTAATGTGAAAAAAAAATGATATCTTATTTCAAACTATTTCTATAACTTTATAATGAAGAGACAAAAAGGAAACGAAAAAATTAATGAAAAGGAAAGAAAAATATAAACCTAATAATTGTTTATATTTGCTGTTTGAATGTAAAAATAAAATGTCTTATTTCATGCACACACTTATTTTCCTCTATTACCAATCAAGAGCCAAAACTTTTGTTTTAAATAAAAATGAACTGAAAAATAAACCCAAAAAATTTTTAAGTTTGCTGTTTGAATGTAAAAATAAAATGATGTTTTATTTCATCAACATACTTATTCTTCTTTATTACCTTAAAATGAAGAGCAAAACAATTTTTTTCTGTTTGCTGTTTTAATGTAAAAATAAAATGATTTCTTATTTCAACACACTTTTTTCTCTATTACCTTAAAATCAACAGTCTAAAAAATTTTCATGTTTGCTGCTTTTAATGTTAAAATAAAATGCTTTCTTAATACATGTACATATTTTATGTCTGCTATTTATATATAAATCAAATGCTTTCTTATTGAAACAAAAATAAAGGGCAACGAAAAATACAAACGAAAAAGATACGTTTCTTCTCCTCAATGCAAAGGTGTCTCTGACAGAAAGCATTGTTGTCTCTTCCGAAGCCAATCCAAGAATGTCCTCAGGTTGGAGAAGCCCCGTTTTTATATGGAGTGGCCAATTTCTGAACTGGCGTGAACGATGCGTGAACGATGCGGAAAGATGAGTGAACGTGTCGTGAACTTCTCGTGAACTAGGCGTGCCAATTCGTACCATGGCGTGAACGTCGCGTGAACTTGTCGTGAACGATGCGCGAACTGGAGTGAACTGGTCGTGAACAGTGCGGGAAAAACCCCAGTGCGTGCCACAAAGTGACACGCACTGGCACGCACAGTGCGTGGTGAAAATGCGCGCAAGTGTCAGGTAGGCTTAAAGAAATTAAGGGAAGGGTACGGGAAAAAAAAAAAAAAAAAAAAAAAAACGGGGGGGGAATGTAAGCACGAAGAGACTTCCAAAGCCTGGTAGAAGAGATAAGAAACCGTCATAGATCCACAGGATCCTCAAAAGAAATGTGGGAAAATCTGACCTAACGGGGTGTTACAACATCATCTGAGGGGAGGATTAGTCTTTTTCATAATCAGAATAGAGCATTACACCGAAAAAAAATAGAGAAAGGTATAATAGGATATCTGAAAAAAAGAAAGCTTGGCAAAGCAAACCAGAGACAACAAGTATTATAACTTCTATTTTGGAAACAATGCCAGTCATTGCTCTCAGGAATTGCACGCTTACGTTCAGTTTCCAGTTATTATTTGCTGGAAAAAAAGGGGCTTTGATCTGAAAATTTACAGTAGCTCATCCAGTGGCAGAATTACGTTGTCTCAAGAATCAGTTTTAAATAAGAGATAATTTATTTATCTGGCATCAACATCAATGTAAGAGAAACACTACAGGGTTATTTTTTTTTTTTGGGGGGGGGGGTATTTCATCCATATCAGGATTATCCTCTGAGCAACACTCAAAAAAACCATTCAAACTTTTCACCTGCTCAAGTATCTTTACACTGTTACATAACAGTACTTAATATAAAGGCGAGTGTTCATATTTCAGAAAGTAAGATGAAAAGTTTCCGCAAGTGGGAGAGTGATATAAATATATTTATAAAAATCTAAATAGTTAAAAAAAAATACCTTAATTTTCTTTACAATGCTACAAAATTATAACGACGAAGGTATTGGTTGTGCAGTAGTAGCCACATGGCACCGTGGGCGATTAGCAATTTGTGGGACACGAGTCCAGACCTAGCACACGGCTGAAAATCCCTGTGTGCTATGGATGGGGATTTGGAGATAGCACAAGTCTACCTGTTAAGCCATCCACAGCTATAGTCTGGGCCTCTCTGGTCAGATTATGGATGGAGAAAGAGGCTTATGTATTGGTCATACATGCAGCAATTGTTCAGTATGTGGCCACTCATGACCGACCTTTAAGGTATACTAAGCAGCTCAACTTCACCCTAAAAGCGAAAAAATTATTTGGATTCTAATTAAAACGTTAGCAATTATATTAAATAAGTCATACATTAATTTCTTGAAAATTTATTGGTAATTTTCGTATTATCAAAACCTCAAAAAACTAAGTAACACACGCGCACACACACACATTGTTGTCCCAGCATAGTCCGCAAAACTGTACCGAAATAAAAAAAATGAAGAGAAAAAGTGGAGCTAAAAGAAACATGCCTAAACAAATCGTTAATTCTAAAAGGTTTCTAACTTTCAAATCCATACAGTAATCTGTTACTGTTACATAGAGTAAACAAAATGAACTTATGTAGTTTTGGAACCATGATGGTTGAAAAGGAGCCGACCTATCTAAGAGAAATCCCTTCATAAAATGTAAAAATAACAATGACAATAACAAGAAAATCATCCTTAATAATGGAATCCAAGACTATATAATAATAAAAAAATATTTGTTACATGAAACTGCAACCACGGGGCTCCAGAAACTTGAAAGAACATATCTATTTCATAGGTGGCAGGGAAAAAGTCATCAAAACGACACCTTCTGACATTCATGATGATTTTGAGAAGTGGTGAACGATTGGGACACTGCAACATCGTTCTATATATAATGCTACATCACTAATAAATACAACGTCTCATTTTAAGAATTACTGCCGATACCTCAAAATGATTAAATTGTTGCAGCCAATATCGAAATAAAAATTCTAAACTCTATGAGAAAAAAACCTAATTTGAAACTATATATCATCCGCAATACAGACTTGACTATAAATATCCAGAAAACGTTTGTGAAATTAAACTCGAATCCTTGAGAATAGGGCTTTGTAATATTCATTATTTGCTGGGTAAAGATTTTTTTAAATCTGGAGTATCACTTAATGGTAAGTGTCCTCAACAGCTGGATATGTAAAGTGGACTTTAGTTAAACAAGAAGATTTCCACTCAAACTCGTGCCATGGAATATTCACAGGCGAATTAGGATTTCGATGATAAAATAATCATAACTTGCATAATACAAACTCCAAAATTCGCACTGATGAACAAATAACAAATGAAAAATTCATATAATGAGAGAGAGAGAGAGAGAGAGAGAGAGAGAGAGAGAGAGAATGGTTCCACACAAACAAAAGGATTATTTTTATCAGCTCTACATGAGAGAGAGAGAGAGAGAGAGAGAGAGAGAGAGAGAATGGTTCCACACAAACAAAAGGATTATTTTTATCAGCTCTACATGAGAGAGAGAGAGAGAGAGAGAGAGAGAGAGAGAGAATGGTTCTACACAAAGAACCACAAACAAAAGGATTTTTTATCAGCTCTTCATGAGAGAGAGAGAGAGAGAGAGAGAGAGAGAATGGTTCCATACGAACAAGAGGATTTTTTTATCACCTCTACCTGAGAGAGAGAGAGAGAGAGAGAGAGAGAGAGAGAGAATCCTATAACCCCACCACCATAAAAAAAACAATTATAACTAGAACATATTTGAAGTATACCCCGAAAATTTGGGGGGACACCATAGCTTGGACTATTCATCTACAATTGCCCTTGACAGCGAAAGCGCCAAACCAGTTAAGGCCTCGGTGAATTCTCTCCACGTAGGAGAAGCAAAGTTTTAAGAAAATGGCTCCGTGAGAAACGCCTGAGCCTAATCTACAAATGGAATTTTCGGTGTCACGGAAGTGCGAGACTGTCACATTGTGAGTTTTCTCAGCGGACCTGTTGAAAAAAATCAGGCAAGTCAAAGTGAAACATAAACTATATATATATATATATATATATAAATATATATATATATATATACATATATATATATATATATATATATATACATATATATATATATATATATATATATATATATATATATATGTGTGTGTGTGTGTGTATACAAATTTAATAAATAGGTTTATACATATGTGTCAGAAAACATTGCACATCGTATATAAATATTGAGTTTTTCCTTTGTAAGGTCAATGAGATAGGTACTAATATCCTTTTTATGGCTGATGTGGTAACATCCCTGACTGGTGAACGACAAACTGGGGTTCGAGTCCCGCTCAAACTCGTTAGTTCCTTTGGTCGCTGCAGTCTCACTATCCTTGTGAGCTAAGGATGGGGGCTTCAGGGGAGCCTATAGTTCTATCTGCTGCGTCATCCAAATCCATTGTCTGGCCCTCCTTGGTCCTAGATTGCGTGGAGAGGGGCTTGGGCCCTGATCATATGTATATATGGTCAATCTCTAGGGCATTGTCCTGATAGTTAGGGCAACTTCACTGTCTCTTGCCTCTGCCACTCATAAGCGGCCTTTAAACAGCATGAACGGCTAATAAAAGACTTGCCATTTGAAGGAATGAAAGATGAGTCCGGGAATAAGGGAGCAGAAAGAGAGCTCCAAGTGTTGGGGGTAGAAAGGAAAACATTCAACTTGGTAATCAGACAACTCAAGATTTTCCCTGAATAAAATTGTGATGTCGATTTCAGCTATAAATGATGCCGAATTGAATACAAGTATATTTGTAAGTGATCAAAGGAAAAATCGAATTTTGCATAATTCATACGTACACGATACTTTCCTCAAAGCATAAAAGAAAATTTGTCTTCATATAGATATTATAGAGTATGTTGGCGAATAGCTTTTTTTTACGGAACGGCAAGAAAAATGAGTAACAATCACGCATAAAATCCAATAAGCCAACGATGATTCTAAGAAAAGGGGATAGTTCACTGTCGATTTTTATAGAGCCTTGGCTTAGGTGTAGTATTACGTTCGCTAGAAAACATTTATTTCCAATTCTTTGCAGAATTGTACATTTCAGATATCCGCCCCCCACCCCACCCTCGGAGTTGTTAAGCAGCATTGTTTCGTCACCTATGGGCAATTTGGTCACCAAAATATGGCACATCGACACAAGATCAGACAAAAATAAAAAATCACAACCGCAAATATCTGACAATAAATAACTTCTACTGTACATGGCTGGTCTTCCAAATAATTACGGTAAACCAGTTGAGTCTGGTAAATACTTGGATGGGTGATCACCACTGAATTACAAGAAAAAAAAAAAAGACTTGGAAAGGAATTTAAAATACTAAGAAATTTAGCAATTTTGGTCTTGGTCTGCACTCAGATGTGTGACCAATAATGTCGGGTAAAAATTACTAAATAGAAAATAATAAATACAAAGAATAGGCAATGAACAGAAATCTAAAACACAAGAGAAAAAATACAAAAACACCACAGAGTTACAACCAAAGCAACGTGATGAGACCCACCTACGCCACTCTATTCGATTAAGAAGCACATACTACATTACAGGATTAGAACCAGGACATCAAGCCCGTGGGAGGAGCACTTGCGAAAAACATGGCAATACTTAATGTCTATTCACCACTGCCTAGGCTTTTCAGGTTCACATAGCATATAACAAAAGTGTATCATGAAAGATTATAAAGTAATCAAAATAGGATTAATTATTATCAATAATATTACCTTTATCATCAGCATCGTCATCACACTTTAACAAATATAAACTTCACATGAATAAATAAAGGGAAATGTATAAAACGCACCAAAACATGGAGAAAAAAAAATTAAAATTAACATTGAGTGAATTCTGACTAGTGTCGTCTTTGGCTTCTTCAAGAGGACTAATTTATCTGGTACAGTGTAAATGCAAACATACACGAAGACTCTTATAGAATAAAACACCAGAAAATTATGCCACCTGCGAGGAACCAAACCGACAAGGGTTTTCCTGGGTGGAGCTCATATTATCCCATTAGCCAGAAGGGGTGCTTAAAGGGGCCTCTCAGATGTCAAGGAGCATCTTCCTATACGTCTTCCGATAGGTACCAGAAATTTCTTTATCATAATATGCGTTTATCTTGAATAATTTCTTATAACTTATCTATATATAAACAGAAAGATATGCAAACATACAGCATGTATTTATGCATATGCATATATATACACACACAAACATAATTGCACACATGTATAAATGCATACACACACATGTGCATATGTGTACCTATAACCACATTCATATAAGCATAAGCAGAGAGAGAGAGAGAGAGAGAGAGAGAGAGAGAGAGAGAGAGAGCCTTATTGCCTTATTCTATGTTTGGGTTCCCCCAGGTCCCTCAGTGTGAGGCACCTCGTATAACCACCAGAGAGTTGCTAATGCATCTTCCAGTCTTGGAGAGAGAGAGAGAGAGAGAGAGAGAGAGAGAGAGAGAGAGAGAGAGAGAGAGCGCCTTATTGACTTATTCTATGTTTAGGTTCCCCTCTGATGGTCCAGCACTTTGCTGCAGTAGAGGGGCTTGAGTGTCCCAATGATGGGCTGGGCAATGGCGGTGGGGTAGTTTATCCACCCTGGCAGGCTCAACCATACCGCTAAGGCCAGTTCTGAGAGACCAGACCAAGACTGGACCCCTATAGGCCTTCTCCTTTATTTTAAGATAGGCAAAGGCTAGGAGAAGGAAAACTCCAAAATCAAACCAAACAAGACCCCAATGGCGGAGCTTCCCAGCGCTGGCGGAAGAGGGCAATGCCTGTCGGGCAGGCAACAAGGCGGGCCTTGACATAACAAGAACCCGGCAGCCCGATGCAACCAACATCGGAGAAGCCGCCTGTCTCATATGTCTTGAGCCGCGGTGAAAATGATGTGGGCCAAGTGTGTGTGCGTGGCCGTTGCAAAGCCACGACCACCCAAAACAATATACCCAGCTACTGGCATTCTGTCGTTTCCTCCACCCTTCTTCATCTCTTTCTCACCATCATCATCATCACCACCAGCAAGTCCTGAGGCGACAGCACCGTGGGTGAAGGGGGCAGGCCTGGATAGCTGGAAGCCCTTAGCCCACGACTGCACTCAGGCGGCGAGTCTAAGATTCAGTCGCTCTCTGGTGACGGTGCCGTGACACCAGAGTTCGGCAGCTGGACCCGTGACTGGGCTGGCCTATTGAGGACACCGCAGCCCACCCCACATGGGGAGGCCCCTAGAAAAGGTGGGGGTAAACATCGGACACGGCAAACCCGTCTGGTCAGCTCACCGCGGCTGGCGGACATCCCACTAATGCGGTCGAAATAACAAGAAAAAAATATTAACCTTAGGTGCGTGGAACATCCGCACCCTCCAAGACGTGACGAACACCAACCGCCCGGAACGACATACAGCCCTCGTCTGCAAGGAGCTAGCCCGCTTCAATGTTGATGTGGCGGCTCTTAGCGAGACCAGACTACCCGAAGAGGGCAACATCAGGGAAGCTGGAACAGGCTACACCATCTTCTGGAAAGGCAAGGCCCTAGAGGAGCCTCGCATCCACGGTGTCGGCTTCGCCATCCGTTCCCAGCTAGTGCAGCAGCACAACCTAGCTCCCAAGGCCATCAGTGAGCGCCTGATGACTGTCCGCATCCCCATCACGCGGGACAGACATCTCACCCTGATCTCTGTCTAGGCCCCGACTATGACCTCAACCGATGATAACAAAGCTGCCTTCTACACCCAGCTCGACCGCACCATCCAGGCAGTGCCCGCCAATGACAAGCTCGTTGTGCTTGGCGACTTTAATGCCCGAGTAGGCAAAGACCATCGCCTGTGGGAGGGAATTATCGGCCGCCATGGCATTGGAAATTGCAACGCCAATGGCCAACTCCTACTGGGTCTGTGTGCAGAACACCAACTTGTGGTAACCAACACCATCTTCCAGTTACCAAAGCGACAAAAGACCACATGGAGACACCCACGGTCTAAACACTGGCACACCCTGGACTATGTCCTGACCAGAGCCAGAGATCGAGGAGACGTCCGCATCACCCGATCCATGCCCGGAGCGGATGACTGCTGGACGGACCACAGACTCCTCATCTCCCGACTCTCCGTGACGACCCTACGACCACCCAGAAGGGCACTTGACAGCGTACCACACCAACGCTTTGATTGTAGTAAGCTCCGCAACCCACAGGTGGCACAGAACTATAAGGAGGCCTGCGAACAATACCTCGCAGACCCTGTGGGTCAGGCCACTGTTGAGCACCACTGGACCACCCTCAGAAACGCCATGGCCCGTGCCGCGGAGGAAACACTAGGCTACACCACCAAGAAACGGCAGGATTGGTTTGATGAGAATGATGCTACCATCTCTCTTCTCATTGAAACCAAACGACAAGCACACCTGACTTTGGAAAACCAACCAACAGCAGCTAACAAATGTGCTCACAAGGTGGCTGAAGCTTGTTGCCAGAGAGGTATCCGTGAAGCCCAGAACATCTGGTGGCAAAGAAAAGCTGCAGAAATACAGAGTTTCGCTGACCAACGTGACCTGCGCAGATTCTATGCAGCAACAAAGGAAATATTCGGTCCCACACGGTCATCAGTGGGCAGCCTGAAGGACGCGGATGGGGCCACGACCATCACCGACAGCGAGGGCATCCTGGCCAGGTGGAGGTCTCACTTTGAGAACCTCCTCAATGACCAAACAGACACCCCAGACGATCTCCTGTGAATGACCCCGCAGCATCCCGTCCGTCACTGGATGGCACTACCACCCTCCATCCATGACTTCAACAAGGCCCTGCAGCGCATGAAGCCCGGCAAAGCCCCAGGGCCAGACAACATCCCGTTGGAGCTCCTCACTCACGGTGGCCCCGGCTTGAGGAACCGTTTGATGCTCCTTATACTGAAAATATGGGAGACCAAGACCCCCCCCCCCCCAGTAACTTCCGCGATGCAAACATCACTACCATCTTCAAGAAGGGAGACAGGGAGAACTGTAACAACTACCGGGGAATATCACTACTAAGTATCGCGAGTAAGATTTTCGCTCGGATTCTCCTTGACCGCCTCCTTATTCTCGCAGAAGACGTCCTGCCAGAGTCCCAGTGCGGCTTTCGACCTTCCCGCGGGACCATAGACATGATCTTCTGTGCGCGACAACTACAAGAGAAGAGCCTCGAACAACAACAGCCCATAATGTTCATCTTCTGGGATTTGAAAAAGGCCTTCGACAAAGTACCTCGACCTGCCATGTGGGCTGTCCTCAAAAGATATGGCTGCCCACCCGATTTTGTCAAGCTGGTGCGTGCCCTCCATGACGGAATGGTTGGGAGAGTCTGCCACCAGAACTCTCTTTCAGACCCATTCCCCATCAACGGCGGCCTGAAGCAGGGCTGTGTTCTGGCCCCGACGTGTTTCTCGCTATACACCGCAGCAATGCTCAACGAGATTCCCCCAGACACACCCTCAGTCGACCTACGTTTCCGCATGGATGGAGGCGCTTTCAACCTCGCTAGACTCCGCGCCAGAACCAAGACCACCTTGTGTGCAGTGCGAGAACTGCAGTATGCTGACGACAATGCCACCCCAGGTCAGACGGCAGAGGACCTGCAGTCGTTAGCTGATGCATACAACTCTGCCTACGAACGTTTTGGGATGCAAGTCAACTCAGACAAAACCAAGACCCTCGTCCAACATCCACCAGGACTGATGCTCCCCAACTTCAATACCACAGTGAATGACCAACCGTTAGAACAGGTGGACCAGTTCTCCTACCTAGGGAGCATCCTAACATCAGCTCCCACAAGCAAAAAGGACGTGGAGAACAGGATCAGGGCAGCCCACTCCGCCTTTGGCCGACTCAACTGCCGCGTATTTAACAACCACGCACTGACAATGACCACCAAAATAATGGTGTTCAGGGCAGTAGTCCTCTCCACGCTCCTGTATGCATGTGAAACATGGACGCTATATAAAAACGATCTTAAAAACCTAGAACGCTTCCAACAAATGAAACTGAGGCAGATCTTGAAAATCCCCTGGGAGAGCCACACCACCAACATTGAAGTCTTAGAACGTGCCTCGCTGACCAGCGTGGAGGCCACCATCATCCACCACCGCCTCCGCTGGATAGGACACGTGCATAGGATGGATCCATCTAGGCTCCCAAAGAAAATATTCTACGGAGAACTGACCCAGGGCACCAGACCACGAGGAGCCCCGAAAATGCGCTATAAAGATCAACTAAAGCGCACCCTGGCTCTAACTGACATCGATCCTTCCTCATGGGAAGAAACAGCCAGGGACAGGAAAACCTGGAGGAGTACAGTACACCATGGCACCGTGGACTTCGAGGAGAGGAGGAGACAAAATGAGGAGGCTAGGAGGAGAAGAAGGAGAGAGCGATTAGAACAGCCCCGCCCACCACCTACCCTCCCTTGTGAACACTGTCCGCGACTCTTCCACCATAGACTAGGACTTAACAGCCACATCAGGCATAAGCACCCACCCCACAGATAGGAGGCTGATGGCTAACGACAGAACCCAATACTCGGACACGAGTGGGCGCCGACGACGACGACTCGACGATGTTTGGGTTCCCCCAGGTCCCTCAGTGTGAGGCACCTAGTATATCCACCAGAGAGTTGCTAATACATCTTCCAGTCTTGGAGAGAGAGAGAGAGAGAGAGAGAGAGAGAGAGAGAGAGAGAGAGAGAGAGAGGGAGAGAGAGAGAGAGAGAGAGAGAGAGAGGGAGAGGGGGGGGGGCTGAATTTCTTCCAATACATATCTCATGATTTAATATATAATTCACTAAACCATGGAAAAATTTTACACCTCAAAAGAGAATTATAAAATAAGTGCAAGAGGCCTAATGCGGATTTGAATGCAGAGTCAATACGGGAATATTTACAAGATAATATTGAGTAAGTGAAAAAGGAATAGTTTTAGGGTTGATAGAAAAAAAGAAGTGGAATCATCGTAAAAGGCTGTAAATTTTAAACCATAGAACATTGAGAATCATATATAAATTTACATTAATATGTAACTCAAATCCATTTCGGCTGAATTTTGGGAATACGAAATCGTTAAGAGTTTTAAACTCAGCAACATATGGAAAGTCACTGAAAGTGAACCTGTTTAGATAACAAAAACTCTAAATAATATGAAATCATCTTGAATGGAAATCTGTCTCGGCCAAATTTATGAAAACACCAAATAATAAAACTTTGCGATTACAGAATTCACGAAGCATCAGCTGCTGGAAGTTTGTGATTACAGAATTTATTAAGCGTCAGGTAATGAAGTTTCCTGATTGCAAAGGTTGTGAAATACCATGGCTTTGGAGACTGCTGAAGTCGAGACCCAGTGCGAATCATTTTCATGGAGCGCCGTTCTCCTACATCCGAAGTTCAGTTTTTAATTCAAGCAAATAAGTTTAAATTACAATGGAATAAGAACAAATCCCGAACTTCAGAGATGCAAAGAGAATAACTAAATAAGAAATCTGTTACATTTCGTCTTATCTCTTATATTCAAAACTCAATTCTATCAAGAAAAATGTAGGAAACAAACTTTACAAAATTAACAAAAACAACAGCATATACTGAACATGGAAAACATGTGGAAAATTAACTTTAAACTCAACTTAACAAAGTTATATTTCGTAATTTTTCCGGATACATAATCTATCGTACAGATTGTCATGTACATGGTTGGTGTACACCTTTTTTTTTTTTCTCAGAAAATATATGTTTTGTCTTTAATTAAAAATCCTGATACATACAAAAGTTTTATAATGAATAAAATCCATTCAAAATGACATTCTAAATAACCTTTTAAACAAAATAGAAAGCAGAGGTTACCGCTACACGGGTTAAGAGAGAGGGCAGGGAGGGTGTCCACGCTAGGGGTAGGGGATGCTAAGGAAAAGAATTTGGGGAGGTGGGATCCTGGTGGGAAGAAAGGAAAGGCGAGTGGACAACTTGTAGTAAACTTTTTAACAAGGTCAACCCGGATCTGACTTTGGTGCTAGACACGAAGCCAATTCAACACCTCCCCTAAACCCAACCCCTGCCCCCTTCTGTTCTTTTCTTTATTCTCTTTCATCTCCTTTCCTCTCCCTTCTCTTTCTTCCTTTTATTCACCTCCATCTATCTTGAAAACCTCACAGCCCCTTCTGCCCATCCATCCTCAAACAATTTATTGACACCACCCTCCTCCAACAATTGGCCTTTCAGATCTCACAAGCCTCACTTGTAGCTCCTGACATACCTCAGTCTCCAATATCTTCCATGACTACCTCTTCCAACACCTTATCATATACCATTCCATAAAAATCTTCTGAACCACCTCTCCCATCCCTTTCCTACTTATTGAAATTTCTTCCTGCTGCTCCTACCTCCTCTTCTTCCTTCAAGCATCCTTCAACACAGCCCTTATACCACCTAACCAGCCTTCTCTTAGAATACCCACCAAAATGCTTTCCGTCTCTCCTCACCCAATATATTATGGAAATAAATATTTCATAAACTAATTCAATGAGAGAGTATATGGAAGAAGAAGGTTATAATACTTGCCTATGCTACTCTCACCCTCTTCCCTTTCCGGAAGTTGGCATTTGCGTCACGTACCTGCAAAAGAAAAGGAAAAATCACTCAACACCTATCCGAAAAAAATTTGTTGGGAGGACTAAATAAAATAGTGCGCTCACCTCTCAGGTGCAACAGAGTAGTAGTCACACACGGAAATGAATGCATGAACAAAAAAAAATCTACAAAAAATAACACGCATACATGTACAGTATATTCTGTATATATATATATATATATATATATATATATATATATATATATATATATATATATATATAGCCTATATGCGGTGCATCCAGAAATACACACATATATAGTACATATATATCTATATATACTGTATGTGTATCTATATTTACACACTTTCATATATATACTGTGTATATATATATATATATATATATATATATATATATATATACATATATATATATATATATATATATATATATATATATATATATATTGTGTAAAATCAGGGAAATCAGTGAAGATCAGAGTATTCGCTCTTTTGCAAATTATTAATTATCATAACGACGTCCAAAAGTTCAAACTCTCCAGCAAGAGTGGTAAATAATCTCTCACGAAATTAAAAAAAGTTAACGTATCTCGAGAATTCATAAAACAAATATGATTTCACTTTATTACGAAATAAGAATATGAATCTAAACAACTTTAGCAGCCTAAACCCGGGCTTTCACTACCTCCCTTCCTCCTATTTATTTCCACCATGACCCCAATCCATTATTACAGCCTATGAAGGATCCCTAGGGCTCCTCATATCCTTGATAATCTGTTGCGACAGGTTTAATTGCACCATTTATCTCCTTCGGTGACATTCAGCCACCTCCGGCTGACCCAGTTCTTGACCTCCTTCCCTTCTCCTTAAAAATAGGAGGCGAGGGACGTCTCAAAAGCCACTTCGATCTACAGTCAAGATTCTCTTCATTTTCTTGAGACACTTTTAAGGGTTCAGATATTGAAAGAAGTATGGAGAGGGAGGTGTGACTGGCACAATGGATAAACACTATAGAGGAGGAAGACAAAGAGAGATGAAATACAAAATTCATATATTCATTACAATCATTAAACCAACATTCTTGAATTGTTTTCTTGTAAATTTCAAATAAACACACACACACACACACACACACATATATATATATATAGATATAGATATATATATATATATATGTATATATATATGTATATATATATACATATATATATACACATATATATAAATACATATATATACACATATATAAACACATATGTATATATACATATATATATGTATATATATATATATATATATATATATATATATATATATATATATATATATATATATATATATATATATATATATATGTGTGTATATATAGATAGATAGATAGATAGATAGATAGATATATATCATACACTTTTCCCATGTGAAGGCAGACCCAACGTGGGAGTGTATTCCTTTAAACACGTGCCCGTACATTATAACCACAGCCACAAACACCCATGAATTTTCCAAAATCTTGTTACAGATTCATCTCACGTAACTGTAAGCATGTTCTCTCTCTCTCTCTCTCTCTCTCTCTCTCTCTCTCTCTCTCTCTCTCTCTCTCTCTCTCTCTCTCTCTCTCTCTCTCTTAATAACCATGGAATTAGCCTAATAGTCTATTAGTATTTATAACTTAATATGCATTACTCATTCCAAGCCTAAGCTGAGGGGTTTAGCCGCAAAATATTACCGGTGGATAATGTGGATGGTCTATTGCTTTGGTATATAAATGGACGCTTAGTTTTAGTCTGGAATTCAATACATTTTATAACATTTTAAAGAGTTATTCGTCATTATTGTTATTATTATTATTATTATTATTATTATTATTATTATTATTATTATCATTATTATTATTATCATTATTATTATTATTATTATTATTATTATTATTATTATTATTATTATTATTATTAACATTACCATCATTGTCATTTTTTAGTTAAATGGCAAGACAAGACGACAAATGAAACTATAACAGAGATTACTCGAGTACCATAAATGGAAGAGATCATAGTGAGCGGTAGATATTGAAAGAGTTGGAAGACCCAGGCCTACAGGGCTGAGGACTATGAAGTGAGAAGTAGGAAATAATGACTGGAGAAGTATTAATTTAAAAGCTCAAGACAGAGACGACTGGCGAAATCTAACCGAGGCCCTTTGCGTCAATAGGTGTAGGAGATGATGATGATGATTATGATGATGTTATGTTGGTCAAAATTATCAAAATCTAAATTATCATACTAAATTATTAGGATAATTATGATAATTATTATGATAATCGTCGAATATGGATTCACATTTACATAGAGAATTTTCTAAGC
>NC_090762.1:63914496-63936996 GCF_036898095.1 Palaemon carinicauda | reverse complement strand
GTACTTATAGAGGGTAATGCTCAGGGGTCAATTAAGGGTAAAAAGATTATCAACAATAAAATGTGATTTTTTTTTTCCTTTTCTTAAACTACTATTCATGTGGGTAAATAGTTGGATAATCTAATGTTGCAGAGATTTGTTAGCATAATAACCACTATTTTGACTTTTCCAATAAGACGGATTCCAATAAATACAGAGTATATATATATATATATATATATGCATGTGTGTGGTTGCGTGTGTGTATGTGTGTTTGTGTATGTATTTGTGTATGCATGTGTTTAAAAATTAAATAATTTTCCTTAACAAGATGAACAGCACGAGTTACTGCCACATTAAAACTTCAACAGTTGAATAATGGATGGACCTGTTTAGGGTAATTTCATCCACATAAGTCGTTTCATTAAACAACACAGATGGCCAACCAGGAAACGTAAAACCCCCTAAACACAGTGCGCCATTCAAACCTATCATGGACGCACTCATCAGTCTCCTGGTAATCAAGGCCATTCTTTTCTATAGATCGTTTGCGTCGTAAAGGCCAGGGTACAACTCTACCCGCACTGGGTATATTTAAGTGAAAAAAAAAAAAAAAGCCAACATAGTTCCAGCCTTCTGGCAATCCGTATTGTTCCTAATAAGGAACTTACATTATGAATTATATACTACCTTTATTTTTGTTGGCACGAGCCTCTAAGTACAATTCATTAAAAAAAAATCTTATAAAACAGAGGACACCAAAAGTCTTGGTCATCAGCTTGAACAAAGATGAAAAAAAAAAAAAAAAAACATTGAAAGGAGCTCAATGTTGCATAGGGTTTTTCTTTCCACGTGGAAAGTGTTGACTCTACGTATTCAATAGGACAAAAAGATTTATTCTGACTTAAAGATGATATGCTTCTGTTTTATATACAATGGATGCTTATCTCTCTCTCTCTCTCTCTCTCTCTCTCTCTCTCTCTCTCTCTCTGTATGAGTAAGTAGTTTTGCTGTGCGTCTGTATCTTAACCTGTGAATTACTCAATTTAAATGTGTTATTGATACATTATTTTCACTTTTATTGGCTGTCGGTACGAGTGCATGTATGTATTACATACTTAAGTTCAAACTATAAGCCAATCTCTCTCTCTCTCTCTCTCTCTCTCTCTCTCTCTCTCGCCAATGAAAGAGAAAATCCCAGAAACTTTCAGCTTATATTATAAAAGCAATTTCTGAATCACTGAAGAATTCCTCTAGAACGCAAAAACAAAAACGCAGACCCCAAGCAGTGGAGTATCTTTGCGAGGCCTTGTGAAATAGCGAGCACATTTTCCCAGAAATGAACTGTACTTCCTACTTCCCCCCCCCCCCTCACCCGACGAACAGTCTTAAAGACAAAGCCAGAAAAAATGAGACGTAATATTCTTTAAAAATAGAAAGAAAATATTCGCGTAACATAAGACACACACACGTGTGTATACATACATACATACATACATATATATATATATATATATATATATATTCAGCAATTATTAGTCCACTGCAGAACAAAGACCTCGGACACGTCCACTAGCGTCTGTTTATGGTGTTTCTGTACCCCTCCACATCCGCAACCTTTCTTAGTTCGTCAATCTATCGTTTTCTCTTCCTTCTCCTGCGTCTTTTACAGTCTCTATAGCCCCATTCTCTTATTCATGATGTCCCTCTAGTGTCTGTCATTCTCATTATATGTCCTGTCCCTGTCTATTTCTTTTTTTTACATGTTAGAATATCCTCTACTTTAGTTAGCTCTCGATTATATTCGTGTATGTGCGAGTTCTGTGTTCAAATGGTTATAAAACTTACAGCTGATAAAATCTTGATAAACATACATACAACTCTCTCTCTCTCTCTCTCTCTCTCTCTCTCTCTCTCTCTATATATATATATATATATACATATATGTGTGTATATATACATATATATACATATATATATATATATATATACACACTATACGTACATACATACATATATATACATATATATAATATATATATATATATATTTATATATATATATATAAATATATATATATATATATATATATATATGAGAAAACCGCCAGATTCATTCCCCCATTATCAACTTCCGACACCTACCCAAGACGACTATGAGCCACGCAAAGCTTGTGTTACGACTGATAACGCAACAAACCATAGAGATATAAGGTTATGTAACAAAATAAGCTCCCGGCGTTACTGAACGTTTTTTTTTTTCTTCTTCTTCTTCTTCTTCTGCTCCCTCTTTGTGTCTTTTATTCTTTAAATATGAGGCCTTTGCACAAAGTAAGCGTGCACATAAGATTGCAAGCAGTGACTATAGTGCAAATACACGCGATGCAAAGATTTACTTTTTTCTCTTCGTATTTTAATTCAATCTTTGCAATTTCTTTACTAATATGTATGTGTGTATAGCGTACTGAACATTACCTGAAGATGGGGTCACGAAAAGTAAGGAGAAAATACGAGACTTTATATTATCATTATGCTGAAATTACTTAAGAAATATGGCCTTTATTTCTTTACAATTTCACGTCATATACCCAAGATAATATATATATATATATATATATACAGTATATATATATATATATATATACAGATATATATATATATATATATATATAGAATAAGTAAAACTAGAATACAGGGTCAAACGTCATGATATGTAAAACACGAGTACCCGTCATTTCACAATCCTGTCATAAACGAAAAAGACAAGAGTAACTATAAACCATAGATAATGAGTCCTCATAACTTGGTTCAAGATCTTCACTGGGCCATGCAATCAGCGGCTATTAAAGCGGATTTCAAATAGGATTTTACCCATCAGAACCGTTCGAGCCTCCATAAATTTTACTGTGAATGGCAAAGTCAAGTGCAAAGTAGCTAGGAGTTATGGTTCTCGAATGTTGAGGTTCACATAAAGGGAAATCTACACTAATTTACTGGCCCAGACATGAAACATTGGTGGACTGCCAGCTTCTTGGACCGCAATGTGGATAGATTCTGAAGGATACAATATTAAGAAATGGATAGGAAAAGAAGGGAATTAGCTCACTCGGAAGAGATGACCTGTGAACCTACGGAAAACAGAAAAGGGTAAGAAATGCGAAATCTTTCCATTAGTTGAAATCATCAGTGAATCCTATGATCCCTCGATTATCTATATGCAGTAAAGAAGGAAAAACGGGTGTGACACAAGGTGAGAGGAAGAGAAGCCTTTCTTTCTATTTCAACGGTACATATTTCAGCTGGAACGCAAGCTACAATCTTCAGCCAAGACTAAACAATCCACCCTTCCGCCAGTTTCCCTTATCAACTTTCGTCTTACTCTCAATTATGACTATTATGACAGTAATTTACATTGATGAAATTTGGACCATATGGCCGGCGCTGGCGACGGAAAGACCAGTAAGAGCCAAGGTACAAAAGGGGTAACCCCGGAAGTTGTACTTTAAAGATAGAATACAAGAGGTTGGACAGCAATAGGGTAAAATAGACGAGGCTTTTGGTACAATTTTCGTAAAAAATCTCAGCTATATGACAAACTGACAAACAAGAGGTAATAATTCATGTAAACTATACTAAATATTTTTTAATGAGGCGGGTTTGAACTGACTCGCATTGGTGCCCTTTTAGCTCGGAAAAGTTTCCTAATAGCTGATTGTTTAGAATGATCGTGTCCAACCAATCAGCTAGTAGGAAACTTTTTCCGAGCTAATAGGGCACACCTGCGAGTCATTGCAAATGCGCCTCATTGAAAAAAAACAATTGAGTATAGACATGTGAGGATTCTTCATGAAATATTCATTAAACAAAGTCAGCCCCTCGCTACTTTTCACATTAATAATTATCATCATGGACTTCTCTAACTCAATTATCTTTTTATGCACTATTATAAATCATTACAATTCTCGTCCGACACTTGAAATAAATCATAAATCTATGACGCACTAAATTCCGGGACGAACAATACGGACGATCTATAGCTGAAAATGTAGTGTTTACTTAGCTACAGAAGATATAAGAAAAACATGACGTTGATCAAATATTGCCTTACTTCTTAAGGGTCACTTGACCATGGTGACCTAGTGTTTTGGTATTGTATGACCCTGGTGAAGTGTGAATACACAAAAACGTGTGGTCAATGTTTGGTTTGCCTGTCCGTTCCTCCACCGCAAACAGTACTTTATATATAATGTATATATATATAATATATATATATATATATAATATATATATATACATACACACACACACACATATATATATATATATATATACATACACATATATATTTATGTAAAATCATTTAGTGTATATATACTCTGTATATATATGTGTATATATATATATATATATATACTGTATATATATACTGTATATATATATATATATATATGTAAAATCATATAGTGTATATATATACATATACATATATACATATATATATATGTATATATACTGTATATATATATATATATATATGTATATATACTGTATATATATATATATATACAGTATATATATATATATATATACTGTATATATATATATATATATATCTATATATACAGTATATATATATATATATATATATATATATATATATATATATATACATACACTTCCATAATATCTCCAACGACTCTATCATATACCGCGACCAAGAAAAAATGAGGTTTAGTTCAAAACCTCGCCCCTTAATACTTAGAAAGCAGATTGAAATCTTCTGGCACCAACTCCTACAAAGGTCAATATATATATATATATATATATATATAAATATATATATATATATATATATATATACAGTATATATATGATAAATTTTGCACATTTAGACGTTTTTCATATTCAAATAAGCCATTTATATTTTTGATACATTAATGTATAAAAAATATAAATGGCTTATTTTATATATATATATATATATATATATATATTTATACATATATATATATATATATGAATATAAATATATATACATATATATATATATATATTATATATATATACACACATTGTATATATATATATATATATATATATGTATATATATATAGACATTGTGTAATGAACAAACAAATGCATACACCGTTCTGTTAGTAAAGGTGCTTGCTCAACCTCAGTTTAATGTGGAATTCCCCTTTAAAAAATATTTCATAAGTACCGAGAAAATTACAAGGATGCGAAGTAAAAAAAAAAAAAAAAATTCCTTTTTTTTTAGATTAAGCGAACAGAAACCAGATCCTCCCATCAATAGATTTTCCTCACTGAATACCAGGTGGTGATGAGGCCGACAAAAAGCAACGTGGCAACGCTGTCTAACTCGCAGCTGTGAAAATATTGTGGCAACACTGTCTAACTCGCAGCTGTGGAAAGTTCAAACTATCATCGTGTGATAGCGGACAGCGTGGAAAGATCCACGACTTGGTACAAACAAATAAATTATGTGAGGGGGAGGAAGGATGCAGGAGGAAGACACTGAAGCCTCTCTCTACTAAGATCCTAATAAGCAGTAGCTCTTGATAATACGTCTACGGTTGGAAGGCACCTTTAAACCCCTCTTAGAGCGACCAAGAGCAAGGAATCTGCTGGACTGCTCTCAACGCATAGTGGATAATAAACGACGATCTAGTCCTGCATTGAATGAAAGGGACCAGGAAAACGATTTTCCTATTTTGTTTCCCAAGGCATTGAGGGTAAAGATTTTCCTTTCCTTGTTTCGGTTTCATTAATGGACGAGGATCTTTTTGACTTCCTGGGTCACGATGGACAATTATTTTATCATATTCTCTTCCCGTATAAAATGCAAGGGCAGAGTCAACGTCGCTTCTTCGTATAAAACGAAGGCCAGTCTTGAGCAAGTGGCAATCGGTCACAAGAAGGCCGAAAAAAGTAAATTTGCTATATTACTGATCTTCCAAATGTGAATATTACCGAAGTTGCAAGCTTGGCAGCCCCTAACAGGATATTATCTTTTTATGTTATTAGCACTAGCCAAGCTACAACCCTAGTTGGGAAGGCCAGCTAGTATAAGCCCAAGGGCTCCAACAGGGAAAATAGCCCAGTGAATAAAGGAAACAGGTAAGGACAGGGTGCCTGAGTGTACCCTCTAGAAAGAAAACTCTATCCAGACATTGGAATACCGTGGTACAAGGCTATGGCACTACCCAAGACTAGAGAACAATAGTTTGATATTAGTGTCCTTCTAGAAGAGCTGCAGTACTCATTACTGAAACTTACAAGAAACTTCGTGTCAGGTGGTAGAAGCAATGGGTCACAATGAGGTGCGGAAAGCCAACAAGGTGCTTAATAGCACCCAGAAAACTTGCAACGAAGGAGCATTGATCGACAAGAAGTGACAAGGTGCAAACGCGAAAGGAATATAAATATATCCTCCAACGTTAACTCGATCTGGAGGTTTCAAGTCAATTTATCTCTGTACTCTCTTTCACATTCTGGACGCAAGTGACGATCCAGGAAAAAAGATGAAAGGAAAAGTTGTGAAAGATGTAAAAAAAAGGGAAAAAAAAGGAGGGTTTTTTTTTTTTTTTTTTTACATATTTCTATCTTTTAGAAATTATAATGTTTTGTCAATGTTATAAATGGAAATGGAAGAATAAAAAAAAAATCTCCAAGTTGGTTTTCCATCAGATTTTTTACTTCTTTAAAGAAATTGTTAACTATAGAACATTGACTCTAATACAAAAGTAAAGAATAGGAAAGATGCAAGTTTTCGAAACTTTAACTTTTTGAAAACAATATCTCGGCGATAAATGATAAAAAGGAATAAGTAAAAAAAAAATCTAAAGATATATTTTCCATTCAGATTTTTCCCTTTTTAAAAAAATCAACATTTTCCGTTTATGTTATTTTTTAAAAGATTCATCTATCCAGGAAAATTTTTTGAAACAATAAATAAAAAAATGGGAAACAGAACCAAAATAAATTCGGAATTTATACTTTTCAGATTACTATTATCTATTGCAAAAACCAATAGGGGAGAGATACCAATTTTCAATTTACGTGTTTGCATTTTTCAAAATGATGTTTAAACGTTGCAGTATATTTCAAACTACAGTATAATGAGTCAATATGCAAAAGTTTTCGTTCCAACAAGAAGAGAGAGAGAGAGAGAGAGAGAGAGAGAGAGAGAGAGAGAGAGAAGGTGTATTATTCCGTGTTTCTATACTGAATATTTTTTGTAATTCACTGTATGCATACATACGCTCGCATATATACAATATACAGTCATCAGTTCTAATCCTGCCCAAGGTAGACATTTATGCAATTCCATTTGGGTGTAAGTTATTCTCACGATAAAGGGAATTTGGTATTAAATAGTGATTGCTGCTTTATATATCTATCCTTCAGTCCGTCTGTTAGTCTACATCTACACACATTCATATATATTGTGAGTGTGTGTGTACAGTGTATATATATATATATATATATATACTATGTGTGTGAGAGAAAGGAAAAAAGTAAAATATAACACTTACACTCGTAAATGTATGATACATAATCAAAAAAATATTAAAAATCAAAACATAGCCTTACAAAAACAGCGGAAGAATCCAAACCTTCAGAAAACAGATTAAGCCGTTTGGTATGGATCGAAAAGGATGAAGTTCTTCGATTCAAATGAGGCGAAATTAGGTTGCCTAATGAGGAGGGCGGCCTTTGACTCCATCCACTAAATCGAAGGAAGTTGAAAGAGAAGAAAGTCTCAACGAACTGACAAAAACGATTATACAGAGAGGCAGATGTTTCAGTCCCATCTGTCTACACAAAGTTAGTTATGACAGGGATGATTAGGAATGATAAAAATACTATTTTTTTTTCTGTTTCTTCCTCGTTTGAAGAAATTTATGGCAAGTGGTTGGCGATTATACAAGACAGATTCTTCAATAGTAAGTATTCTCCAAGTTCTTTATCTTGCCTATGAAGATCTCACAGTGCGAATTTCTAATCCATATTAATTCAATATGTGTGAAAATATGATACACAGTCCTCACTTATCACGAAGTTTGATAACTTAATAATGAAGGCAATGAAGCACCGTACGAAAGATGAAAATAAATTACCACTAAAGTAAGAAACAACATGAAAAGACGAACAAGAAAGTTTATATTTGAAGAATTTCAGCGATAAGAAAACACCCAGAAGTTGTGCCATCAACTGGTTCTGATATGGAAGTTTCTGACAGGAATTGTAAAGTTCTTTATTTTTCTTAAACTGAACTACAGATTTCATGGTGACAGGAATGGGAACTGGCCTAAAATAGCACACACACAGAAAAAAACAGTACATACCCATACGAGCTTGCCATTAATATATTTTTAATTAAAAAAAATTTCATTATAATTTTATTAAATTTCATTATAAAAAAAAAAAACGTCTAGAAATAATGTGTTAAAAGTCACTGCTACAGACTAAATCCTAGCACCCATACAAATTTTCATTCAAATCATTATAAAAAATATCACACACCGACGGTTATATATAACATATTTGTTCACACAACATACATTTTATATATATATATATATATATGTATATATATATATATATATATGTGTATATATATGTATATATATACATATCTATATATATCTATATAAATACATATATATATATATATATACACACACACACACACATATATATATATATATATATATATACTTATATATAGATATCTCTCTCGATAGCAGGTACTAGTCTACTGAAAAACAAATCTCTCAGGCATTGTTCTTCCACTCGCATTTGTTTATGGTTTTTCTATGCCCGTTTAGATCGTCAATCCATCGTCTTCTCTTCCGTCCCCTGCTTCTTTTACTATCTCTAGGGATCAATTCTGTTATTCCTAAAGTCCATCTATTGTCTGTCATTATCATTATAGGTCCTGCCGATGTCCATTTATTTTTCTTACATGTTGTTAGGATATCCTCTACTTTAGTTTGCTCTCGTATCCACGTTGCGCTTTTTCTGTCTCCTAGTGTTAATTCCATCATTGTTCTTTACATAGCTCTTTGAGTTATAACTAGCTTATGTTGTAAGACTTTAAAGGTTCCAGGTTTCTGATGGATATGTTAATACCGGTAGTACCATCTGATTAAATACTTTTCTTTTTAGAGAAAGTGGCATATCAATTTTCCTATGTTTATTTTGTTTACTAAAAGCTCTCAATCCCTTCCTTACCCTTCTTTCAATTTCGGCCTCTTGGCCTGGGGAAACACTATATGTATGTATATGTGTATATATATATATATATATATATATATGTATATATATATATATATATATATATATTTAGAACCTACCAAGCCACAACAAAATAAACATCGCTACTATATAAGGTGGCGAGCAGAACATTAATAAGAAGTATCGACTGCAATCGTCAAACGATAACGGACAGAGTGAGAGTTCTTAGGGGCGTTCTTCTTCAAACTTCAAAGACCAAGGTTTCAGTTTAACCTCTCTCTCTCTCTCTCTCTCTCTCTCTCTCTCTCTCTCTCTCTCCTTTTCAGAGCGATTGACCAAACTTCGTAGAAAGATTATTATAATCATATGACCAAGGCTAAGCTTGTATTTTCTCCTCGTTCCGAGAACCGATCATCGGCAAACGGAACGTTTGAAGAGGATGGACCGATGAGAACGGCTCCTGCAAACAAAAAATACATCCAATCATGACGATTCTCCCTATCCCCCCACCCAAAAAAAAAGAATCAAATGCTTTTCTTTTCCATAAAAGGGAAGGCAAGGTGAGAAATCAGATGGCATAGCTGTCCTATCCTCTCCCCTATGCACTATCCTCAATCCACTGCCTGACCCTCCCCACCCACCGTCTCTACCTTCCCCCTTAACCTGTTGATGTGGACCACACTACCTGCGTTATTGATCTCTAGTCCTTCCAGGTGGGTTCCCTCAGCTCTCTACTCTCCCTCATGCCATTCTCCCTTCCCCTACCCTCTCTCTTCTCCCGCTAGCCCCTTCCTCTATCCACCCATCCCCCTCCCCACCTTTCCTTCTCTTTCCCTTCTTTTAACCCTCTTCTTCTCCATCCCTCTATCCGTCAAGAAATCTTCTACCTCTATAAACTCTTATTCCTCAACTTTCCCTCCCTATCTCACTCCTAACCCTACTTCTCATTCCTCCCTTTAGTCATCAGCTAAAATATCTTTCCTTAATCCCCTTTCCTGTTTCCTATTTTCCTTCTTCGCCATAATCCTCGGCCCTTCCTTTTTTACTTAACCTTTTTTCTTAAGATTCTCCTTTGATATCCATAATTTTTTTCGGCTGAAAGTTCCGTAATAAACAAAGTTCGTCTTTACCTCATCTTTGATAAGTCCTTCACACTAAAGTATCAGCTTAATAATAATAATATTAAAAATAATAATAATAATAATAATAATAATAATAATAATAATAATAATAATAATCATAATAATAATAATAATAATAATAATAATAAATAAACTATGTAATAAGGTGAATGTGTATGACTGTTACTAATGTTCATATATGCCATAAAAACAGAACGTTTAAAAAATTGCGATTTAAGAAAATGTTGTTAGCAACTACATTCATATTTCACTACACTTCAAACTCCTTTTTTTTTAAACAATTTTAGTTCGTTATCATAAAGGGTAATTATAGTGTAAACCAACTTCCTGAACTATTTAAACATATCTGAACATTGATTACACTTGAATTAATATCAATAAAAGACATTTCCTAAGATAATAAATGTCTGAAAACTTTACTTCAACCACAATAATATTAATAATATTAATAGTAATAAAATAATATTGAAGATATTATCCTAATTCTTTTTGGCAAGAATAAACATATAAACACTAAACTATAAATAATAATAAAAACCAAAAGAAAAACAATAATGATAATCACAATGATAATAAAAATATTAATCGATTTATGTCAATGTCCTAATCCTCTTGAATGCTTACGAATGTTTGGACATTTGGAGAAAATAGCAATAATTAATATAAAATACTGTATCGAAATTAGAAGCTTCATTTTGCCAATATCTAACCAATAATAATAATAATAATAATAATAATAATAATAATAATAATAATAATAATAATAATAATAATAATAATGCTTTAGCCCAGCAATTTAGACAGATCAGGTGGGCAACACTAAAAAACGAACCGGGTCCGAGTGAAAGGTCCAGTCAGAATTCGAACCTCGCTTCGGACTAAATTATTTCGTCTTCGGGGCCAAATAATTGGTTCGAGTCACGCTCTGTATCATTAACAATGTCTTAATCATATAAATTTTCTACTTCCCGTGTACGTGTTAGAGAGAGAGAGAGAGAGAGAGAGAGAGAGAGAGAGAGAGAGAGAGATTGGTTGGTGATAATTCCTGTTCACGAATAGCAACTATTCCAGTGAACCGGTGGTCAAACGAAATTCATTGACAAAATAGAGAATAAAATATCAGGGGCACGATGGTAATTATGAGTGATAGGTGCAGAGTGCGCCCTCTCTCTCTCTCTCACTCTCTCTCTCTCTCTCTCTCTCTCTCTCATAAAACAGTAACAGTTAAATATTAATTTCTCTCACATTTTTACCTCTAAAATGAATTTTGCAACGTCCTTCGTAAAAAAACCCGATTACCAACCTCTTTCATCTTCACGTCATTACCTGGACTAGCTATCAATTACTTCCCTTCCGGCGGATGTAGTATTTAACTCCTTGTTAGTTCTTTTTGTTAAATATCCCCTTTCACTTACGTCTGCCATTATCAGCTACTTGCCAAACGCTCCCATACGGATCCAGTAATTCCTTGGCTTCCTTGTTTCAGTTTCCTTTTAATGCTTCTATTCCCATACTTTAGGATTCTACATACTCGTACTCATTTATAACAACCATCTTCAGCGAATTCAAGATTTTTAAGATTAACTCGCTACTTGGAGCAATATTCTAATGGCACGAGAGAAATATAAGCTTATACAAGGCCTATATGGTGTATGTGCATCTAAGAAATGAGAATTTTACTGCCGATCTTTTAACATATCTGCGATGCAACCGAGCCTATCTAATATTCAAAGGGTAAATTTGCATCATCATTTGCATGATTTCGACCAAATCGTCTTGTATCGTCGTAAGAAACTTCACACGCTGCAACCACCTTTTGATAAACACCGCAACAGCAACCTATAACGAAACCTTTCCAAGCTTACTAAAGCAACAACGCAATTGTAGCAACCCCAGCTGAAATCTCACCAAATCACCTGTTGACTGACATCAACCCCTATTATATACTGCCGAAAACTCCTTAGAAAATACGTTTGCAACTCGTGCCTCGCGCTAACAACATCCAGGAAGCAACTTTTTCCGTCAACATAATTTTTCGGATCACTTGTTAGTATTGAAATTGGATTTAAATTAGACATTCCCTTAAGCTTTAAGTATTATGACACCAGTTGATAGGACTGAGTCAATCCGTGAAAAATACTCTTGGGCATATTTAAGGAGATAGAGCATAAATATGTTTATATAACGTGAAAGACAATGTGACAGAATTGCAGGTAAGTTTATACAGCTAAGACTAGATGAATACAAGAAATGAAAATTGGAAAGAAAGTGGGGTGGGTTAATAAATCTGGGGAAACGGAATGAGTATGATTATTCCAAAGGGTGGAAGAAGAGAAAAAGCATGTCTACTTGGTCTACATGTATTAATTTACCGTAACACTCAACCCCTCCCCTCTCCACCACCTTCCAAGAGGGATAAGGTTGTAAGGAAGTTGCCTTAAGATTTCTTTCAGCATTGTTCAAATTGATAAACTTCGCTTCTTATATCATACCCAGGTAAAGATTATTTCCTTAATATATTTCTAATAATAATAAGCTCCCATGAATTTCGATATCAGAAAGAAAAATTTATATACACATTTTCAACTTGATAGATAATTATTCTTACAACGTTATCACAATTATAATGAGAGCTATCATCGCAATCATTCCTACCCTCATTACCAAAATCATTATCAATTCCTGGGTAGCATTACAGACTTAATAACACATATATCATTATAATTTCCTGGGCACCATAACAGACCAAATAACACATAAATCATCATCAATACCTGGGCACCATACCAGACTTAATAACACAGCAATCATCATCAATTCCTGGGCACCATAACAAACTTAATAACAAACAAATCATCATCAATTCCTGGGCACCATAACAAACTTAATAACACACAAATCATCATCAATTCCTAGTAACCATAACAGACTTAATAACACACAAATCATCATCAATTCCTAGTAACCATAACAGACTTAATAACACACAAATCATCCTCCATTCCTGGGCACCATAACAGACTTAATAACACACAATTCATCATCAATTCCTGAGCACCATAACATATTTAATAACCCATTTCGAGTACAATCTCTCATCCTACTACTTCTTCCCTGAAGGAACCGATTTCATTCGCCTTTTTCATTAAAACCTGCAAAAAAAAGAAAAAAAAAAAAAAAAAAAACTTTTTTCGATACCTGCCTATAAAAGTACTCATTTTTTTTTTTTTTTTTTTTTTCAAAGGTCGTCCCCTCAATATAAGCTACACCTTCAACGCCAACCCTCCGAAATGTTGTTCTTCCACCTTATCGGTGTAGTTTGGACATAATAACAATAATAATAATAATAATAATAATAATAATAATAATAATAATAATAATAATAATAAAAGTAATTATTCCTTCTGGGAACTTGCAAATACCGCGCTTCAAAGAATTAAGCCAAAATTTCCCCCCCCCCTCTCTCTCTCTCTCTCTCTCCTCTCTCTCTCTCTCTCTAACAATGATAACTCTCCCAAACAATGATAACTAACTAGTCCTGTTTATAAAGCTTCATATGCAATGGAGTTAAAGGTTAGGATGATTCTAGCAATAGACATGGCTTTAAACTCTAAACATATTGTTACATAATTATTTTGTGAAATATTTGAAATATATTTTAAGATATTACGGTATTTAATAGAAATATTTTCGTAGATTTCCTCTAATTGAACCTATTACTTAGGCTGCTTATAGTTTTAACCAACTCGATCGATATTGATACATTTTTAATAACAGGAATCAGACTCAATTAAAAAATAATTTGAACCTAATTATCAGATTTTTACAAGGATTTTGCTATCAATAATTTCTTATGAATCATACAATCCTAATCAATCTTTCTATAATATTATAAAATCAATTAATCAAAAAACAAAAATATTCTTTATTCGATCATTCAATCCTAGATATTCATCCTCGATATTTTCAAACGCGAAGAAACCACCCAAAATCTTTTAAAACAATTAATCGATAAACAAAAAATTTTATGAATTTCAACCATCTTTTTTTTTCTATCTCACTCTCCCCAAAGAATGAACCTTTCAAAGCCCAGAGTCAATCAATCGCAACCAGCTTTTTGTTGATCTTTCTAAGCTCAATCGAGATTCCAGCTCGAAATGCACGAGTAACAGGGACCCTCTGTTTCGGTCTATCTCGTTCAATTTCCCTCCCCTCTCTCTCTTTTCTCCAACAGCCCCCTCCGCCTCTCTCTCTCTCTCTCTCTCTCTCCTCTCTCTCTCTCGTTCCCTCCTCGCCACCCGAGGTCTCTCTCTCTCTTCCCCTCTCTCCTCTGTGTAAATCCTTCTCTTCCACCTTTTATTCTTATCAGCACACACCTGTTGCTGCCAATAAACTTTATGCACACATATCTTGCAGCTGCAACTCTCATCTCGCTCGCCCTCTCTTCCTCTCTCTCTCTCTATCTTCCTGAAGATAACCAGCGATATCAATAATCTCTCTCTCTCTCTCCTCTCTCTCTCTCTCTCTCTCTCTCCTCTCTCCTCTATAGCATTGATGCAAATGCTTCAAAATTAATCATAAATTTCATAATACTTAGAATCTTATATATTACCTAAAGTTAAAAAACATATAATCAAACATTAATTTTGATAATTTCAAAGTTTGTGAACATTAAAAGCATGTCTAAATTACTAATAGCTACATTAAAAATTAAATTAAAAAAAATAACTTATCACGACATCAAAAAATGTGAATGAATAAAAAACTTAGACCATAACAAATTTAGATTATTGAAGAATCTACATAAAAAAAATCTAGAATAAAAAACAAAAAAACGAAAAATCATTTTAGGCCAAAGATCGGCTGCAAAAGCAAGTCGCAAAATCATAAATAAGAAGAAATGCCACAAAAATGTGAGTGAAATATGAAAATAATAAACAAACACTTTAGAAAAAAAAATCACACAATAATGGAGTCTACAAAAATTGTTTTGTAAAGAATGAATAAGTGAATGGTAGTTGGGCGACATTAAGCGCCAAAAATTACAGGCCGAAGGAGGCTTCCGACTGGGCAACAGGTTGGCAATTATTGGAAACGGGCAATGGGCGAGAGAATGAACTTCAATTGGAGGAAAGAAAATGGTCAGAAAACATACAGCCACAGGGAATGACACCTTCAGAGAGAGAGAGAGAGAGAGAGAGAGAGAGAGAGAGGAATTCTTACAGAGACCTTTTCTTTGTTTAGGGTTACAAATATTAGAAGCAGATTGACATTTGGTGACGTAACTATGAGAGAGAGAGAGAGAGAGAGAGAGAGAGAGAGAGAAACGTAATCCATTGGGAACGTTTATACATCGGTAAAAAAGCTACTTATTTGGAAAGAAAAGAGAGAGAATGACAATCTATTACAAGGTTGCCATTATATATTAGTGGCTACTGAAATGAGAGAGAGAGAGAGAGGAGAGAGAGAGAGAGAGAGAGGCTAAAGCCATTTGTAATCATACACCAACCGATACGTATTAGAGAATGCTAAATAGATAGATAGACAACATGTCAGATGACGAGAAAGGCAACTGAACCAGCCAAAGTCCAACAGTAATATAAGAAGGCCACACAGCCGATAACGATTTTCCTGTACCTCAGTCGGGCAGAACCATCGCGTCAAGAGAAATATCTACTTTAAAACCAAACGAAATCACACACACTATAGTTCTCAAGCAAAGGTGCACGCTATCATGCCAAACCCAAAAGTTCTCTTATATGGGCAACAGAGGTCTAAATTTTATTTCTCTTAATAACAGAAAGTTTTGCACGGACGTGGCAATAATATCTTGTTATTCGTTAAATACCATGGCAACTATTTTATGATAGAGCAAGCAGGACAGTCATGGCTACCTTACCCAAATAATCTTGGTTACTACAAAAAAAAGAAAAAAAAACACACACAACACCACTTAGAGTCCGTGTTCATATATCAAGATCCTCTTTTTTATGATTTATTCTACAGCAAAAATCTTTAATCATAATTATAGTATTTTCATAGTATGGAGAGACAAACTTGGCTACCATAATCATATATTTATGATCACTTTTAACGTTTTTTTTAGCTAAGTGTATTAAAATAGATCTTGTTCTGTTGTCTGTTTTTTTATTTATTTAACAATATAATCTATCTTGATTTGTTTAATCATCTTTATTTCTGTATTATACTTTTTTCATTGCCTTTCTTTTCAACACTGGGTTGTAGTACTGGGGGCCTGAGTGTGTTGCTTTTCCAATTAGGCTATCAGATAGGCTTATAATAATAATGATAATAATAATAATAATGATAATAATAATAATAATAATAATAATAATAATAATAATAATAATAATAATAATAATAGTCACATTTAACAAACTTGTTATTAATGAAATGAGATAAAAACAAAATTAAGACAGACATGTATATATATATATATGTGTGTGTATGTATGTATGTATATATATATATATATATACATACATATATATACATATATGTATACACACACACATATATATATATATATACTGTGTGTGTATATATATATATATATACACATATATATAAGCCTATATATATATTTATATATGTATGTATATATATACACACGATATATATATAAATATAAATATATATATATATATATATATATTAATCAAGATTCTGATATTGGTAAAATAAACTTATCAATGACCTCGCTTGTATCCTTATAGTGGAATTCTAACCTTGATCTTTCCGACGAAAAACATTTAAAATCTAAAATGTATCAAAGATGGGGGTAGCAACCTTATCCGTAAACAAACAAACTAGTAAGAACCGGATCCATCGATTTGGAAGGAATAAGGCTAATGGGTAAATAAATACATACATATACATATCAAAATAGATACATCTCTATCTATCTTTATATATATATATATATATATATATATATATATTATATAAATATATAAAGTAAATATATGTATATATATTTATACATATATATATACATACATATATATATATATCATATAAATATATATATACACACACACATATATATATATATAATACTATCTCCAATATATTTAGTAGATTTGAGAACAAAGCCCTCAGAAGGATATTGGGAGGACAGGATTAGAAATGAAACTATAAGAGAGATACGTCGAGTACCATATGTGGATGAGATCATGTTGAGGGGTAGATGGGAGATGGTTTGGGGCATGCTCTTCGGACTCCCCAAGAACGATTAGTTCATCAAACGTTCAGCTGGCATCCACAAGGCACTATATATATATATATATATATATATATATTACATACAATCCTGGGTTCTTTTAGGAGTTATACTCTAATTAAAGAGCGAAAGTTTTGTTCCATCATAAGAACACACACATACATATACAGTACATACAGTGTATATATATATATGTGTGTGTGTGTCTGTGTGTGTCTGTATTAAGCAAATGACTGTTATTTATTATTGACCATCATCTCTACTTCAGCCCTACAATCAGGCTAAATATCATTGTTAGAAATGGAGGATATCGAAAAAAAAAAAAAATAGAAAATAGAATGGCAATTGAACATAGATTGTGAATACAATTTCTCTGCAATTGTATTTCCATCGAAAACTGTTAGGTTCTAACTGTAAGAATTAATTGACAATAAAAGGCATGACATTCGCTTGCACGCCATTCCAAAACATGTCAATATTCCCCTTTCGTGACAAGGGAAGAATACGAAGGAAGATAAAAAGGGACATTAAGACTTCCGAAGAAATTGAAGAAAAAGTAATAAAAGAAGAATACTTTGGGCAATACAAATGACGTTAAAAAAGGTACAAGTAATTTCTGAACAATTTCAGGAGAATAAAAAAAAATAATCCTTAACATCATTTCTATCTATGAACAAAAGAGATATTAAAACAATTTTTAAATCAAAGTAATTTCAGTAATAACTCTATGCAGGGAAAATTAATTATATTTTGGTGAAAAAGTCCCGTTTACCTTTTATACAAATGCCGGATAATCAAGGAAGGGTTGACGTCTATCCATTTATTGTAAAGCACCAATCGTATATATGCAATCTGGCGTCATAGTAACCATGGTGTTGCAAAGCATTGGCAATCCTGACTTCCCTTCTTTTTACTTTTTATCAAGCATGACCACTAAAGAGAATCTCAAATTACAAATAGAACAATGAGAATTCTAAAGAAATTCAAGGAAAGCAGGAAAAAAATACGTAATAATATCTCGCCAGGAATAAATTTACAATGGCAAACGAGGGGAATAACACTTTGGCGGGCGGACCTAAGGGCCCAAACAGCTTTGTCCTGTGTGCTTTGACTCTCCAAGCACGTCGGCTTCGCTTCGATAACAGGGCTTCATCGGAAACACTCGGCTGCAAAACAATTCCTTCACAGCTGAAGTCAGCGAGAACTTGAAAGGTCTCTCATATCCCATTGATAAAAAGAGCAGATTTACCTTTGTTTTAAACGTTCGAATTGTTAGTAATTATTCATTTTTATTGTTATGTAGTGCCTATGTTATCCAGTAATATGACGTGAGTTTTAAGGTCGTAACCTTGCCAATGTCATAAATTAGGAATGTACCTTTTAAAGTCACCTAACTTTGATCATGTCATGAAATAATGTCACGTGACTATGTGGTAATTATCAAGCAACGTACATATCAAAATAAAAGTGATGATAGAAGTGACCTTATTCCCGTGTAGAACTTTTGAGCAAGATATCTTAAGCAGCTAAACATAACATTTTTTTTTTAAGTAACTTTGATGTTATTAAGTTACGAGACGTAACTTTGCGATTATCAGAAAATAACCAAACGTCTTCGTATGAGTGCTTTGGCGAATTGAAAACTTATATATCACTTTCAGTGAATAGCTAAGTATACTCAACTTGAAAATTCTTCAATCCACTATCAGCAAATGGAATGGATTCCATTTTCTTCGGATTTTAATGGACACTGTTCATAAGTAAAAAAACATAAGATTCAACCAGTTTCACTGAGGATTCTCTAAATTCTGTATTTCTTGAAGCCTTTGTGGTCTTGAATCATTGCGGAAATGAATAACCGGGGTATGCTATATTAACAAATAAACCAGATTTGATCCCATTGAAATTGGTAATAGTATAGGTTTAGATCCCTATCACCAAAGTATTAACATTATCTATACCATGTTGTACTACGCATGAAAAGTGGAATAATTTTCTAAGGAAACCAAATAAATCATAGTCTGGTGAGAGAGAGAGAGAGAGAGAGAGAGAGAGAGAGAACCTACCTCTGCATTACTTAATGGTAAAAGGAAAAATGAATTCATTCACTTAGCGCAAAGAAGTAAATGGTCAGAGAGAGAGAGAGAGAGAGAGAGAGAGAGAGAGAGAATATATATAACCTACTATGCATTGCTTCATGATAAAAGGAAAAGTGAATTCATTCACTTGGCGCAAAGAAGTAAATGGCCAGAGAGAGAGAGAGAGAGAGAGAGAGAGAGAGAGAGAGAGAGAAATATCCTACTTTGCATTCCTTTGCACCAAGATGCAAATTCAATTCCTTGACTAAGTGCTTGCGTATCAGCATTTCTTTGGCGTCACCTCTCCTAATTCTCCGAGGAGTGTCTGCCCTATTTCAGGGATAATAGCATAGAAATTACTGCCAAGTGAATAGTTTTATCTCTCTTATTGGCAATCACGTAACATCCGCCAGCTTTTATAGTCTGTTATATGTTTTGTGCAATTAAAATTACCCTTAAATTGCGCTTGGCTAATTTGATCTTAATAGTTAAATGTTAGTTACTATTATTATCATTATTATTATTATTTTTTCTTTTTTTAATCATCGTTCAAAGAACCATTCAATCAGGGAAATCCTGAATTGATTTATAAAATTAGTCCCATAGAAATCACCTTTTGAGTCAGTAACCATGTGCAACTTGGGCAAAATCCCAAAGTTTCTTTATGAAGTAAAAGTTGAGGTTTGGAAAGGAAGATTAAAGAAAGGAAGTGTGAACGGCGTAGAAGATTGAAATTTAATGTAGATGGAGGCCAAAAGGACACAGCAAAGACGTTGCAACGCTTCAATGCAATAAATTGTAGAGGAAAAAAGTAATATCATCATTATAGTAGATAAAGATAACCAAACCACATCCCTCCCATGGGGCTGACAAAAATTTGTTATGCAATGTGTATCAAAGTGGATCGCGATAAAGATAAAGAAGTTGGATAGCCAAGTGACAGAAACCAAAGAAAACAGAGGCGAATAAAAGGCAGAAAGCAATCCGGCTACAAAGAGCTGTGCTAGATGGTTATTAGGTGCTAACAGGGGAGGCGAGGTGAATACAAGTAAAGTTTATTCAACAGATAACGAGCTTGTATACAAGCAGTTGAGAGCAAGATTGTCACAAAATTTCAAATGAACCAAAAACATGGGATGACGAGCTTAAACAGGTTGTTCTGTTTCCAGTGTGGGAGAGAGTGTGAGATAGAAAAAAAAAAAGGCAATAGCATTACATTACATAAGCGTGAATGAAACAAGTGCGGTACAGAGCATATAGTGCTACCCATAAAGAGGCGGCAGATGAAATAAGCAGGCGAATCTACCTTGCCATACATCTACCATACTTAATTTTCCTTCATCATTCTATCATCAAAATCATCAACCAAAGGGCTGCTCAATGTAACGTTCGGAGCACAGGATCACCAGAGAATGCGGTTATCCCGATAATACCGAGAATGAGTATTAGCACCAGCAATAGCAAAATCTCCGCAGTCTGTGTGTGTGTGTGTGTGTGTTTGTGTGCGTCTCCGTAGCTACTTTCCTAAGTGAGTTTGTTACAATTTCTGTATGTGTGTTCCATCCTGGACGAGATGCAGAGCGACGCGTGTGAAATGAAAGCAGCTACGCATTCCACTCTTTTCCTTCTGCTCACCTCCGTCTCAGTGACCCTTTTCATCACGGCATGTGTCCTTTTAAATGGATTCATATCCGCCCTGACACAAGGAGAAATTACACTCGCTTCACTTAGGAGCAAAAATATTCTCTCTCTCTCTCTCTCTCTCTCTTCTCTCTCTCCTCTCTCTCTCTCTCTCTCTCTCTCTCTCTCTCTCTCTCTCGAGAGTGAAATGCAGCTGTGCATTAAGTCTTCCAATGTGTCAGCATTTCGGAAATGTTTGAAAATTGTGAATGAAAATCAGGAAAAAATGAATGGTGGAATCAAAAAGAAAAAATGAAACCTAATAGAAATGGTGAATATTAAACCGGAAACGATGGACTAATTTGAAACTAAAATGTAAAAAAACTACACAGTTTTTTTCCAAAATTATCTATTCGTAAAGGAAATCCCCGTTAATCTTCGAAAAAAAATTATTCTAAGCAAATAAATGTATAAATAGGCAGGAAAGAAAGGTCATAAAAACCCTAGAGAGATAGGTCTTAAAGATAGCAATCAATCCTTACTGAAGTTCTTGACAAAACTGAAATAAAACTTTCACTAATCTCTTTTACTGATCAAGAAAATGTGAATTAAGAATTATGATGAATTTTCCTCTTGGCAAACTATATGAAAAATATTTTTAAATAATGGTCTTTTTGGGGTCATTTATATAACATTAAATTTAACATTTATTATCTAACCTGAATACTTCTTTGGCAAATGTCAAAGGAAAGTGCTATCAGAGAGAGAGAGAGAGAGAGAGAGAGAGAGAGAGAGAGAGAGAGAGAGAGAGAGAGAGAGAGAGAGAGAGAGAGAGAGAGCATAGAAAAAAATAATTTCACACAAGTGAATGAGAATTACCTTCTCAAGAGCTACCCGTCCAACACTTCCCCTCCCACATTCTTAATTATGATATGATGGTAAAGAATGGATTTATGAATTAAAGCAAAATAGCCAGGTGCTGACACCTGTGAGGCCATTTAGCACCCAAGTGCATCTCCGGGTGAAACTTTAGAGCTACACTAAGAGGTAAAAGTTAGAAGAGATTGGGAGTTGGACCACGAGATGGAAGGAAGAAAAAACCGGACGCAAATTGAGATATAAAGCAAGTGGCGCTGGAGATGGTATAGATTTAAAGAAAAATTCATAATTGACTTTCT